>NC_135898.1:28022960-28364584 GCF_964194155.1 Cetorhinus maximus | reverse complement strand
AAGCAATAAATTGATAATTTAAAAAAAATGTATTTCATAAAAATGACCATTAAAGGGTGCCAAGCAGCAGTGTTAACCAATGAAACCTTTTTTGCCTTTTTGCTTAAGAAGCAGAACTAGAGTGACAGACTAGGTCCCAAGTCCTGGTCACCAGGTAAGATGTGGAGACTGGGGCTAAGCTAAGGAGTTGGGTTCAAATAACACTGACGTTCCATTTTCCTCTTGTGGCACACACTCCGCACTGGCCTCAGCGGAATTCTTACAAAAGTGGAGTTTGAAAGCGGGCTGTTTTCAGCCGGGGTTTTCCTCTTCTCCTGCCCTGTTTTGTGGATAGGTTTTTGGGGAAAGAGGAGGAGGAGGGCAAGGTGTGTGCGCGTGTGTGTGTCCGGCTCACTCCCAATCTCAATGTTCTCGCTCTCACCCAATCACTCACCCAGGCTCACCCAACTCACACTCACGCAGGCTCACCCATTCACTTACCCACAGTCACACACCCGCACTCTCTCACTCATCCTCACTTGCTCACTCACCCACTCACCTTTGCTCACCCACCCTCACTTCCTTATCTGCACTCTCTCACTCGCCTGTACTCTCACACTCACCCGCGCTCACTCACCTGCGCTCTCTCACCCAAGCTCATCCACAGTCACTTGCTCACCCGCACACTCTCACTCACCCGTAATCTCACACTCACCCGCACACGCTCACTCAGGCTCACCCACACTCATTTGCTCATCCACACTCTCTCACTCACCCTCACTCTCACTCACTGTCATGAAGCTATTAATGTGTATAATATTATTGGAAAATATTTTTCTTATAAAATAGAGGTTTAGTCTGTGGGTGTGTCTTAATTGGATTAAAGCCAGCTAGTCTGGGTGCTTTGATGTGTACTAGTTTTGAGATGTAAGAGAGCTAGATTTTATTTGCATTTTTTTAATAGAGCATTCAAGAAGTAGGGTAAAATCTGCCACCTAGCGAGCAGAGACCAAGCAATATGTTTATATTGCAAATAAAATTGGCAGTATGAAAGGGGCTTAATTGTTAGAAGAGGTGGGTTCAAAGAGGCTGGTGATACGATGAAAATTCACATTTAATGAGCTGTGCTAGGTATGATTTCAGCAGTTTTCGTGTGTGCAGAGAAGAGGCAATGTAAGATCAAAGCAGCTGTAAGCCTCCAACTGACTCCACAGGAACCTAAGTGAAAGGAACCTCATTTTGAATTTGTAAGGTGAAAATGCTTTGCCTGGCGTCTGCTTAAAAATCTATGGGTTGCTGTTGCCTGAATGGAGATTAATTTAGGAATTTGTTAAAAGTTATGATAGTAGTAATTTATAGCCGTGTATATGTATTTAACTTGTGTAAATTAGTAAAATGTTTTATTTAGTGTAAGATAAAACCTCTCGAGAACTGGTGGTCTGATTCCTGAATTTAAAGTTACATCTCAAACATACCATTTAAAAATATAGGTTATGACAGTCGTTTAAAGTTTCCCTCTGGGATGTTTAAATGACTCAGCTTTACCATAAGGCTGTCTCATAATACTCACCCAGGCTCACGCACACTCACTCACTCACCCACACTCACTGATTCACTCGCACTCTCACTCACCTGCACTCTCACTCACCTGCACTCTCACTCACCCACACTCTCACTCAACCACCCACTCACCCACTCTCTCACCCACACTCTCACCCACACTCACTCACTCACACTCCCACCTGCACTCACTCATACTCTCAGTCGCACTCATTCACAAACTCTCAGACATACATTCACTCACACTCATGCACTCTCAGTCACCCGCACTGTCACTCACCCAGGCTCATGCACACTCACTAGCTCATCCACAGTCACTCACCCCACACTCTCTCTCACTCACCCTCACTCACTCACTCACCTGCTCACCCACACTCACCCGCACTCTCTCGCTCACTCGGACTCACTCACGCGCACTGTCTCACCCAGGCTCACCCTCACTCACTCACTCACTCACTCACTCACATCACCCACTCTCACTCACTCACCTGCACTCTCGCTCAGCCACACTGTCACTCACCCACCCACTCTCTCATCCATACTCTCCCACCCGCACTCACTCACAATTAATTCACAGCCGATGGCAAAGGCTGAGGGAAATTTGAAACAACTGTCATAACCCATTTTTGTAATTTGTATGTTTCGAGATGCAGGCTTTGAATTCAGTAGTAATAAGACCACCGAGTCTCAAGAGGTTTTTTATAAAACTAAATTAAACATATATTAATACAAGAAAGATTGCAAACACATACATATGTCTACAAAATTACTACTATAATAACTACAAAAATCCCCTACTTAATCTGACTTTCAGTTACACCCCCGTAAAGGCAACAGTAAATCTCATAGATTTAAACAGACACCTGGCAAAGCACATGCTGGACGGTCGCATTCAAAATGAGCATCTTTCAGCCCTGGGTCCTTGCAGACAGGAGCTTGACGTTTACAGGCTGGAGGCTTCTCACACTTGTTGGATCTTAAAATGCCTCTACCTTACACACAATCTCCTATCTCCTTTATACATATCTTTCTCTTTGAATGTAAATTTTCCATTGTATCATTAGGCTTTTAACTTTACCTCTTCTAACAATAACATCCTTTTATCCTACCAATTTTATTAGTGATAAAAAATAAGCACATTGTTTGGCGTCTTCTAGCTCGGTATAAGATTTTACCCACAGTCTTGAATGGTTTCTTTTAACAAATGCAAATTTACACTTTACCTTCTACCCTCCTAATGTTTACCTAATTAAGATCTCAAAACTACTATACATCAAAGCACCCAGACTAGCTGGCTTTAATCCAACTAAAACACACTCAGACACACATAGACACAGACCCCACTAGAACTCTATTTTAAAACATAATTCCCAATAACATTGTAGATATTAATATCTCTTCATGACACTCACTCTCACCCACACTCACTCTCACACTCTTACACACACACACGCGCTCTCACTCACCCACACCTCACTCACCCACGCTCACTCATTCACCCACAGTCACTCACCCACACTGTCTCACTCACCCTCACTCGCTCACTCATCCTCTTACCCAGGCTCACCTACACTCACTTGCTCATCCGCACTCTCTCACTCACCAGCACTCACTCACCCAGACTCACCCACATTCACTCACTCACCCGTACTCACTCTCACCGCACTCTCACTCACCTGCACTCACTCACCCACACTCACTCACTCACCCACATTCTCAGTCACTGAAGTTCACCCACACTCACTCACCTACACTCTCACTCACCCGCACTCACCCACATTCTCACCCGCACTTACTCACTCATCCACACTCTCACCTGCATTCACTCACACCTTCAACTGCACTCACATACTTTCACACATACTCACTCACGTTCATGCACTCTCACTCGCCCGCGCTCTCACTCACTCAGGCTCACCCATACTCGCTCACTCACCCACACTCAGCTGCAGTCTCTCACTCATCCTCATTCACTCACTCACCCGCACCCTCTCACCCAGGCTCACCCACACTCACTCACTCATCGACCCACTCTCACCCACAGACTCTCACCCACACGCACTCTCGCCCACACTTACTCACTTGCACACACAGACTTTCGCTCACCCACACTCACTCACTCTCACCCACACTCTCACTTTCTCACCAACACCCTCTCACTCGCTCTCTCACCCACACTCACTCACTCATACTCACCCACATAGACTCACTCACTCCCACTCTCACTCCCACACACACATACACACACACACACACACACACACACACAGGCTCATACACACACATGCACACGCATGCACAGGTTCACACACATAGGTTCACTCACACGCACAGGCTCACTCACGCACGCAGAAGCTCAAACTCACATACAGGCTCACACACACACACATACACAGGCTCATGCACACACACATACATAAAGGCTCACCCACACAGGCTCCCTCCACCCCCTCACACACACACACATACAGGCTCACTCACTCACACACAGGTTCACACACACACCGGGTCACTCACACACAGACAGGGTCTCACATGCATACAGCTGTCACATCTACACAGGCTCATACACGCACACATACAGATTCTCTCTCTCACACACACACACACGTACACCACACACATATAGGCTCACTCACTCACACAGGTTCACTGACTTGATGCTGCCTGGTCTGGAGGTTATTAGCTATGAGGAGAGGTTGGAGAAACTCGGATTGTTCTCATTAGAGCGACGGAGATTGAGGGGCGACTTGATAGAAGTTTACAAAATTATGAGTGGCATGGACAGAGTAGATAGTCAAAAGCTTTTTCCCAAGGTGGAAGAGTCAATTACTAGGGGACATAGATTTAAGGTGAGAGGAGAAAACTATAGAGGAGATGAGCGGGGCAAGTTTTTTACGCAGAGGGTAGTGAGTGTCTGGAATTCGCTGCCAGAGGAGGTGGTGGAAGCAGGTATAATAGTGGTGTTTAAGAGGCAGCTTGACAAATACATGAATAGGATGGGAATAGAGGGATATGGACCCTGGAAGTGCAAAATGTTTTAGTTGACGGGCAATATGATCGGCGCAGGCTTGGAGGGCCGAAGGGCCTGTTCCTGTGCTGTACTTTTCTTTGTTCTTTGTTCTTTGACTTACACACAGGCTCACTCACACACACAGGCACACCCACACACACAGATAGAGTCTCACACACATACAGGCTCTCACACATACACAGGCTCACTCGCACTCTAACTCACCCACCCACACACTGACCCATCCACAGTCAATCTCACCTACACTCACTCACTCATTCTCTCTTCCACATTCACTCACCCACACAGATTCACTCACCCACACTGACTCACCCACACTGACTCACCCACACTCTCACTCAGACTCACTGTCACCCACACGCATTCACAGAATCTCACACTCTCACCCACTCTCACATACTCATGCACACAGAGTGAGAGTGAGAGTCACCCAGGCTCACCCACACTCTCAATCACCCACCCACTCCCTCACCCGCCCACAATGTCACCCACCCTCACTCTCATTCATCCTCACTCACTCAAACACACAGATTCTCACTCACCCACACTCACTCACCCACATAAACTCACTTACTCACACTCTCACTCACATTCTTACCCACACTCACTCTCTCACACACACTCACCCTCTCACCCACAGTCACTCACACTCGCACACTCACTCACCCACACAGACTCACACACCCACACTGACTCACACACCCACACTCTCACTCAGACTCACTGACTCTCACTCTCACCAACACTCACTCTCTCACCCATACTCACTCACTCACCCACACTCACTCACACTCTCACACACACTCACCCTCTCACCCACAGTCACTCACCACACACGCTCACACAATCACACTTGCACACACTCACTCACCCACACCGACTCACTCCCCGTACTGTCACTCAGATATACTGACTCTCACTCTCACCCACACTCACTCACCTAGATTCTCACCCACACTCACCCACACTCACTCACACTCGCACACACTCACTCATCCACACAGACTTACTCACTCACACTCTCACTCACTCACTGACTCACACTCTCACCCACACTCTCTCCCCCACACTCTCACCTACACTCATTCACTCACACTTTCACCCACACTCACTCACTCAAACTCTCACCCACACTCTCTCACCCACACTCTCTCCCCCACACTCTCACCCACACTCTCTCCCCCATACTCTCACCCACACTCACTCACTCAAACTCTTCCCTACACTCTCACCCACATTCACTCAATCTTAGCCACACACACAACCTCTCATTTACCCATACTCACTCCCACACACACACACACACTCTCTCACACGCACAGGCCCACTCACACACATATAGGCTCTCTCCCACACACACACACACATGCATGCACATATAGGCTCACTCACACACAGGTTCACCCACTCACACACACAGGCTCACTCACACAGGCCCACTCACACACATATAGGCTCTCCCTCACACACACACACACACACACACACACATATAGGCTCACTCAAACACAGGCTCACACACACACTCACACACATATACACAGGCGTGGGTAACCACACTCACTGACACACCCACATTCTTACCCACCCTCACTCTCACCCACTCAGACTCACTCACTCACACTCACTCATTCACTGTCAACCACACTCACCCACACTCACTCACTCACCCACACACTCACTCAGACTCACTCACCCTCACTCTCACCCACGCTCTCTCCCCCACACTCTTGCCCACACTCACTCATTCAAACTCTCACCCACACCCACTCGCCCACACTGTCACCCACACTCTCATCCACACTCACTCACTCTCACCCACACTCTCTCCCCCACACCCACCCCCATACTCTCACCCACACTCACTCACTCACACTTCCACCCACACTCACTCACACTCTCACCCACACTCACTCATCCACATTACCTCACTCACTCGCACTCTTACTCAGACTCACTGACTCATTCACAGAATCTCACACTCTCACCCACATTCACTCTCTCACCCACACTCACATGCTCATGCACACTCACTCACCCAGGCTCACCCACGTTCAGTCACTCACCTGCACACTCACTCACCCAGGTTCACCCACACCTACTCACTCATCTGCACTCTCACTCACTGAGGCTCACCCACACTCAATCACTCAACTGCACTCTTACCCACCCTCACTATCATTCATCCTCACTCACTCAAACACACAGACTCTCACTCAACCACACTCACTCAAACTCTCACCAACACTCACTCACTCACACTCTTCACCCACATTCACTCACACTCTCACCCACACTCACTTATCCACACTAACTCAGTCACTTGCACTCCCACCCAGACTCACTTACTCTCACTCTCACTGAGACTCACTCGCACTCTGACCCATACTCACTCACTCAGTCAGACACACACACCAATAATCACTTTCTCACCCACATTCACACTCACACTCGCAAACACTCACTCAGCCACATAGACTCACACACCCACACTCTCACTCAGACGCACTGACTCACTCTCACTCACACTCACTCACTCACACTCTCACCCACACTCACCCACATTCACTCTCTCGCCCACACTCACGTGCTCACCCACACTCACTCACACTCTCACATACACACTCGCACACACTCACTCACCCACACTCACCCTCACACCCACAGTCACTCACCACTCACACTCACACAGTCACACGCGCACACACTCACTCACCCACATCGACTCACTCCCAGCACTCTCACTCAGACGCACTGACTCTCACTATCACCCACACTCACTCACCTAGACTCTCACCCACGCTCACTCACACTCACATTCACACACACTCACTCACCCACACAGACTTACTCACTTGCACTCTCACTAACTCACAGACTCACACTCTCACCCACACTCTCACCAACACTCACTCACTCAAACTGTCACCCACACTCACTCAAACTCTCACATACACACTCGCACATACTCACTCACCCACACTCACCCTCACACCCACAGTCACTCACCACTCACACTCACACAGTCACACGCGCACACACTCACTCACCCACATCGACTCACTCCCAGCACTCTCACTCAGACGCACTGACTCTCACTCACACTCACTCACCTAGACTCTCACCCACGCTCACTCACACTCACATTCACACACTCACTCACCCACACAGACTTACTCACTTGCACTCTCACTAACTCACTGACTCACACTCTCACCCACACTCTCACCAACACTTACTCACTCAAACTGTCACCCACACTCACTCAAACTCTCACCCACACTCTCTCCCCCACACTCTCACTCACACTCTCCACTCACACTCACTCTTACCCACACTCACTCTCACACACACACACACACACACACACACACTCTCATTTGCCCATATTCACTCACTTACACACACAGAGACTCTCTCACATACACAGCCTCACTCACACACATACAGTTCTCTCTCACACACACACACACATGCAGATACAGGCTCACTCACTCACACACAGGTTCATCCACTCACACAAAGGCTCACTCACACTCACACACACAGGCTCACACACACACACAGGCTCACCAATACTCACTGTCTCACTTGCACTCTCACTCACCTACACTTTCACTCACCCACCCACACACTGACCCATCCACATTCTCACTCACCTACACTCTCACGCGCACTCTCATCCACACGGCTCACTCGCACTCTCAGTCAGACTCACTCACCCACAATCTCACCCACACTCTCACATTCACACTCACACACACTCACCCACATTCATTCTCTCACCCACACTCACACACTCACTCACCCAGATTCATCCACACTCACATACTGATCCGCACACTTACTCACCCCCACACTCACTCATTCACCCACCCACTCACTCACCTGCACTGTCACTCACTGAGTCTCCCCACTCAACCGCACTCTCAATCACCCACACTCTCATTCACCCACCCACTCTCTCACCCAGCCACACTCTTAGCCACACACTCTCACCCACCCTCACTCACTCAAACACACAGACTTTCACTCACCAACACTCACTCTCACGCATGCTCGCTGACTCACACACTCTCACCAACGCTCACTCACTCACACTCACTCACCCACTTGCACTCTCAGTCAGACTCACTGACTCACTCTCATTTACACTCACTCACCCACGTAAACCCACTTACTCACATTCTCACTTACATTCTCACTCACACCCACTCACCCACACAGACTCACTCACACTCTCACTCTCACTCACATACAGACTCTCACTCACCCACACTCACACATTCATACTCACAGCCACATTCACTCGCACTCTCACCCACACACTCACACACACTCACTCACTCACACAGACTCACTCACTTGCATCTCACTCAGACTCACTCACACTCTCACTTACACACGGACTCTTATTCACCCACACTCACACTCTCACCCACTCACTCATTCACACTCTCACCTACACTCACTCACTCACTCACTCTCTCACCCACACTCACTCACTCACTATCTCACCCACACACACTCATACACTCTCACCGACACACACACACACACTCACTCGCTTACAGAGAATCACTCACACATCTCACTCTGACTAACTCGCATTCTCACTTGCACAAAGACTCTTACTCGCCCACACACAGACTCACACTCTCACCCACACTCACTCACCCACACTCACTCACCCACTCGCACTCTCAATCAGACTCACTGACTCACTCTCATCCACATTCACCCACATAAACCCACTTACTCACACGCTCACTCACATTCTTACTCACACTCACTCAGCCACACAGACTCACTGACACTCTCACCCACACTCAGTCATACACTCTCATCCACACTTTCACCCACACATGCACACGCACAGACTCACTCACTCGCATCTCACTCAGACTCACTCACACTCTCACTTACACACACACTCACACTCTCACCCACACCACTCACTCACGCTCTCACCCATACTCCCCCACACTCTCACCCACACTCACTCACTCTCACCCACACTCACTCACTCAAACTCTCTCGCATATTCTCTCCCCCACACCCTCCCCCATACTCTCACCCACACTCACACTTCCACCCACACTCACTCATTCACACTCTCAGCCACACTCACTCATCCACACCCACTCACTCACCCGCACTCTCACTCACCGAGGCTCACCCACACTCAATTATTCAACTGCATTCTCACCCACACTCTCACTCACCCACCCACTCTCTCACCCACGCACAATCTCACCTACAATCTCACCCACCCTCACTCTCACTCACTCAAACACACAGACTTTCACTCAACCATACTCACTCACACTCTCACCAACACTCACTCACATTCTTCACCCACATTCACTCACACTCTCACCTACACTCAGTTATCCGCATTAACTCAGTCACTCGCACTCCCACCCAGACTCACTTACTCACACTCTCACTCAGACTCACTCGCACTCTCACCCATACTCACTCACTCAGTCGCACATACTCACCCACAATCACTCTCTCACCCACATTCACACTCACACACAAACACTCACTCAGCCACATCGACACACACCCACACTCTCACTCAGACTCACTGACTCTCACTCTCACCCACGCTCACTCACTCACACTCTCACCCACACTCATTCACACTCTCACATACAGTTACCTGCACTCACTCCTTCACCCACACTCACCCACAGTCACTCACCACTCACACTCACACAGTCACACTCGCACACACTCATTCACCCACACCGACTCACACCAGCACTCTCACTCAGACGCACTAACTCTCACTCTCACCCACACTCACTCACCTAGACTCTCACCCATACTCACTCACACTCACACTCACGTTCGCACACACTCACTCACCCACACAGACTTACTCACTCACACTCTCACTAACTCACTGACTCACACTCTCACCCACACTCTCACCAATACCCACTCACTCAAACTCTCACCCACCTCACTCACTCAAACTCTCCCCCACACTCACTCACTTACCCATACTCACTCACACACACAGACTCTCATTTGCCCATACTCACTCACACACACAGAGACTCCCTCATATACACAGCCCCACTCACACGCATACAGACTGTCTCTCTCTCACACACAGACACACATACGCACATACAGGCTGACTCACTCACACACAGGTTCACCCACTCACACAAAGGCTCACTCACACACATACACACACACACACACAGGCTCACAGACACACACACACACACACACAGACACAGTCTCACCCACACTCACAGTCTCACCTGCACTCTCACTCAGCTGCACTCTCACTCACCCACCCACACACTGACCCACCCACATCCTCACCCCCCCACACTCTCACTCGCACTCTCATCCACACGGACTCACTCGCACTCTCAGTCAGACTCACTCACCCACACTCACTCATCCACACTCACCTGCATTCATTCTCTCACCCACACTCACACACTCACTCACTCAGATTCACCCACACTCACTCATCCACACACACACACTCACCCCCACACTAACTCATTCACCCGCACACTCACTCGCCCACACACTCACTCACTCAAACACACAGCCTCTCACTCACCAACACTTACTGTCACCCATACTCACTGACTCACTTGCACTCTCACCAACGCTCACTCACTCACCCTCACCCACACTCACTCACCCACTCATACTCTCAACAGACTCACTGACTCACTCTCTTCCACACTCACTCATCCACATAAACCCACTTATTCACACTTTCACTCACATTCTCACTCACACACAGACTCTCACTCACTTACACTCACACATTCATGCTCTCAGCCACATTCACTCACACTCACCCACACACTCACTCACTCACACAGACTCACTTATTTGTACCTCACTCAGACTCACTCCCATTCTCACCCAAGCTCTCACTTACACACAGACTCTTATTCACCCACACACTCACTCTCACCCACACTCACTCATTCACACTCCCACCCACACTCACTCACCCACACAGAGTCAGTCACTCGCACTCTCACTCAGACTCACTGGCTCACACTTTCACCCACACTCACTCACGCACTCTCACCCACACTCACTCATCCACACTCTCACCCACTCACACTCACTCACACTCTCACCCACACTCACTCACTCGCCCATACTCACACACTCACTCACCCACGCAGACTTACTCACTCGCACTCTCACTCACTCACTGACTCACACTCTCACCCACATTCAGTCACATTCTCGCCCACACTTTCACCCACACTCACACACACACTCACTCACACAGACTCACTCACACTCTCATTCTCACCCATACTCTCACTTACACACAGACTCTTACTCATCCACGCTCACACTCTCACCCATATTCACTCACTCTCACCCACACTCAATCACTCACACCCTCACCAACACTCACTCATCCACTCTCTCACACACACACCCACATTCACTCTCTCACTCACTAACTCACACACTCACTCACCCAGACTTAACCACATTCATTCACTCACCCTCAATCTCACTCACCCACCTTCTCACTCACCCACCCACTCTCTCACCCACCCACTCTCTCACCCACGCACAGTCTCACCCACCCTCACTCTCACCCATACTCACACACTCACACACACTCTCACCAACGCTCACTCACCCACACTCTCACCCACACTCAGTAATCCACACTAACTCACTCACTCACACTCTCACTCAGACTCATTCACTCACATTCTCACCCACACTCGCTCACCCACATAAACCCACTTACTCACACTCACACTCGGACTCACTTGCACTCTCACCCATACTCATTCACTCACACTCACACACACTAACTCACTCACACTCTCAGACACAATTACTCTCATCCACACTCACTCCCGCTCACTCACACTCTCACTCACACTCATTCACCCACACAGACTCAC
This sequence comes from Cetorhinus maximus, assembly GCF_964194155.1. NCBI lineage: Eukaryota > Metazoa > Chordata > Chondrichthyes > Lamniformes > Cetorhinidae > Cetorhinus > Cetorhinus maximus. The sequence continues at coordinate 28,352,077 of NC_135898.1, read as the reverse complement.
TCACACTCTCACTCACACTCTCACCCACACTCACCCGCACACTCACACGCACTCACTCACACAGACTTACTCACATCTCACTCAGACTCACTCACACTCTCACTTACACACTTACACACAGACTCTTCCTCACCCACACACACACTCACACTCTCACCCACACTCACTCACTCGCACACATTCACTCACCCACGCAGACACAGTCACTCCCACTCTCACTCACACTCTCACCCACACTCACTCACACTCTCACCCACACTCACTCATATGCTCTCACACACACTCATAAGCTCTGACACACACACTCACACACACTCACTCACGCAGACTCACTCACTCGCATCTCACTCAGACTCACTCATACTATCACTTACACAAAGCCGATTACTCACCCCCACACACACACACACTCACCCACACTCACTCACACTCTCACTCTTATGCTCACTCACACACAGACTCTCACTCACCCACACTCACACATTCACATTTTCACCTACACTCACTAGCCACAATCTCACACACACTTTCACCCACATTCACTCACCCACACTCACTCACCCACTCGTACTCTCAATCAGACTCACTGACTCACTCTCATCCACACTCACTCACCCACATAAACCCACTTACTCACACTCTCACTCACATTCTCACTCATACACTGACTCTCACTCACCCACACTCTCACATTCATACTCATAGCCACATTCACGCACACTCTCACCCACACACTCACACACACTCACTCAGACTCACTCACACTCTCACCTGAGCTCTCACTTACACTCAGACTCTTATTCACCCACACTCACTCACTCACCCACACAGAGTCACTCGCACTCTCACTCAGCCTCACTGGCTCACACTTTCACCCACACTCACTCACTCACTCACTCTCACCCACACTCACTCATCCACACTCACTCACACTCACCCACGCACACTCACTCACCCACACAGACTTAGTCACTCGCACTCTCACTCACTCACTGACTCACACTCTCACCCACACTCACACACTCTTGCCCACACTTTCACCCACACTCACACACACTCACTCACTCACACAGACTCACTCACTCAGACTCACACACTCTCACTTACACACAGACTCTTACTCACCCACACTCACTCATCCACTCTCACACACACTCACCCGCACACTCACTCACCCAGACTTAACCACACTCACTCACTCACCCGCACTGTCACTCACTGAGGCTCACCCACACTCACTCACTCAACCGCATTCTCACTCACCCACCTTCTCACTCACCCACCCACTCTCTCATCCAGCCACTCTCTCACCCACCCACTCTCTCACCCACCCATGCTCTCACTCACCCACGCTCTCACCCATACTCACACACTCACTCACACTCTCACCAACGCTCACTCACCCACACTCTCACCCACACTCACTCATCCACACTAACTCACTTACTCGCACTCTCTCTCACACTCACTCACTTACATTCTCACCCACACACACTCACCCACATAAACCCACTTACTCACACTCACACTCTGACTCTCTTGCACTCTCACCCATACTCACTCACACTCTCACCCACACTCACTCACACTCACACACACTCACTCACTCACACTCTCAGACACATTTACTCTCTCATCCACAGTCACTCCCGCTCACTCACACTCTCACTCACATTCTCACTCACACACCCACACAGACTCACTCACACTCTCACCCACACTCTCACCTGCACACTCACACGCACTCACTCACACAGACTTACTCACTTACATCTCACTCAGACTCACTCTCACTCTCACTTACACACAGACTCTTACTCACCCACACACACACTCACACTCTCACCCACACTCACTCACCCACACAGACTCAGTCACTCGCACTCTCACTCAGACTCACTCACCCACTCTCACCCACACTCACTCATACGCTCTCACAAGCACTCTCACCCACACACTCACACACGCTCACTCACACACGCTCACTCACACAGACACACTCACTCGCATCTCACTCACACTCTCACTTACACAAAGGCGATTACTCACCCACACACACACTCTCACCCACACACACTCTCTCACCCACACTCACTCAGTCACCCACACTCACTCACCCACACAGACTCATTCACTCACACTCTCACTCACGCTCATTCACCTTCTCACTCACACTCGTTCACCCACACAGACTCACTCACTCTCACACACACTCTCACACACACTATCACCCACACACTCACATGTACTCACTCACACAGACTTACTCACTCGCATCTCACTCAGACTCACTCACACTCTCACTTACACACAGACTCTTACTCAGCCACACACACTCACCCACATACACACACTCACTCACCCACACAGACTCAGTCACTCATACTCTCACTCAGACTCACTCACACTCTCACCCATACTCACTCACTCACACTCTCACCCACACTCAATCACACTCTCACCCACACTCACTCACTCACACTCTCACTCACACTCACTCACTCACACTCTCACCCACAGTCACTCACTCACTCTCATCCACACTCACTCATATACTCTCACACACACACCCTCACCCACAGACTCACACACACTCACTCACACAGACTTACTCACTCGCATCTCACTCAGACTCACTCATACTCTCACTTACATAAAGACGATTACTCACCCACACACACTCACGCTCTCACCCACATTCACTCACTCACCCACGCTCACTCACTCACAATGTCTCCCACACTCACTCACTCACCCACACAGACTCAGTCACTTGCACTCTCATTCAGACTCACTGACTCAAACTTTCGCCCACACTCACTCACTCTCTCACCCACCGTCACTCGCACTCTCACTCATATTCTCACTCACACACAGAATCTCACTAACCACACTCACACATTCACAGCTTTTATCCACACTCACTCACTTACACTCTCACCCACACACTCACCCACACTCACTCACCTTATTCTCACCCACACTCACTCACTCACACACTCTCACCTACACTCACTCACACTCTCATTCACATTCTCACTCACCCACACAGACTCACTCACACTCTCACCCCACTCTCACCCGCACACTCACTCACACAGACTTACTCACTCGCATCTCACTCAGTCTCACTCACACTCTCACCTACACTCACTCACACTCTCATTCACGTTCTCACTCACACTCACTCACCCACACAGACTCACTCACTCACACTCTCACCTACACTCACTCACACTCTCACCCACACTCACTCACCCACACTTTCACCCACACTCACCCACATTCTCATCCACACTCACTCATCCACACTCTCACCCACACTCACTCATTCACACTCTCATTCACACTCGCTCACTCGCACTCTCACCCATACACAGACACTCGCTCACTCACACATCCTCACTCACTCGCATCTCACTCAGACTCACACTCTCACTCAGACTCACACAATCACACTCACACAATCACACTCACTCAAACTCTCACCCACACTCTCTCACTCACACACTCTCACCCACACTCACTCACCTCATTCTCACCCACACTCACTACCGACACTCTCACAGACACTCGCTCACTCACACAGACTCACTCACTCGCATCTCACTCAGACTCACCCACACTCTCACCCTTACACACACAATCACCCTCTCACCCACACTCATTCACTCCCCCATACTCATTCACCTCATTCTCACCCACACTCACTCACTCAAACTCTCACCCACACTCACTCACTCACACACTCTCACCCACACACTCATACACACTCACCCACACACACACAGACTCACTCACTCGCATCTCACTCAGATTCAATCACACTCTCACTTACACAAAGATGATTACTCACCCACACACACTCACACTCTTACCCACACTCACTCACTCACCCACACTCACTCTCACTCTCACTCACACTCACATTCACACACTCACCCACACTCACACACTCACTCACCCACACAGACTCAGTCACTCGCACTCTCACTCGGACTCACTGACTCACACTTTCATCCACACTCACTCACTCTCTCACCCACACTCATGCTCTCACTCATATTCTCACTCACACACAGACTCTCACTCACCCAGACTCTCACATTCACATTCACACCCACATTCATTCACCCACACTCTCACCCACCCTCACTCATCCACACTCTCACCCACACTCTCTCACACTCTCACCCACACTCATTCACTCACACTCACTCACACCCACACACACACACACTCACACAGACTCATTCACTTTCATCTCACTCAGTCTCACTTACACTCTCACCCACACTCACTCAATCACACCCTTACCCACACTCACTCACTCAGCCACACTCATTCACCTCATTCTCAACCCACACTCACGCACCTCACTCTCACCCACACTCACTCACCTCATTCTCACCCACACTCACTCACTTGGACTCTCATTCAGACTCACGCACCCACACTCTCACACACACTCATCCACATTCACTCTCTCACCCACACTCGCACACTCACTCACTCAGTCTTAACCACACGCACTCACTCACCCGCACACTCACTCACCAGCACACTCACTCACTCAGGCTTAACCGCACCCACTCACTCACTCACACTCTCACTCACTGAGGCTCACCTACGCTCAATCACTCAACCACACTCTCACTCACCTACACTCTCACTCACCCACCCACTCTCTCACCCAGCCACACTCTCACCCATGCTCATTATCACCCACCCTCACTCACTCAAACACACAGACTCTCACTCACCAACACTCACTCTCACTCATACTCACTCACTCAAACACACAGACTCTCACTCACCAACACTCACTCTCACTCATACTCACTCACTCACAATCTTACCAACGCTCACTCACTCACACTCTCACCCACACTCACTCACTCACACTCTCAATCAGACTCACTCACACATGTAAACCCGCTTCAGACTCAATTGCACTCTCACCCATACTCACTCACTCACACTCACACACACTCACCCACACTCACACTCTCACCCATATTCACTCACTCACACTCTCACACACACTCACTCTCTCATCCACACTCACTCACAGTCACTCACACTTTCACTCACATTCTTACTCACACTCACTCACCCACACAGACTCACTCACACTCACCCACACTCTCACTCACACACAGTCTCTCACTCACCCACACTCACACATTCACACTCACACCCACATTCACTTACACTCTTACCCACACACTCACTCACACAGACTCACTCACTCGCATCTCACTCAGCCTCACTCACACTCTCACCAATACTCTCACTTACACGCAGACTCTTCCTCACCCACACACACACTCACACTCTCACCCACACTCACTTATTTATACTCTCACCCATGCCCACTCACTCACATTCTCACCCACACTCACTCACTCACTCACACTCACTCACATTCACTCGCACCCTCATCCACACTCTCACCCACACACACACTCACACTCTCACCCACACTCACTTATTTATACTCTCACACATACAAGATCACACACATGTGCACACACACACACACACACAGACTCACATGTGCACACGCACAGGTTCACTCATACACAGAGGCTCACTCACACATATACAAGCAAACTCACTCACACACAGGCTCACTCACTCACACACAGGCTCACTCACACACGTACAGGCTCTCACAGACACATAGAGGCACACTCACACACATACAGGCTCACTGACACACACACAGGCTCACTGACACACACACAGGCTCACTGACACACACAGGCTCTCTCACACATACAGAGGCTCATACACCGGCTCACTCACACACACACACACACACACACACACACACACATAGGCTCACTCACACACACAGGCTCACTCACACACATACAGGTACTCACAGACACATATAGCCTCACTCACAGGCATACCGGCTCACTCACACACACAGGCTCACTGACACACACACAGGCTCACTCACACACAGGCTTATTCACTCACACACGGGCTCACATACACACAGGTTCATTCACACACACAGGCTTACTGACACACACAAGCTCATTCACACACATACACTGGCTTTCTCACATATACACAGGCTCACACACACACACACATAAAGGCTCTCTCACACACATACAAGCTCACACACATGTGCACGCACACACACACACATGCACACGCACATGTTCACTCACACACATACAAGCAAACTCTCTCCCACACAGGCTCACTCACACACACACAGGCTCACTCACACACATACAGGCACTCACAGACACATTAAGCCTCACTCACAGGCATACAGGCTCACACACACACAGGATTATTCACTCAAACACAGGCTCACTTACTCAAACACAGGCTCATTCACACACACAGGCTCACTGACACGCACATCGGCTCACTCACACACACAGGCTCACATGACACACACAGAGGCTCACTCACACACAGGCTCACTTACTCACATACAGGCTCATTCACACACATACACAGGCTTTCTCACACATACACAGGCTTACACACACATAAAGGCTCCCTCACACACATACAAGCTCACACACATGTGCGCGCACACATTCATACGCACACAGACTCATATGTGCACACGCACAGGTTCACTCACACACAGAGGCTCACTCACACATATACAAGCAAACTCACTCACACACAGGCTCACTCACTCACTCACAGGCTCACTCACACACATACAGGCTCTCACAGACACATAGAGGCACACTCACACACATACAGGCTCACTGACACACACACAGGCTCACTGACACACACACAGGCTCACTGACACACACACAGGCTCTCTCACACACACAGAGGCTCATACACCGGCTCACTCACACACACACACACACACACACACACACACATAGGCTCACTCACACACACAGGCTCACTCACACACATACAGGTACTCACCTACACATATAGCCTCACTCACAGGCATGCATGCTCACTGACACACACAGGCTCACTGACACACACACAGGCTCACTCACACACAGGCTTATTCACTCACACACAGGCTCACTTCCACACAATCACATGCTCTCTGACACACACACAGGTTCACGTACATATATACACAGGCTCTCTCACACACACAGGGGCTCACACACAGGCTCACACACACACAGAAACACACACAGGTTCACTCACTCACACACAGGCTCACTCACTCACACACAGGCTCACTCGCACATATACACAGGCTCATTCACACACACAGACACACTCACTCACACACAAGCTCACTCACACACATACACAGGCTCACTCACACACATACAAGCACTCACAGACACATAGAAGCTCATTCACAGGCATACAGGCTCACTTACTCACACACAGGCTCATTCACACACACAGGCTCACTGTCACACACACAGGCTCACTCACACCCACAGGCTTATTCACTCACACACATGCGTACTTACACACAGGCTTATTCACACACATACAGCCTCTCACAGACACGTAGAGGCTCACTCACAGACATACAGGCTTATTCATTCACACACAGGCTCACCCATTCACACAGGCTCACTCACTAACACACAGGCTTACTTACACACAAACGCGTGCTCTCTGACACACACACAGGCTCAATGACACACACACAGGCTCACTGACACAGACACAGGCTCTCTCACACATACAGAGGCTCACGCACCAGCTCACACACGAACACACAGGCTCATTCACTCACACACAGGCTCACTCACACACATACAGGCTCTTACCGACACATAGCGGCTCACTCACACACATACAGGCTTATTCACTCACACACAGTCTCACCCACACACACAGCCTCATTCACACACACAGGCTCACTCACTAACACACAGGCTCACCTCCACACAATCACATGCTCTCTGACACACACACAGGCTCACTTACATACATACACAGGCTCTCTCACACACACAGGGGCTCGCACACAGGCTCACACACACACAGAAACACACACAGGCTCACACATATACACAGGTTCACTCACTCACCCACAGGCTCACTCACACACAGGCTCACTCGCACATATACACAGGCTCATTCACACACACAGACACATTCACTCACACACGGGCTCACTCACACACATACACAGGCTCACCCACTCACACACAGGCTCACTTACACACATACAGCTCTCACAGACACATAGAGGTTCACACACACACATACAGGTGTATTCACTCACACACAGGCTCACCCACTCATACACAGGCTCATTCACACACACAGACTCACTTACACACACACACAGGCTCACTTACACACAAGCACATGCTCTCTGACACACACACAGGCTCACTTACATATATACACAGGCTCTCTCACACACACAGGGGCTCACACACAAGCTCACACACATACACAGGCTCACTCACTCACACACAGGCTCACTCACTCACACACAGGCTCACTCGCACATATACACAGGCTCATTCACACACACAGGCTCACTCACTCACACACAGGCTCACTCACTCACACACAAGCTCACTCACACACATACACAGGCTCACTCACACACATACACAGGCTCACTCACACACATACACAGGCTCACTTACATACATACAGCTCTCACAGACACATAGAGGCTCACACACACATACAGGGGTATTCACTCACACACAGGCTCACCCACTCACACACAGGCTCATTCACACACACAGACTCACTTACACACACACACAGGCTCATTTACACACATACACATGCTCTCTCACACAGAGGCTCACACACAGGCTCACTCACACACATACAGGCACTCACAGACACATAGAGGCTCACTCACAGGCATACAGGCTCACTCACACACACAGGATTATTCACTCAAACACGTGCTCACTTACTCACACACAGGCTCATTCACACACACAGGCTCACTGACACACACACAGGCTCACTCACACCCAGGCTCATTCACACACACAGGCTCACTGACACACACAGGCTCAATCACACATACACACTGGCTTTCTCACACATGCACAGGCTCAAACACAGGCTCATAGACACACACACACACATAAAGGCTCTCTCAGACACATACAAGCTCACACACATGTGCGAGCTCACACACACACACACATGTGCACACACACATCAGCACACGCACAGGTTCACTCACACACACAGAGGCTCACTCACACACATACAAGCAAACCCACTCACACAGAGGCTCACTCACTCACACACAGGCTCTCACAGACACATAGAGGCACAATCACACACATACAGGCTCACTCACTAACACACAGGCTCATTTACACACACACACAGGCTATCTCGCACACATACAGACTCATTCACACATATAAAGGCTCTCTCACACACACAGGGACTCACACACAGGCTCAGACACACACACAGACATATATAGGCTTACACACATACGCAGGCTCACTCACTCACACACAGGCTCACTCACACACATACACAGGCTCATTCACAGACAAACACAGGCTCACTCACACCCACAGGCTTATTCACTCACACACAGGCATACTTACTCACACACAGGCTTATTCACACACACAGGCTCACTTATACACATACACATGCTCTCTCACACACACACACTGGCTCACACACAGGATCATGCACACACAAACACACACAGGCTCACTCACTCACACACAGGCTCACTCACTCTCTCACAGGCTCACTCACACACATACACAGGCTAACTCACACACAGGCTCACTTACACACATACAGCTCTCACAGACACATACAGGGGTATTCACTCACACACAGGCTCACCCACTCACACACAGGGTCAGTCACACATACACTCACTTACATACACACACAGGCTCACTTACACACATACACATGCTCTCACACACAGAAGCTCTCAGACAGGCTCACTCACACACATACAGGCACTCACAGACACATAGAGGCTCACTCAGGCATACAGGCTCACTCACACACAGGATTATTCAATCAAACATGTGCTCACTTACTCACACACAGGCTCATTCACACACACAGGCTCACTCACACACAGGCTCATTCACACACACAGGCTCACTGACAAACACAGGCTCAATCACACACATAACCGGCTTTCTCACACATGCACAGGCTCACACACACACACATAAAGGCTCTCTCAGACACATACAAGCTCACACACATGTGCGTGCTCACACACCCATACACACACACGTACACACACACATCAGCACACACACAGGTTCACTCACACACACAGAGGCTCACTCACACACATACAAGCAAACCCACTCACACACAGGCTCACTCACTCACACACAGGCTCTCACAGACACATAGAGGCACACTCACACACATACAGGCTCACTCACTAACACACAAGCTCACTTACACACACACAGGCTATCTCACACACATACAGACTCATTCACACACAGGCTCACTGACACACATACACAGGCTTTCTCACACATACACATGCTCACACACACACACACACTCACATGTGCACACACACAGGTTCACTCACACACAGAGGCTCACTCACACATATACAAGCATACTCACTCACAAACAGGCTCACTCACTCACAGGCTCACACACATACACAGGCTCACTCACTCACACACAGGCTCACTTGCACATAAACACAGGCTCATTCACACACAGACTCACTTACACACACACAGGCTCACTTACACACTTACACATGCTCTCTCACACAGAGGCTCACACACCGGCTCTCTCACACACACACACACACACACACACAGGCTCACTCACACACATACAGGCACTGAGAGACACATAGAGGCCCATTCACAGGCATACAGGCTCACTCACACACACAGGCTTATTCACTCACACACAGGCTCACTTACTCACACACAGGCTCATTCACACACAGGCTCACTGACACACACACAGGCTCACTCACACACAGGCTCATTCACACACACAGGCTCACTGACACACACACAGGCTCACTTACACACTTACACATGCTCTCTCACACAGAGGCTCACACACCGGCTCTCTCTCTCACACACACACACACACACACACACACACAGGCTCACTCACACACATATAGGCACTGAGAGACACATAGAGGCCCATTCACAGGCATACAGGCTCAATCACACACACAGGCTTATTCACTCACACACAGGCTCACTTACTCACACACAGGCTCATTCACACACAGGCTCACTGACACACACACAGGCTCACTCACACACAGGCTCATTCACACACACAGGCTCACTGACACACACACAGGCTCAATCACACACATACACCGGGTTTCTCACACATGCACAGGCTCAAACACAGGCTCACACACACACACATAAAGGCTCTCTCACACACATACAAGTTCACTCATACGTGCGCATACACTCACACACACTCACATGTGCACACACAGGTTCACTCACACACACAGGCTCACTCACACATATACAAGCAAACTCACTCACACACAGGCTCACTCACTCACACAGAGGCTCTCTTACACACACACAGGCTCTCTCATATACACAGAGGCTCACACACCGGCTCACACACACACACAGGCTCACTCACACACATACAAGCACTCACAGACACATAAAAGCTCATTCACAGGCATACAGGCTCACTTACGCACACACAGGCTCATTCACACACACAGGCTCACTGACACACACACAGGCTCACTCACACCCACAGGCTTATTCACTCACACACATGCGTACTTACACACAGGCTCATTCACACACATACAGCCTCTCACAGACACATAGAGGCTCACTCACACACATACAGGCTTATTCATTCACACACAGGCTCACCCACTCACACAGGCTCACTCACTAACACACAGGCTCACTTACACACAAACACATGCTCTCTGACACACACAGAGGCTCACTGACACACACAGGCTCACTGACACAGATGCAGGCTATCTCACACATACAGATGCTCACGCACCAGCTCACACACAAACACACAGGCTCATTCACACACACACAGGCTCACTCACACACATACAGGCTCTCACCGACACATAGAGGCTCACTCACACACATACAGGCTTATTCACTCACACACAGGCTCACCCACTCACACACAGCCTCATTCACACACACAGGCTCACTCACTAACACACAGGCTCACTTACACACAAGCACATGCTCTCTGACACACACACAGGCTCACTTACATATATACACAGGCTCTCTCACACACACAGGGGCTCACACACAAGCTCACACACATACACAGGCTCACTCACTCACACACAGGCTCACTCACTCACACACAGGCTCACTCGCACATATACACAGGCTTATTCACACACACAGGCTCACTCACTCACACACAGGCTCACTCACTCACACACAGGCTCACTCACTCACACACAAGCTCACTCACACACATACACAGGCTCACTCACACACATACACAGGCTCACTCACACACATACACAGGCTCACTCACACACATACACAGGCTCACTTACATACATACAGCTCTCACAGACACATAGAGGCTCACACACACATACAGGGGTATTCACTCACACACAGGCTCACCCACTCACACACAGGCTCATTCACACACACAGACTCACTTACACACACACACAGGCTCATTTACACACATACAGGCACTCACAGACACATAGAGGCTAACTCACAGGCATACAGGCTCACTCACACACACAGGATTATTCACTCAAACACGTGCTCACTTACTCACACACAGGCTCATTCACACACACAGGCTCACTGACACACACAGGCTCACTCACACACAGGCTCACTGACAAACACAGGCTCAATCACACACATAACCGTCTTTCTCACACATGCACAGGCTCACACACACACACATAAAGGCTCTCTCAGACACATACAAGCTCACACACATGTGCGAGCTCACACACCCATACACACACACACACACACACACACACACGTGCACACACACATCAGCACACGCACAGGTTCACACACACACAGAGGCTCACTCACACACATACAAGCAAACCCACTCACCCACAGGCTCACTCACACACAGGCTCTCACATACACATAGAGGCACACTCACACACATACAGGCTCACTCACTAACACACAGGCTCACTTACACACACACACAGGTTATCTCACACACATACAGACTCATTCACACACACGGGTTCACTGACACACATACATAGGCTTTCTCACACATACACAGGCTCACACACACACACACTCACATGTGCACACAATCAGGTTCACTCACACACACAGAGGCTCAATCACACATATACAAGCATACTCACTCACACACAGGCTCACTCACTCACACACAGGCTCACACACATACACAGGCTCACTCATTCACACACAGGCTCACTCGCACATAAACACAGGTTCATTCACACACACAGACTCACTTACACACATACACAGGCTCACTTACACACACACATGCTCTCTCACACAGAGGCTCACACACCGGCTCTCACACACACACACAGGCTCACTCACACACATGCAGGCACTCACAGACACATAGAGGCTCACTCACAGGCATACAGGCTCACTCACACACACAGATTTATTCACTCAAACACGGGCACACTTACTCACACACAGGCTCATTCACACACACAGGCTCACTGACACACACACAGGCTCAATCACACACATACACCGGCTTTCTCACACATGCACAGGCTCAAACACACTCTCACACACACACACACACATAAAGGCTCTCTCACACACATACAAGTTCACACATACGTGTGCATACACTCACACACATACTCACATGTTCACACACAGGTTTACTCACACACAGGCTCACTCATACATATACAAGCAAACTCACTCACACACAGGCTCACTCACTCACACAGAGGCTCTCTTACACACACACACAGGCTCACTGACACACACACGGGCTCACTGACACACACACAGGCTCTCTCACACACACAGAGGCTCACACACCGGCTCACACACACACACACACATACACACACACATCGGCTCACTCACACACATAGGCTTACACACACATACAAGCACTCACTGACACATAGAAGCTCATTCACAGACATACAGGCTCACGTACTCACACACAGGCTCATTCACACACACAGGCTCACTGACACACACACAGGCTCACTCACACCCACAAGGCATATTCACTCACACACATGCGTACTTACACACAGGCTCATTCACACACATACAGCCTCTCACAGACACATAGAGGCTCACTCACAGACATACAGGCTTATTCATTCACACACAGGCTCACCCATTCACACAGGCTCACTCACTTACACACAGGCTCACTTACACACAAACACATGCTCTCTGACACACGCACAGGCTCACTGACACACACAGAGGCTCACTGACACAGACACAGGCTATCTCACACATACAGAGGCTTACGCACCAGCTCAAACACAAACACACAGGCTCATTCACACACACACAGGCTCACTCACACACATACAGGCTCTCACCGACACATAGAGGCTCACTCACACACATACAGGCTTATTCACTCACACACAGGCTCACCCACTCACACACAGCCTCATTCACACACACAGGCTCACTCACTAACACACAGGCTCACTTACACACAAACACATGCTCTCTGACACACACACGGGCTCACTTACGTACATACACAGGCTCTGTCACACACACAGGGGCTCACACACAGGCTTACACACACACACAAACACACACAGGCTCACACACATACACAGGCTCACTCACTCACACACAGGCTCACTCACTTACACACAGGCTCACTCGCACATATACACAGGCTCATTCACACACACAGGCTCACTCACTCACACACAGGCTCACTCACACTCATACACAGGCTCACTCACACACACAGGCTCACTTACACACATACAGTTCTCACAGACACATAGAGGCTCACACACACATACAGGTGTATTCACTCACACACAGGCTCACCCACACACACAGGCTCAGTCACACACACACTCACTTACATACACACACAGGCTCACTTACACACATACACATGCTCTCACACACAGAGGCTCACACACAGGCTCACTCACACACAAACAGGCACTCACAGACACATAGAGGCTCACTCAGGCATACAGGCTCACTCACACACACAGGATTATTCACTCAAACATGTGCTCACTTACTCACTCACAGGCTCATTCACACACACAGGCTCACTGACACACACACAGGCTCACTCACATACAGGCTCATTCACACACACAGGCTCACTGACAAACACAGGCTCAATCACACACATTACCGGCTTTCTCACACATGGACAGGCTCAAACATAGGCTCACACACACACACACACATAAAGGCTCTCTCAGACACATACAAGCTCACACACATGTGCGAGCTCACACATCCATACACACACACACACACGTGCACACACACATCAGCACACGCACAGGTTCACTCACACACACAGGCTCACTCACATACATACAAGCAAACCCACTCACACACAGGCTCACTCACTCACACACAGGCTCTCACAGACACATAGAGGCACACTCACACACATACAGGCTCACTCACTAACACACAAGCTCACTTACACACACACAGGCTATCTCACACACATACAGACTCATTCACACACAGGCTCACTGACACACATACACAGGCTTTCTCACACATACACAGGCTCACACACACACACACACACATGTGCACACACACAGGTTCACTCACACACAGAGGCTCACTCACACATATACAAGCATACTCACTCACAAACAGGCTCACTCACTCACACACAGGCTCACACACATACACAGGCTCACTCACTCACACACAGGCTCACTCGCACATAAACACAGGCTCATTCACACACACAGACTCACTTACACACACACAGGCTCACTTACACACTTACACATGCTCTCTCATACAGAGGCTCACACACTGGCTCTCACACACACACACACACACACACACACAGGCTCACTCACACACATACAGGCACTGAGAGACACATAGAGGCCCATTCACAGGCATACAGGCTCACTCACACACACAGGCTTATTCACTCACACACAGGCTCACTTACTCACACACATGCTCATTCACACACAGGCTCACTGACACACACACAGGCTCACTCACACACAGGCTCATTCACACACACAGGCTCACTGACACACACACAGGCTCAATCACACACATACACCGGGTTTCTCACACATGCACAGGCTCAAACACAGGCTCACACACACACATAAAGGCTCTCTCACACACATACAAGTTCACTCATACGTGCGCATACACTCACACACACTCACATGTGCACACACAGGTTCACTCACACACACAGGCTCACTCACACATATACAAGCAAACTCACTCACACACAGGCTCGCTCACTCACTCACACAGAGGCTCTCTTACACACACTCAGGCTCACTCACACACACGGGCTCACTGACACACACATACAGGCTCTCTCACACACACAGAGGCTCACACACCGGCTCACACACACACACATACACACACACATCGGCTCACTCACACACACAGGCTCACTCACACACAAAAAAGCACTCACAGACACATAGAAGCTAATTCACAGGCATACAGGCTCACTTACTCACACACAGGCTCATTCACACACACAGGCTCACTGACACACACACAGACTCACATGTGCACATGCACAGGTTCACTCGCACACTGAGGCTCACTCACACATATACAAGCAAACTCACTCACACACAGGCTCATTCACACACATACAGGCTCTCACAGACACATAGAGGCAAACTCACACACATACAGGCTCACTTACACACGCCCAGGCTCACTGACACACACACAGGCTCACTGACACATACACAGGCTCTCTCACACACACAGAGGCTCATACACCGGCTCTCTCTCTCACACACACACACACACACATAGGCTCACTCACACACACAGGCTCACTCACACACATACAGGTACTCACAGACACATAGAGCCTCACTCACAGGCATACAGGCTCACTCACACACACACACAGGCTCACTTACTCAAACACAGGCTTATTCACACACACAGGCTCACTGAAACACACACAGGCTCACTCACACACATGCTTATTCACCCACACACAGGCTCACTTACACACAGGCTCATTCACACTCACAGGCTTACTGACACACACACAGGCTCAGTTACACACAAACACATGCTCACTGACACATACAGAGGCTCACTGACACACACAGAGACTCACTGACACAGACACAGGCTCTCTCACACATACAGAGGCTCACGCACCAGCTCACACACGAACACACAGGCTCATTCACACACACACAGGCTCACTCACACACATACAGGCTCTCACCGACACATAGAGGCTCACTCACACACATACAGGCTTATTCACTCACACACAGGCTCGCCCACTCACATACAGCCTCATTCACACACACAGGCTCACACAACAACACACAGGCTCATTACAGACAAACACATGCTCTCTGACACACACACAGGCTCACTTACATACATACACAGGCTCTCTCACACACACAAGTGCTCACACACAGGCTTACACACACACAGAAACACACACAGGCTCACACACCTACACAGGCTCATTCACACACAGGCTCACTCACTCACACACAGGCTCACTTGCACATATACACAGGCTCATTCACACACACAGACTCACTCACTCACACACAGGCTCACTCACACACATACACAGGCTCACTCACACACAGGCTCACTTACACACATATAGATCTCACAGACACATAGAGGCTCACTCACACACATACAGGCGTATTCACTCACACACAGGCTCACCCACTCACACACAGGCTCATTCACACACACAGACTCACTTACACACACACACAGGCTCACTTACACACAAACACATGCTCTCTCACACAGAGGCTCACACACCGGCTCTCTCTCACACACACACACACACAGGCTCACTCACACACATACAGGCACTCACAGACACATAGAGGCTCACATACAGGCTCACTCACACACACAGGATTATTCACTCAAACACGGGCTCACTTACTCACACACAGGCTCATTCACACACACAGGCTCACTTACACACACACAGGCTCAATCACACACATACACCGGCTTTCTCATACATGCACAGGCTCAAACACAGGCTCATACACACACATAAAGGCTCTCTCACACACATACAAGCTCACACACATGTGCGAGCTCACACACCCATACACACACACACACACACGTGCACACATACATCAGAACACGCACAGGTTCACTCACACACACAGAGGCTCACTCAGACACATGCAAGCAAACCCACTCACACACAGGCTCACTCACTCACACACAGGCTCTCATACATACTTACAGGCACACTCACACACATACAAGCTCACTCACTAACACACAGGCTCACTTACACACACACACAGGCTCACCCACTCACACACAGGCTCATTCACACACACAGGCTCACTGACACACACACAGACTCACATGTGCACGTGCACAGGTTCACTCACACACTGAGGCTCACTCACACATATACATGCAAACTCACTCACACACAGGCTCACTCACTCACACACAGGCTCATTCACACACATACAGGCTCTCACAGACACATAGAGGCAAACTCACACACATACAGGCTCACTTACACACGCCCAGTCTCACTGACACACACACAGGCTCACTGACACATACACAGGCTCTCTCACACACACACAGGCTCATACACCGGCTCTCTCTCTCTCTCACACACACACACACACACACACACACACACACATAGGCTCACTCACACACACAGGCTCACTCACACACATACAGGTACTCACAGACACATAGAGCCTCACTCACAGGCATACAGGCTCACTCACACACACAAACAGGCTCACTTACTCAAACACAGGCTTATTCACACACACAGGCTCACTGAAACACACACAGGCTCACTCACACACATGCTTATTCACTCACACACAGGCTCACTTACACACAGGCTCATTCACACTCACAGGCTTACTGACACACACACAGGCTCAGTTACACACAAACACATGCTCACTGACACAGACAGAGGCTCACTGACACACACAGAGACTCACTGACACAGACACAGGCTCTCTCACACATACAGAGGCTCACGCACCAGCTCACACACGAACACACAGGCTCATTCACACACACACAAGCTCACTCACACACATACAGGCTCTCACCGACACATAGAGGCTCACTCACACACATACAGGCTTATTCACTCACACACAGGCTCGCCCACTCACATACAGCCTCATTCACACACACAGGCTCACACAATAACACACAGGCTCACTTACAGACAAACACATGCTCTCTGACACACACACAGGCTCACTTACATACATACACAGGCTCTCTCACACCCACAGGTGCTCACACACAGGCTTACACACACACAGAAACACACACAGGCTCACACACCTACACAGGCTCACTCACACACAGGCTCACTCACTCACACACAGGCTCACTTGCACATATACACAGGCTCATTCACACACACAGACTCACTCACTCACACACAGACTCACTCACTCACACACAGGCTCACACACACATACACAGGCTCACTCACACACAGGCTCACTTACACACATACAGATCTCACAGACACATAGAGGCTCACTCACACACATACAGGCGTATTCACTCACACACAGGCTCACCCACTCACACACAGGCTCATTCACACACACAGACTCACTTACACACACACACATGCTCACTTACACACAAACACATGCTCTCTCACACAGAGGCTCACACACCGGCTCTCTCACACACACACACACACAGGCTCACTCACACACATACAGGCACTCACAGACACATAGAGGCTCACATACAGGCTCACTCACACACACAGGATTATTCACTCAAACACGGGCTCACTTACTCACACACAGGCTCATTCACACACACAGGCTCACTGACACGTACTCGGGCTCACTCACACACAGGCTCATTCACACAAACAGGCTCACTTACACACACACAGGCTCAATCACACACATACACCGGCTTTCTCACACATGCCAGGCTCAAACACAGGCTCATACACACACATAAAGGCTCTCTCACACACATACAAGCTCACACACATGTGCGAGCTCACACACCCATACACACACACACACACACACACACACACGTGCACACATACATCAGAACACGCACAGGTTCACTCACACACACAGAGGCTCACTCACACACATGCAAGCAAACCCACTCACACACAGGCTCACTCACTCACTCACACACAGGCTCTCATACATACATACAGGCACACTCACACACATACAGGCTCACTCACTAACACACAGGCTCACTTACACACACACACAGGCTCACCCACTCACACACAGGCTCATTCACACACACAGACTCACTTACACACACACACAGGCTCACTTACACACATACACATGCTCTCTCACACAGAGGCTCACATACCGGCTCTCACACACACACAGGCTCACTCACACACATACAGGCACTCACAGACACATAGAGGCTCACTCACAGGCATACAGGCTCACTCACACACACAGGCTCACTTACTCAAACACAGACTTATTCACACACACAGCCTCAATGACACACACACAGGCTCACTCACACACAGCCTTATTCACTCACATACAGGCTCACTTACACACAGGCTCATTCACACTCACAGGCTTACTGACACACACACAAGCTCACTCACACACAAACACTGGCTTTCTCACACATACACAGGCTCACACACACACACATAGAGGCTCACTCACACACATACAGGCGTATTCACTCACACACAGGCTCACCCACTCACACACAGGCTCATTCACACACACAGACTCACTTACACACACACACAGGCTCACTTACACACAAACACATGCTCTCTCACACAGACGC
The DNA here is from genome assembly GCF_964194155.1 of Cetorhinus maximus. Classification (NCBI taxonomy): domain Eukaryota; kingdom Metazoa; phylum Chordata; class Chondrichthyes; order Lamniformes; family Cetorhinidae; genus Cetorhinus; species Cetorhinus maximus. The sequence goes on along the minus strand of NC_135898.1, from coordinate 28,331,084 downwards.
TCACACACCGGCTCTCTCAGACACACAGACACAGGCTCACTCACACACATACAGGCACTCACAGACACATAGAGGCTCACTCACAGGCATACAGGCTCACTCACACACACAGGCTCACTTACTCAAACACAGACTTATTCACACACACAGCCTCAATGACACACACAGGCTCACTCACACACAGGCTCATTCACACTCACAGGCTTACTGACACACACACAGGCTCACTCACACAGAGGCTTATTCACTCACACACAGGCTCACTTACAAACAGCCTCATTCACACTCACAGGCTTACTGACACACACACAAGCTCACTCACACACATACACTGGCTTTCTCACACATACACAGGCTCACACACACACACACACACACATAAAGGCTCTCTCACACACATACAAGCTCACACACAAGTGCACGCACACACACACACACATGCACACGAACAGGTTCACTCACATACATACAAGAAAACTGACTCACACACAGGCTCACTCACACACACAGGCTCACTCACACACATACAGGCCCTCACAGACACATAGAGGCACACTCACACACATACAGGCTCACCCACTCACACACAGGCTCACCCACTCACACACAGGCTCATTCACACACACAGGCTCACTCACTAACACACAAGCTCACTTACACACATACAGGCTCACTGACACACGCACAGGCTCACTGACACACACACAGGCTCACTGACACATACACAGGCTCTCTCACACACACAGAGGCTCATACACCGGCACTCTCTCTCTCACACACACACACACACACACACACACACATAGGCTCACTCACACACACAGGCTCACTCACACACATACAAGTACTCACAGACACATAGAGCCTCACTCACAGGCATACAGGCTCACTCACACACACAGGCTCACTAACTCAAACACAGGCTTATTCACACACACAGGCTCACTGAAACACACAGGCTCACTCACACACATGCTTATTCACTCACACACAGGCTCACTTACACACAGGCTCATTCACACTCACAGGCTTACTGACACACACACAGGCTCAGTTATACACAAACACATGCTCACTGACACACAGAGGCTCACTGACACACACAGAGACTCACTGACACAGACACAGGCTCTCTCACACATACAGAGGCTCACGCACTAGCTCACACACGAACACACAGGCTCATTCACACACACACAGGCTCACTCACACACATACAGGCTCTCACCGACACATAGAGGCTCACTCACACATATACAGGCTTATTCACTCACACACAGGCTCGCCCACTCACACACAGCCTCATTCACACACACAGGCTCACACAACAACACACAGGCTCACTTACACACAAACACATGCTCTCTGACACACACACAGGCTCACTTACATACATATACAGGCTCTCTCACACACACAGGGGCTCACACACAGGCTTACACACACACAGAAACACACACAGGCTCACACACCTACACAGGCTCACTCACACACAGGCTCACTCACTCACTCACAGGCTCACTTGCACATATACACAGGCTCATTCACACACACAGACTCACTCACTCACACACAGGCTCACTCACACACATACACAGGCTCACTCACACACAGGCTCACTTACACACATACAGATCTCACAGACACATAGAGGCTCACTCACACACGTACAGGCGTATTCACTCACACACAGGCTCACCCACTCACACACAGGCTCATTCACACACACAGACTCACTTACACACACACACAGGCTCACTTACACACAAACACATGCTCTCTCACACAGAGGCTCACACACCGGCTCTCTCTCACACACACACACACACACACACACACAGGCTCACTCACACACATACAGGCACTCACAGACACATAGAGGCTCACTCACAGGCATACAGGCTCACTCACACACACAGGATTATTCACTCAAACACGGGCTCACTTACTCACACACAGGCTCATTCACACACACAGGCTCACTGACACATACTCAGGCTCACTCACACACAGGCTCATTCACACACACAGGCTCACTTACACACACACAGGCTCAATCACGCACATACACTGGCTTTCTCACACATGCACAGGCTCAAACACAGGCTCATACACACACATAAAGGCTCTCTCACACACATACAAGCTCACACAGATGTGCGAACTCACACACCCATACACACACACACACACACACACACACGTGCACACATACATCAGCACACGCACAGGTTCACACACACACAGAGGCTCACTCACACACACGCAAGATAACCCACTCACACACAGGCTCACTCACTCACACACAGGCTCTCATACACACAGGCTCACCCACTCACACACAGCCTCATTCACACACACAGACTCACTTACACACATACACATGCTCTCTCACACAGAGGCTCACACACCGGCTCTCACACACACACAGGCTCACTCACACACATACAGGCACTCACAGACACATAGAGGCTCACTCACAGGCATACAGGCTCACTCACACACACAGGCTCACTTACTCAAACACAGACTTATTCACACACACAGCCTCAATGACACACACACAGGCTCACTCACACACAGGCTCATTCACACTCACAGGCTTACTGACACACACACAGGCTCACTCACACAGCGGCTTATTCACTCACACACAGGCTCACTTACAAACAGCCTCATTCACACTCACAGGCTTACTGACACACACACAAGCTCACTCACACACATACACTGGCTTTCTCACACATACACAGGCTCACACACACACACACATAAAGGCTCTCTCACACACATACAAGCTCACACACAAGTGCACGCACACACACACACACACATGCACACGAACAGGTTCACTCACATACATACAAGCAAACTCACTCACATACAGGCTCACTCACACACATACACAGGCTCACTCACACACAGGCTCGCTTACACACATACAGATCTCACAGACACATAGAGGCTCACTCACACACATACAGGCGTATTCACTCACACACAGGCTCACCCACTCACACACAGGCTCATTCACACACACAGACTCACTTACACACACACAGGCTCACTTACACACAAACACATGCTCTCTGACACACACACAGGCTCACTTACATACATACACAGGCTCTCTCACACACACAGGGGCTCACACACAGGCTTACACACACACAGAAACACACACAGGCTCACACACCTACACAGGCTCACTCACACACAGGCTCACTCACTCACACACAGGCTCACTTGCACATATACACAGGCTCATTCACACACACAGACTCACTCACTCACACACAGGCTCACTCACACACATACACAGGCTCACTCACACACAGGCTCACTTACACACATACAGATCTCACAGACACATAGAGGCTCACTCACACACATACAGGCGTATTCACTCACACACAGGCTCACCCACTCACACACAGGCTCATTCACACACACAGACTCACTTACACACACACACAGGCTCACTTACACACAAACACATGCTCTCTCACACAGAGGCTCACACACCGGCTCTCTCACACACACACACACACACAGGCTCACTCACACACATACAGGCACTCACAGACACATAGAGGCTCACTCACAGGCATACAGGCTCACTCACACACACAGGATTATTCACTCAAACACGGGCGCACTTACACACACACAGGCTCAATCATGCACATACACCGGCTTTCTCACACATGCACAGGCTCAAACACAGGCTCATACACACACATAAAGGCTCTCTCACACACATACAAGCTCACACAGATGTGCGAACTCACACACCCATACACACACACACACACACACACACACACGTGCACACATACATCAGCACACGCACAGGTTCACACACACACAGAGGCTCACTCACACACATGCAAGCAAACCCACTCACACACAGGCTCACTCACTCACACACAGGCTCTCATACACACAGGCTCACCCACTCACACACAGGCTCATACGCACACACAGACTCACTTACACACATACACATGCTCTCTCACACAGAGGCTCACACACCGGCTCTCACACACACACAGGCTCACTCACACACATACAGGCACTCACAGACACATAGAGGCTCACTCACAGGCATACAGGCTCACTCACACACACAGGCTCACTTACCCAAACACAGACTTATTCACACACACAGCCTCAATGACACACACACAGGCTCACTCACACACAGGCTCATTCACACTCACAGGCTTACTGACACGCACACAAGCTCACTCACACACATACACTGGCTTTCTCACACATACAAGCTCACACACATGTGCACGCACGCACACACGCACACATGCACACACACAGGTTCACTCACACACATACAAGCAAACTCACTCCCACACAGGCTTACTCACTCACACACAGGCTCACTCACACACATACAGGCTCTCACAGACACATAGAGGCACACTCACACACATACAGGCTCACTCACTCACACACAGGCTCACCTACTCACACACAGGCTCATTCACACACACATGCTCACTCACTAACACACAGGCTCACTTACACACATACAGGCTCACTGACACACACACAAGCTCACTTACACACATACAGGCTCACTGACACACACACAAGCTCACTTACACACATACACATGCTCTCTCACACAGAGGCTCACACACCGGTTCTCACACAAACACACACAGGCTCACTCACGCACATACAGGCACTCACAGACACATAGAGTCTTACTCACAGGCATACCGGCTCACTCACACACACAGGATTATTCACTCAAAGACAGGCTCGCTTACTCACACACAGGCTCATTCACACACACAGGCTCACTGACAAACACACAGGCTCATTCACACACACAGGCTCACTCACACACATGCAGGCTCTCACACACACACACATAAAGGCGATCTCACACACATATAAGCTCACACACATACGCACACACACACATTCACGCACATGCACAGACTCACACACGCACAGGCTCACTTCGCAAACACACACACACATACACAGGATCATTCACATACATGCAGGGTCTGACACACATAAAGGCTCTTTCACACACATATAAATTCACACACACTCGCGCATATACTCCAACACAGTCTCACACACACATTCAGGCTCTCACAGACACATAGAGGCACACTCACACACATACAGGCTCACTCACTAACACACAGGCTCACTTACACACACACACAGGCTCACTCACGCACACACACAGGCTCACTCACACACACAGGCTCACTCACACACATACAGGCACTCACAGACACATAGAGGCTCACTCACAGGCATACAGGCTCACTCACACACACAAAATTATTCACTCAAACACAGGCTCACTTACTCACACACAGGCTCATTCACACACACAGGCTCACTGACACACACACAGGCTCACTGACACACACACAGGCTCACTCACACACACAGGCTTATTCACTCACACACAGGCTCACTTACTCACATACAGGCTCATTCACACACATACACAGGCTTTCTCACACATACACTGCCTCACACGCACACACATAAAGGCTCTCGCACACACATACAAGCTCACACACATGTGCACGCACACACTCACACCCACACACACACATATAAAGGCTCCCTCACACACATACAAGCTCACACACACGTGCACACACACACACACACACACAGGCTCACTCACACACATACAGGTACTCACAGACACATAGAGCCTCATTCACAGGCATACAGGCTCACTCACACACAGGCTCACCTACTCAAACACAGGCTTATTCACACACAGGCTCACTGACACACACACAGGCTCACTCACACAGAGGCTTATTCACTCACACACAGGCTCACTTACAAACAGCCTCATTCACACTCACAGGTTTACTGACACACACGCAAGCTCACTCACACACATACACTGGCTTTCTCACACATACACAGGCTCACACACACACACACACATAAAGGCTCTCTCACACACATACAAGCTCACACACAAGTGCACACACACACACACACATGCACACGAACAGGTTCACTCACATACATACAAGCAAACTCACTCACACACAGGCTCACTCACACACACAGGCTCACTCACACACATACAGGCCCTCACAGACACATAGAGGCACACTCACACACATACAGGCTCACCCACTCACACACAGGCTCACCCACACACACAGGCTCATTCACACACACAGGCTCACTCACTAACACACAAGCTCACTTACACACATACAGGCTCACTGACACACACACAAGCTCACTTACACACATACACATGCTCTATCACACAGAGGCTCACACACCAGTTCTCACACACACACAGGCTCACTCACACACATACAGGCACTCACAGACACATAGAGGCTCACTCACAGGCATACAGGCTCACTCACGCACACAGGCTTATTCACTCAAACACTAGCTCACTTACTCACACACGGGCACATTCACACACACAGGCTCACTGACACACACAGGCTGACTCACACACAGGCTTATTCACTCACACACAGGCTCACTCACACACAGGCTCACTGACACACACACAGGCTCAATCACACACATGCACAGGCTTTCTCACACGTGCACAGGCTCACACACACACATAAATGCTCTCTCACACACACAAGCTCACACACACGTGCACACACACACACATGCACACGCACAGGTTCACTCACACACACAGGGGCTCACTCACACACATACAAGCAAACTCACTCCCACACACGCTCTCTCACTCACACACAAGCTCACTCACACACAGACAGGCTCTCACAGACACATAGAGGCACACTCACACACATACAGGCTCACTCACTAACACAAATGCTCACTTACACACATACACAGGCTCACTGACACACACACAGGCTCACTGACACACACACGCTCACTTACATACATACACTGCTCTCTCACACACAGGGGCTCACACACAGGCTTACACACACACAGAAACACACACAGGCTCACACACATACACAGGCTCACTCACTCACACCAAGGCTGACTCACACACAGGCTCACTCGCACACATACACAGGCTCATTCACACACACAGACTCACTCACTCACACACAGGCTCACTGACACACATACACAGGCTCACTCACACACACAGGCTCACTTACACACATACAGTTCTCACAGACATATAAAAGCTCACACACATGTGCGAGCTCACACACCCATACACACACACACGTGCACACACACATCAGCACACGCACAGGTTCACTCACACACACAGAGGCTCACTCACACACATACAGGTGTATTCACTCACACACAATCGTACTTACTCACACACAGGCTCATTCACACATACAGGCTCACTGACAAACACAGGCTCTCTCACACATATAGAGGCTCACACACCAGCTCACACACACACATGCACACACATAAGCTCAACTCATACACACAGGCTCACACACATACAAGCACTCAGAGACACGTAGAGGCTCATTCACAGGCATACAGGCTCACTCACACACACAGGCTTATTCATTCACACACAGGCTCATTCACATACAGAGGCTCAGTGACACACGCACAGGCTCACTCACACCCACAGGCTCACTCACTCACACACAGGCTCACTCACACACACGCAGGCTCACTCACACATATACAGGCTCTCACAGACACACAGAGGCACACACACACATACAGGCTCACTCACTAACACACAGGCTCACTTACACACACACACACAGGCTCACTGACACACACGGGCTCACTGACACACACACAGGCTCTCTCTCACACACACAGAGGCTCACACACCGGCTCACACACACACATACACACACAGATCGGCTCGCTCACACACAGGCTCACTCACACACGTACAAGCACTCACAGGCACATAGAAGCTCATTCACAGGCGTATAGGCTCACTTACTCACACACAGGCTCATTCACACACACAGGCTCACTGACACACACACAGGCTCACTCACACCTACAGGCTTATTCACTCACACACATGCGTACTAACACACAGGCTCATTCACACACACACTGGCTCGCTCACACAAATACAGGCTCTCACCGACACATAGAGGCTCACTCACACACATACAGGCTTATTCACTCACACACAGGCTCACCCACTCACACACAGCCTCATTCACACACACAGGCTCACTCACTAACACACAGGCTCACGTACACACAAACACATGCTCTCTGACACACACACAGGCTCACTTACATATATACACAGGCTCTCTCACACACAGGGGCTCACACAGGCTTACACACACACAGAAACACACACAGGCTCACACACATACACAGGCTCACTCACTCACACACAGGCTCACTTACTCACACACAGGCTCATTCACACACAGAGGCTCATTGACACACACACAGGCTCACTCACACCCACAGGTTTATTCACTCACACACAGTCGTACTTACTCACACACAGGCTTACGCACACACACACAGGCTCGCTGATACACACACAGGCTCTCTCACACACACAGAGGCTCACACACAGGCTCAGACATACACACAGACGTATATAGGCTCACACACATACGCAGACTCACTCATTCGCACATAGGCTCACTCACACACATACACAGGCTCACTGATACACACACAGGCTTTCTCACACATACACAGGCTCACACACACACACACACACTCGTGCACATGCACAGTTTCACTCACACAAACAGCGGCTCACTCACACACATACAAGCAAACTCGCACACACACAGGCTCACTCACTCAAACACAGGCTCTCTCACAGACACATAGAGGCTCACTCACACACATACAGGCTTATTCACTCACACACAGGCTCACCCACTCACAGACAGGCTCATTCACACACACAGGCTCACTCACTAACACAGGCTCACTTACAAACATACACATGCTCACTGTCACACACACAGGCTCACTTACACACATACACAGGCTCTCTCACACACACAGGGGCTCACACACAGGCTCAGACACATACACAGACATATATAGGCTCACACACATACGCAGGCTCACTCACTCGCACACAGGATCACTCACAGACATACACAGGCTCACTCACACCCACAGGCTTATTCACTCACACAGGCGCACTCACTCACACACAGGCTCTCTCACAGACACATAGAGGCTCACTCACACACATACAGGCTTATTCACTCACACACAGGCTCACCCACACACACAGGCTCATTCACACACACAGGCTCACTCACTAACACACAGACTCACTTACACACAAACACATGCTCACTGTCACACACACAGGCTCACATACACACATACACAGGCTCTCTCACACACACAGGGGCTCACACACAGGCTCAGATACATATATACAGACATATATAGGCTCACACACATACGCAGGCTCACTCACGCACAGGCTCACTCACACACATACCCAGGCTTTCTCACAAATACACAGGCTCACACACAAACATATAAAGGCTCTCTCACACACACAGGCTCACGCACCTGCTCACACACACAGGCTCACTCACACACATATACAGGCTTTCTCACACATACACAGGCTCACACACACACACTCATGTGCACACGCACAGGTTCACTCACATAAACAGAGGCTCACACACATACAAGCAAACTCACTCACACACAGGCTCACTCGCTCACACACAGGCTCTCTCACAGACACATAGAGGCTCACTCACACACATACAGGCTTATTCACTCACACACAGGCTCACCCACTCACACACAGGCTCATTCACACACACAGGCTCACTCACTAACACACAGGCTCACTTACACACAAACACATGCTCACTGTCACACACACAGGCTCACTTATACACATACACAGGCTCTCTCACACACACAGGTGCTCACATACAGGCTCAAACACGCACACAGACACATATAGGCTCACACACATACGCAGGCTCACTCACTCACACACAGGCTCACTCACTCACACACAGGCTTACTCACACACATACACAGGCTCACTCACAGACATACACAGGCTCACTCACACACACAGACTCACTCACAACCATACAGCTATCACACACATAGAGGCTCACTAACACACATACACAGGCTCACTCACACACATACACAGGCTCACTCACACACACAGGCTCACTCACAACCATACAGCTCTCACACACATAGAGGCTCACTCACACACATAGAGGCTTATTCACTCACACACAGGCTCATTCAGACACACAGGCTCACTGACACACACAGGCTCAATCACACACATACACAGGCTTTCTCACATATACACAGGCGCACACACAGGCTCACACACACACATAAAGGCTCTCTCACACTCATACAAGCTCACACGTGCGTGCACACGATCACACACACACACACACGTGCACAGGCACAGGTTCACTCACACACACAGAGGCTCACTCACACACATACAAGCAAACGCACTCACACACAGGCTCACTCACTCACACACAGGCTCACTCACTCACACACGGGCTCACTCACACACATACAGGCTCTCACAGACACATAGAGGCTCACTCACACATGCAGGCTTATTCACTCACACACAGGCTCACTCACTAACACACAGGCTCAGTTACACACAAACATATGCTCTCTGACACACACACAGGCTCACTTACACACATACACAGGCTCTCTCACACACACAGTGGCTCACACACAGGTTCTCACACACAGGCTCTCACACAAACACACAGGCTCACACACATACACAGGCTCACTCACACACACACAGACTCACTCACTCACACACAGGCTCACTCACACACATACACAGGCTCACTCACACACTCAGGCTCACTCACACATACAGCTCTCACAGACACATAGAGACTCAGTCACACACATACAGGCTTAATCACACACACAGGTTTACCCACTCACACACAGGCTCATTCACACACACAGGCTCACTCACTAACACACAGGCTCACGTACACACACGTACAGGCTCACTGACACACACACAGGCTCACTTACACACGTACACATGCTCTCTTCACACACACAAGGGCTCACACACAGGCTCACACACGCACACAAACACACACAGGCTCACTCACTCACACACAGGCTCACACTCACACACAGGCTCACTCACACACACAGGCTCACTCACACACATACACAGGCTCACTCTCACACACAGGCTCACTCACTCACACACAGGCCCACTCACACACATACACAGGCTCACTCACTCACACACAGGCTCACTCACAGACACATACAGGCTCTCACACAAAATCACAAAATTTTAACTGCACAGAAGGCGGCCATTCTGCCCATCGTGTCTGCACCGGCCTCTCCAAATGAGCATTATGACCTAATCCCATTGCCCTGCCTCCTCCCCATACCCCTGCACATTGTTTCTATTCAAATAATCATCAAACGCCCTCTTGAATGCCTCGATTGAAGCTACTTTCACCACACTTGCAAACCTGAACTACTCGTATGAAATCGTTTTTTTCTCATTTCACATTTGTTTGTTCTTGATCGTTTGAAGTGTGGGAACAGTTTCTCCCTATCTACTCTATCCAGCCCCTTCATGATTTTGAACATCTCCATCAAATCTCCTCTTAGCCTTCTCCTGTCGAAGGAGAACAGTCCCAATCTCTCCAATCTATCTTCGTAATCTATCAATCAAAGTTTCTCGCCCCTGGAACCATTTTTGTAAACCTCTTTTGCGCTCTCTCCAATGCGTTCACATCCTTCCTACAGTTTGGCAACCAGAACTTTATACAATTCTCCAGCTGAGGTCTAATGAGTGTCTTATATAAATTCAGCATAACCTCCCTGCACTTGTACTCTGTGCCCCAATTAATAAAGCCCAGGATACTATATGCTTTATTAACTGCTCTTTCCACCTATCCTGCCACTTTCAATGATCCATGCACACGTACACCCAGGTCTTTCTGCTCCTGCACCCCCTTCAAAATTTCACCCCTTATTTTATATTGTCTGTCCATGTTCTGCCTACCAAAATGAACTACTTCACAGTTCTCCGCATTGAACTTCATCTGCCACCTATCTGCCCACTCCACCAACTTGTCAATGTCCTTTTTTGTCCTTTTGAAGTTCTACACTGTCCTCCTCGCTGTTCACAACACTCCCAAGCTTCGTATCGTCCGCAAACTTTGAAATTGTCCCCTGCACACCAAGATCTAGGTCATTAATATATGTCAGGAAAAGCAAGGGTCCCAATACCAAATACTGGGGAACTCCACTACAAACCTTCCTCCATCCCAAAAAATATCCATTGACCAATACTCTCTGCTTCCCATTTTTCAGCCAATTTTGTATCCACATTGCTACTGTCCCTTTTATTCCATGAACAAAACTTTTCTCACAAGTCTGTTGTGTGGCACTGTGTCAAATGCCTTTTGAAAGTCCATGTACAGCACATCAACAGCATTACCCTCATCAACCTCCTCTTTTACCTCTTCAAAAAACTCCAGCAAGTTAGTTAAACACAATTTCCCCTTTAGAAATCCATGCTGGCTCTTCTTTATCAACCCATATTTTTCCGTGTGACAACTAATTCTATTCCGAATAATTGCTTCTAGAACCTTGCCCACCACTGAAGTTAAACTGACTGGTCTGTAATTCCTGGGCTTATCCTTACAACCTTTTTTGAACAAGGGCGTAATATTTGCAATTCTCCAGTCCTCTGGCACCTCCTCCAGAGTAGCGGGAAAACTGAGAAATTATGGCCAATGCCCCTGCAGTTTCTACTCTCACTTCCTTCAATATCCTCGGATGCATCTCGTCTGGTCCCGGTGCTTTGCCAACTTTAAGTACCAGCAGTCTATTCAACACTTCCTCCTTATCAACTTTGAACCCTTCTAGTGACAGAGGGTAACATTTTCCCCCCGTAGGTAGGGAGATGTGGGAGCGGGCGCGGGCGGGTGAGTTCCCAATGGGCGCCCCCAGTTGGGGGCGCGCTGCCATTTTACGTGGGCGGGCCAATTAAAGCCTGCCCAGCGTGACGTCCACCAGGAAGCGCTATGCACTCCCTGTGTGGGCTGTGGGGGGTGGGATTCCCAGAGCAGGGAGTGCTCTCTTTCGCGCACAGATCTCCCTGAGGCAAAGTGCTGCCTCAGGGAGATTGGCTCAGGTTTGCCACTGTCACATGAGCTGGGACATGTCAATTTCTTTTATTTAGACATTTAATACGAATTTTAATACCCTCATGAAATCTCATCCCGTCCATGGATGAGGTTTCATGTTTTTTCCGAAGCCCGCCTGGGCTCCCGGCCTGCCTGCCAACCTTAAAGTTGAATGGGCAGGTCCATTGATTGATTCAATTAATTTATTAATGGCCTTAAGTGGCCGTTGACAGGTCGGCGGGCTCACAGCTGAGTTGGCTGTGTGCCCGCCGACCTGAAAATGTAAATGACATGGGGTGACATTGAGACACCGGCCTGACGTCACTCCATGTCATTTTATGCATCAATGAGCGGGCCCCACCCCCCACTTGCCGACTGGATGACGCAGCCCAGAGTTTTCTCATCTGTCACCGTGGCCTGGGTAGCTCTACCTCCTTAGTAATGACGGATGCCAAATATTCACTTAATTCCGCAGCCATGGCCCCTTCGCCCATGTGTAGATTCCCTTTTAGGTCCCTAATCAGCCCTAGTCCTCCTTTACCACCATTTTACTATTTATATGCCGATAGAAGACTTTGGGATTCCCCTTTATGTTGGCTGCCAGTCTTTTCTCATCATCTCCCTTTGCTTCTCTAGTATGCTTTTTCAGCTCCCCTCTGAACCATCTGTATTCCTCTTGGTTCTCAATTGTATTTTCTACCTGACACCTGTCATAAGCACTCTTCTTCTTCTTTAACTTAATTTATATCTCGTTTTTCATCCAGGGAGCTCAGGATTTGTTTGCCCTACCTTTCCCTTTCGATGGAAGATACCTTGACTGTGCCTGAACCAATTCTTCTTTGAAGGGAGCCCATTGTTCAGCTACAATTTGGCCCAGCTCCGTTCTTGCCCCGTTGAAGTCGGCTCTCGTCCAGTTAATTATTCTTACTCTGGATTGCCTATCGTCCTTTTCTATCATCATCCTAAAATGCACAATACAATGACCACTGTCTCCTAAATGTTCCCCCACAGACACTTGATCTACTTGGCCCACCTCATTTCCAAGAACCAGGTCCAACAGTGCTACCTTTCTTATTGGGTTGAACACATGCTGCTGTAGAAAATTTTCCTGAACTTAATCTAGGAAATTTTGCTCCTCTCCACCCTTTACACTACCACTGTCCCAGTCTACATTCAGGTAATTAAAGTCCTCCATTATAACTACTCTATAATGTTTGCATCTCTCTGCAATTTCCCTGCAGATTTGTTCTTCTATGTCCTTCCCACTAGCTGGCGCTCCATAGACTACACCGAGCAATGTAATTGCACCTTTTTTGTTCCTTAGCTCTAGCCAAATTGATTCTGTTCTTGAATCCTTGGGACATCATCTTTCTCCAGCACTGCAATGCTCTGCTTAACTAATACCGCCACCTCTCCTCCTTTCCTTCCTTTACTATCTTTTCTGAACACCTTGTATACGGGAATATTTAACACTCAGTCCTGTCCTTCCTGGAGCCAGATCTCTGTTACTGCCACAACATCATATTTCTGCATGGCAATCTGCGGCTGTAACTCCCCAATCTTATTTACTATACTCCATGCATTCATGTACCCATGCATAGTAGCCCTGATTTAGATAACATTAGTCTTGATATACCCATTCCAGGGGGTCGCTATTCAATTCAAAACATATCCGGAAGCTTGTTTTTTTTTTAATTCATTCATGGGATGTGGGCATCACTGGTCAGCATTTATTGCCTATCCCTAATTGCCTTTAGTCTGTGATGAACAAGTAAAGTTCACCTGACCCCTTGGCAGCCATATTAACAGTTCAGTGTCCATTTTAAACAAATAAAAGACAGTTGCAGAAGCTTCAATTCGAGCTCAGTCCATGTGTAAAATTATGAATATGACAAGCCTTTACTGGGCATGACATGCACAGAAGCACTGACAAGGAATCACTCCAATTTTGGAATGCATACAGGGTTGCCAACTATGATTAGATGTATTTCTGGAGATTTCATCACATGACTTGACCCAAGCTCTTGCCAATAGTCGGCCAATACATCCATCCTCCAAATAAAAGGTGTGGTTATGGATACCCGCATGGTCCCCAGTTAGGGCTGCCTTTTTGTGGGGTATGTAGAACATTCTTTGTTCCAGTGCTACTCATATCTCCTCCCACAATTCTTTTCCCATTACATTGATGACAATATCGATGCTGCTTTGTGCTCTCATCTGGACCTGGAAAAATTCATCAATTTTGCTTTCAATTTTCACCTCTCTCTCACCTTCACATGGTCCATCTTTGACACTTCCCTTCCCTTCCCTTCCTTGACTTCTCTGTCTCCATTTCTGGTGATAGACTGTCCACCAATATTCATTACAAGCCCACCAACTCCCATAGCTACCTTGACTACACCTCCTCACACCCTGCTCCTGTAAAGCCTCCATCCCATTCTCCTAGTTTCTCCGTCTCCGTTGCATCTGTTCTGATGATGCTACCTTCCCAAAATGGCACTTCTGACATGTCTTCCTTTGTCCTGAGCCGAGGTTTACCCCCTTGTCCCCCCCACTGTGGTTGACAGGGCCCTCAACCGTGTCCGACCTGTTTCCCGCACTTCTGCCCTCACCCCTTCGCCTCCCTCCCAGAACCATGATAAGGTTCCCCTTGTCCTCACTTTTCACCCCACCAGCCTCCGCATTCAAAGGATCGTCCTCTACCATTTCCGCCACCTCCAGCATCTTCCCCTCACCGCCATCATTTTGTAGGGACCATCCACTCCGTGACACCCAGGTCCACTCCTCCATCACCCCCAACACCTCACCCCCTTCCCATGGCACCTTCCCATGCAATTGGAGGTGCAACACCTGCTCCTTTACCTCTTCTCTCCTCACTGTCCAAGGCCCCAAACACTCCTTCCAGATGAAGCAGCGCTTCACTTGCACATCTTTCAATTTAGTCTACTGCATTCACTGCTCAAAATGCGGTCTCCTCTAAATTGACTAAACGCAGACTGGGTGACTGCTTTGCGGAACACCTTCACTCAGTCTGAAAGCATGACCCTGACCTTGGACATGAGAGCCGTGCCAGAGAACTGGAAGATTGCAATTGTTGCAAATGTTATACCTTGTTCAGGTGTCTTGTGGCACGGTATGAAGCATCCCTACCTCTAAGCCAGAAGCTCCAGGTTCGAGTTCCACTCCTGGAGTAATGAACACACAGTCAGTGAGAGGAGACATTGGCCTGAGTGATACAGAGACTGAGGGAGTGACCTCATCCTGAGTGAGACACAGCCAGAGTGAGTGTGGGTATTGGCAATTTGATGCACAGTGGGAATTTGGTGCAGAGGGGAAGAGGTGCTCTTCGCATTTTTTCTTTGCTATCCAACTTCTTAAATCTTCAGAGAGTGGTCTTGCCCTGCTGCAGCAGTAGAGGCTACAAGGGAGAGAAATGACTGGTAAGTAGTGGGTAATGTCGGGTAAGTATTTACTACTTTTATCGCTAATAGTTTATGGTCTTTATGTGGTTCATAGTTTGTATTTTCTGTAGTAATGAGGATCAGGAGAGAAGGACCCTAGAGTAATTGATTTAAAAGGTTTAATTTAAAGGGATAAGTCATGGCAGGAGAGCTCAAAGCCGTGGTGCGCTCCTCGTTATCCACGTGGGAAGTCGGGAACATTTCCAGTCTCCGGGACCAGCATGAGTGCAGGGAGTGTGTCCAGCTGTAATTCCTGGAAGCTCGGATTTCAGAGCTGGAACGGCGGTTGGGGGCACTGTGGAGCATCCACAAGTCTGAGAGCATCGTGGATAGCACATTTAGAGAGGTGGTCACACCGCAGCTAAAGGGACTTGAGGAAGGAAGGGAATGGGTGACCACCAGGCAGTCCAAGAGAAACAAGCAGGTAGTTCTGGAGTCCCCTGGGGTCCTGCTCGCAAATCGGTATTCCATTTTGGAGGCTGATGAGGGCACTGGTTCCTCCAGGGAGTGCAGACAGGGCCAAGCTTCTGACACCACAAGCAGCTTGTCTGTACAGGAGGGGAGGAAGAGAGGAAGAGCAATAGTAATAGGGCATTCTATAGTTAGGGGAACAGATAGGCGCTACTGTGGCCGTCAACGTGAATCCAGGATGGTGTGTTTCCTCCCTGGTGCCAGGGCCCGGGATGTCACTGAACGGCTGCAGGACGTCCTGAAGGGGGAGAGCGATATGGCAGAGGTCATGGTACATGTTGGTACCAATGACATAGGTAGAAAGAGGGATGAGGTCTTGTATCAAGAATTCAGGGAGTTAGGCAGTAGACTAAAAAGCAGGACCTCTTGGGTTGTAATCTCTGGATTACTCCCAGTACCACGTGCTAGCGAGCACAGAAATAGGAGAATAGCGCAGATGAATATGTGGCTTAAGAGTTGGTGCAAGAGGCAGGGTTTTAGATTCCTGGATCACTGGGACCATTTCTGGGGAAGGTGAGACCTGTACAAGCGGGACGGTCTACATCTGAACCAGAGCGGGACTAACATCCTTGCGGGCGTGTTTGCTAGTGCTGTTGGAAGAAGTTTAAACTAATTCAGCAGGGGGAGGGGACACAGAATGTTAGCAGAATAGGGACACATCATAATACAGTAAAACAATAAAGTCAGAGGGAGTACAGCTGCGTTAAGTTTCAAGGGAGTAAGGCAAGGCTGGATGGCCTCTACTTTAATGCCAGGAGTATCACAGGTAAAACGGATGAGTTAACGGTGAGGATTGACATGTGGAATTGTGATATAGTAGCCATAACAGAGACGTGGTTGACGGAGGGGCAGGATTGGCAGCTCAACATTCCAGGATGTAGTCTTCAGGCGAGACAGGGGAAGGGGTAAAAGAGTATGAGGCATTGCATTATTAGTTAAGGAGTCAATTACTGCAGTAAGGAGTGATGATACCTTGGAGGGGGTATCAAATGAAGCTTTGTGGGTAGAGCTTAGGAATAAAAGAAGGGCAGCCACATTGTTTAGGTATTTATTATAGACCCCCCAGATAGTCAGTGGGAAATTGAGGAGCAAATATGTGCACAATTTGAAGAGGTGTGTAAAAACAATAACAATAGGGTAATTATATTAGGCGATTCCAACTTTTCCAACATTAGTTGGGATAGACATAATGTTAAGGGCTTGGATGGAGTGGATTTCTTGAAATGTGTACAGGAGAACTTTTTAGGTCAATATGTAGAGGGTCCAACAAGGGTCGGCGCAGTGCTGGACCTAATTCTGGGGAATGAAGCTGGACAGGTGGCTGAGGTGGCGGTGGGGTAGCATTTTAGTGATAGCGACCAGAACATGGCGGTACAATTTGTTATGGACAAAGAAATAGACAAGTTGCAAAAAAATGTTTTGGATTGGGGGAGAGTGGATTTTAGTAAAATAAGGTAGGATCTGACCAAGGTAGACTGGGAACAGCTCTTCGTGGGGAAATCTACAGAAGAGCAGTAGAGGGTGTTCAAAAAGGAAATGGAGAGGGTACAGACTCAACATGTTCTCTCTAGGGTGATAGGAAGGAGTAACAAGCCCAGAAAGCCAGGGATGACCAGAGATATTCAGGATACGATGAGAAGGAAAAGAGAGGCTTTTAGCAGGTACAAGGGGAGCAAATCAGCGGAGGCATTAGTGGAGTACAGAAAGTGCAGGGTGGAGCTTAAGAAAGCAATTAGGAGAGCAAAGAGGGGATATGGGAAAGCTCTCGCTGGTAAAAGTAGGGAAAATCCCAAGATATCCTATAAATATATCAATGGGAAGAGGATAACAAGGAAAAGAGTAGGGCCCATTGGGGATCAAGGGGGCAATCTATGGGTGGTGCCAGAGGACATCGCTAGAGTGTTGAATGAATACTTCACATCCGTCTTCACCCAAGAGAATGAGGATGAAGGTATGGAACTCGGGGAGAGAGACTGCGAGGTTCTTGAGCAAATTGATATAGGGAATGACAAGTTATTGGAGGTGTTGGCAGGCTTAAAAGTGGACAAATCTCCAGGCCCAGATGATTTGTGTCCCAGACTGCTGAGGGAGGCAAGAGAGGGGATTGCAGGAGCTCTGACCCGAATTTTTAATTCTTCTCAGGCCATGGGGGAGGTGCCAGAGGATTGGAGAACAGCTAATGTGGTTCCGCTATTTAAGAAGGGTTGTAGAGATAAGCCAGGGAACTACAGGCCAGTGAGTCTCACGTCAGTCGTGGGGAACCATTGGAGAAAGTTCTGAAGGAGAGTATCTATCTCCACTTGGAGAGGCAAGGTTTGATCAGGGATAGTCAGCGTGGCTTTGTCAGAGGGAGGTCATGCCTAACAAATTTGATTGAATTTTTTGAGGAGGTGACCAGGTGTGTAGATGAGGGTAGTGCAGTTGATGTAGTTTATATGGATTTCAGCAAAGCCTTTGACAAGGTCCCACATGGGAGACTTATAAAGAAGGCAAATGCAGAAGGGATACAGGGTAATTTGATAAGGTGGAATCAAAATTGGCTTAGTTGCAGGAGACAGAGGGTGATGACAGAAGGATGCTTTAGTGACTGGAAGCCAGTGTCCAGTGGCATACCACAAGGATCTGTGCTGGGTCCCCTGTTATTTGTCATTTATATAAACGACATAGATGACTATGTGGGGGGTAGGATTAGTAAGTTTGCGGATGACACAAAGATTGGCCGGGTGGTTAACAGTGAGGTTGAGTGTCTTGGGTTACATCTTAGGAAGATGTAGACGGAATGGTCAAATGGGCAGATAAGTGGCAGATGGAATTTAACCCTGAAAAGTGTGAGGTAATACACTTTGGAAGGAGTAATTTGAGAAGGAAGTATTCAATGAACAGTATGACACTAGGAAGTTCTGAGGAATAAACAGCACCTGGACAGATGTTCACTCACTGCAGGTCAGATGTAGGCTGAACGTCTGCATTTTGTCATGGCAATAAAATGCAATAAACACTCAGCTCCACGGCTCAATGAGGCCTCCCTGGGGATTCTCCTCCAGGCCGTCCAGGAAAGGCAGGAGGTCCTCTTTCCAAGGGATGGGAGCAGGAGGTCCTCCCGCCTGACCATGCCAGCCTGGGAGGAGGTCGCCAGGGAGGTCAACATGCGTGGCAAACAATAAAGGACCATCCTGCAGTACAGGAAACGAATGAATGACCTGATGTGCTCCGCCAGGATAAGTGAAACTTCTACTCACTCCAAACTCATGCTCTTATAAGGGCATCAGAAGTCATATGAAAATACGGATTAGGAGCAGGAGTAGGCCACTTGGCCCCTCGAGCCTGCTCCGTCGTTCAATAAGGTGATGACTGATCTGATTGTAACCTCAACCCCACATTCCCACCTACCCCCAGTAACCTTTCACTGCCTTGTTAATC
Organism: Cetorhinus maximus; assembly: GCF_964194155.1. Classification (NCBI taxonomy): domain Eukaryota; kingdom Metazoa; phylum Chordata; class Chondrichthyes; order Lamniformes; family Cetorhinidae; genus Cetorhinus; species Cetorhinus maximus. Next base: position 28,310,599 of record NC_135898.1, on the reverse strand, counting down.
AAGAATCTATCTAGCACTGCCTTAAAAATATTCAAAAACTCTGCTTCCACCAGTTTTTCAGGAAGAGAGTTCCAAAGACTCAGGACCTCTGAGAGAAAAAAATGTATCTTTATCTCTTGGGAGACCTCATTTTTAAACAGTAACCCCGAGTTCCAGATTCCCCCACAAGATGAAACATCCTTTCCACATCCACCTTGTCAAGACTCCCCCAGGAACTTAGGGGCAGAATTTTGCCCTTGTCGGGTGGGCTCGGCCAGAGGGGGCAGAGACGGTCGGGAAGCCCCCCACCGTCCGTAATAGGCTCTGCAATGCGATTTCACGTGGGCAGGCCAATTAAGGTCCACCCTGCATGGATCTCTAGCGGCAGCGCTGAGCCCTACCTGTGCAGGCAGGGGGAGGAGGGAGAATGGGCCTGGTGTACAGTTCACTCAAGCACGCGAAAGAGTGCTTCAATCTCCCTGGGGCATGGAGCTGCCTCAGGGAGATTAAAGCGCTTTTTAAAAGAATTTAATAAAGACTATAAAAATTTAATGAAACATGTTCCCTCATGTGACTGTGAGATGGGACATGTTTTTAATTTCAAAATGTTTTTATTTAATTTGTATTAGCTTTAGGAAACCTCATCCCACTCGTGGACGAGGTTTCCTAAAAAATGTAAAGGCTGCTTGGCCTTTTCGCCTGCCCGCCAACCATTAGGTTGGACAAGCAGTGTAAATTTCAAGTTAATGAGCTTGTTAATGGCCTTAATAGGCCTTTCAATTATCAGCGGGCACGCAGCTGGCTATTGCACGCGCCTGCTGAATGAAATATCGTTCATTATACTCCATTTAGCAGATCTTTGACCACTAACTTAACCTATCTATATCCGTTTGTAGCCTCCTTAAGTCCTCTTCACAACTTAGTTTTCTACCTATCTTTGTATCATCAATAAATTTAGCAACCATGCCTTAGGTCCCTTTGTTGAAGTCATTTATATAAATTGTAAAAATCTGAGGCCCCAATATTGACCCCTGCCACTAGACCCTGTGCCACACCACTCGTTACATCTTGCCAACCAAAAAATGACCCACTTATGCCTACTCTCTGTTTCCTGTTAGCTAGCCAAACTTCTATCCATGCCGATATGTAACCCCCAACACCATGAGCTGTTATTTTCCTCAATAAGTTTTGATATGGCATCTTATCAAGTTCCTTCTGGAAATCTACATACAGGAAATCTAGGTACATCCACCTCTTTCCCTTTACCAACAACACGTGTTACTACGTCATTGGTCAGTCTAAGAGTTAGAGTGCACAGGGATGTCACATACTATCAGCAGATGGGACAGCAGCACTACATGTCTGCTAGCCACCTTAAGTTCATCATCTCATAAAGATCCTGCACAAATGGTGTCTTAATCCCTTGCTGGGGAGGGCTCAGCACACACCACAGACATACATGGTTCTGAAATGCTCTTTCAACCATAGTGCTCACAGTCAATCCATCTGTCTTTATGCAGAACAAGATTGCCCACAACCGATAGGAAAGAGCAAAGACTGGAGGGGGGATCCCCAGAGCTCAGGACACTGTCCTCCCACGAGGAGCAAGCAGCAGAGCTCGCTGGAGAGGATAGTGTTCGCTTACGCACGGAAGACAAAATCGGCCTCCCCCAACAAGCCAGTGAGCGCCCATCCAGTATACATCAGCCACATGCAGACAATGACTAAAACTGACCTATAGTTCTTGGAGCCTGCCTAGTCAATCATTGTCTCTTCTCTCTATTCCAGCTATCACTGAGAAAAGGTGGAGGAAGACACAAAGCAAGCACCTCAGCCCCAGCCCCCGGAACACCTCAGATAAGGAGGCAGAGGAAGCATCTCAGGAAGACCTGTCACTGAGTTTACCTGCACCCTCCACCAGCGTAGATACATGCACTTCGGTGGGTCCTAGTTCTAGAGTAGACGCGGGGTCACAATCTGGTGATCACCTCATGGAAATGTGTCCACAACTGGCGGAGGCAGTGACAGCTGATGTCTCTGATACTCAGAGGACTGCTGGAGACCAGATCCGTGCAGAGTTCGAGTTCGATGAGGAGCCTCTGCAATCGACCCTGGGAGAAATGTTGGAGATGCAAAGACAGGCAGAGGAACATCAGGCAGAGTTGTCAGGCGCCCTCAGCAGACTGGAATGAAGGGTGGAGGAGTCCGTCCACGTTCTGTCAGATGTCATGACTCCAGCATGCAGGCGCATCAAAGGCTCCATGGGAAGGGTGGCGGCTGCCTTGGAGACCCAAATGTTTTTAGTATATTATTCGTACATGGGATATGGGTGTCATTGGCTGGGCCAGCATTTTTATTCCTCCAATTTCCAGGTGGTGGTGTTCCCGTGTATCTGCTGCCCTTGTCCTTATAGGTAGTAGCGGTCATGGGTTTGGAAGGTGCTGCCTAAAGAAGCTTTGCTGAGTTTCTGCAGTGCATCTTGTAGATAGTACACACTGCTGCCACTGTTCATCAGGGGTGGAGGGAGTAAAGTTTGTGGATGTGGTGCCAATCAAATGGGCTTCTTTGTCCTGGATGGTGTCAAGCTTCTCAAGTGTTGTGGGAGCTGCACCCATCCAGACAAGTGGAGAGTATTCCATCACACTCCTGACTTGTGCCTTGTGGACAGTCTTTGGGGAACCAGGAGGTGAGTTACTCACTGCAGGATTCCTAACCTCTGACCTGCTCTTGTAGCCACAGTGTTTATATGGCTGGTCCAGTTCAGTTTCTCCTCAATGATAACTGCCATCAACTGATGTTGATAGTGGGGGATTCAGCAATGGTAATGCCATTGAACATCAAGGGGCAATGGTTAGATCTCTCTTGTTGGAGACGGTCATAACCTGGTACTTGTGTGGCATGAATGTTACTTGCCACTAGTCAGCCCAAGCCTGAATATTGTGCAGGTCTTGCTGCATTTGGACGTGGACTATTTCAGTATCTGAGGAGTTGCAAATGGTGCTGAACATTGTGCAATCTTCAGCAAACATCCCCACTTCTGACTTTATGATGGAGGGAAGGCCGTTGATGAAGCAGCTGAAGATGGTTGGGCCGAGGACACTACCCTGAGGAACTCCTGCAGTGATGTCCTGGAGCTGAGATCAGCAACCTTGTAAATAGGGCCTGAGCCATTTGCTCGCCATGCAAGCTTGATGCTGAAGTAGGGTGCATCAAAGGCATCCTGCGGGATAATGGCTACCCTGATCAGATCATTTCACGCTGTGTATCACGCAAACTCATGAAGGCCGTCACTTTCAGCCCTGAAAAGTGACCAGTCTACCTCAGATTACCCTGGTAGGGAAAGGTATCTCAAAAATTTGAGCAACAGCTGAAGCTAGCTGTTTCATGCTGCTACTATACAGTAGCAACACAAGTGGTATTCGTCACTAAAAGGATGCTGCCATCAAGCCAAAAATATGTTTTGCCTATCACACAAATGAGTGATATGGTATATGAGTTTTAGTGCCAGTGTGATGCTAGGTATGTAGACTGTACGTCCCAAAGACTGGTGGATCGTATCAAACAGCATGCCCCAGCCGCTGCTCGCAATGGGCAGGGTACAGATCGTACCCAACCAGCCTATACTTGCAAAATTCAAAACACTGTGTCCAACATTTGATGTGATTCCGCAATTGGATAACATTTGCTAAATAATCCTCGGTGTGCTAGAATTATGCTGACAATCAATTTAAGATTCTCAGTCAGGTGGTGCATCACTGGTGCATTCAGCATGGCAATGCCATTTTCCAACCAATCAGCACTCTCTTCACATACAGTATAGTTTTTTGTTTCTCCCCTTATATTCGTATTCTTGCGAAGTGTCCTGATGAGTGCCGGATGAAAAGCTTAGACATGTCTCTTTTTTCATGAATACTTTTAATGTGAACTCTTGATATGGCTCAGATGGCAATAATGCCAGCATTAAATAAAACCTTTTATAAATAGAATTAACAACCTTGCCTGTAGCCTGTCTTATGGAGTTTCTCAAAGATTATAAAAAGACAATTTCCTGTAATTTATATTTGCCATTCCACCCCATTGTGTACATGATTGCTCAGTTGTTATTGCTCACAGCATTTAGATCTCCAAAGATCAGAACTGACCTGATATGGAGGCACTTCTGCAGCGTTATCATCTCTTACATCTCATTGCTCAATATCAACACTGGATATGCCCTGACTCACAGATTATGTTCCTAATGTTAGACAATTACCAAGCCACAGAAAGAAATATTTTTTTACGTGTGCTCGTTGTGGGTGATATTAGTGCTTGTTAAACACTTTCCTTTGCTGTTACCCAGCACAAATATAGCATAGTCAGACAGATGCCGAATAATACTTCCACTCTGCCCCAACCAAGGGCTGGATCTTCAGGTCCCAATGGGGCATGAATAGAGGCGGGCAGGCACTAAAAATAGCATGCTGGTTTCACATTGCTGATCTTGCCGCCAGTGATTTTCCTCAGGAGAGGGTAAGCGGGCATTGGAAACCCGCCTGATTTTGGAATGAGGCCAACTAATCAAGTTAACAAGCTCATTGTCAGCTCGTTAAGGGCCAGTTTGTGATTTTGTTGGGTGCACGCGCATTGCACGCTTAATCAGAACAGGCTAGGTGCATGGAATCAATAACACAGAAGGGAGCCAGCTATGGCCACACCATCATAGAACCATAAAACACCACAGCACAGAAAAACAGGCCATTCGGCCCTTCTAGTCCGTGTCGAAATATTATTCCGCTAGTCCCATTGACCTGCACCTAGTCCATAACCCTCCAGACCTCTCCCATCCATGTATCTATCCAATTTATTCTTAAAAGAGTGAGCCCGCATTTACCACATCAGATGGCAGCTTGTTCCACACTCCCACCACTCTCTGAGTGATGAAGTTCCCCCTAATGTTCCCCCTAAACCTTTCCCCTTTCACCCTAAAGCCATGTCCTCTCGTGTTTATCTCTCCTAATCTAAGTGGAAAGAGCCTACTCGCATTTACTCTGTCAATACCCCTCATAATTTTGTAAACTTCTATCAAATCTCCCCTCATTCTTCTATGCTCCAAGGAATTAAGTCCTAACCTGTTTAATCTTTCCCTGTAACTCAACTCCTTAAGACCTGGCAACATCCTAGTAAATCTTCTCTGCACTCTTTCCATCTTACTGATATCCTTCCTGTAGTTAGGCGACCAGAACTGCACACAATACTCCAAAGTTGGCCTCACCAATGTCTTATACAACCTCACCATAACATCCCAACTCCTATACTTAATACTTTGATTTATTAAGGCCAGTATGCCAAAAGCTTTCTTTATAATCCTGTCTACCTGTGACGCCACTTTCAGGGAATTATGTATCTGAACTCCCAGATCCCTTTGTTCCTCCGCACTCCTCAGTGCCCTACCATTTACTGTGTATGTCCTACCTTGGTTTGTCCTTCCAAAATGCAACACCTCACACTTTTCTGCATTAAATTCCATCTGCCATTTTCTGGCCCATTTTTCCAGTTAGTCCAGATGCCTCTGCAAGCTTTGAAAGCCTTCCTCGCTGTCCACAACGCCTCCAATCTTAGTGTCATCAGCAAACTTGCTGATCCAATTTACCACATTATGATCCAGATCATTGATATAGACAACAAACAACAATGGTCCCAGCACAGATCCTTGAGGCACACCACTAGTCACAGGCCTCCAGTCTGAGAAGCAATCATCCACTACCACTCTCTGTCTTCTCCCACAGCCAATTTCGAATCCAGTTTACAACCTCTCCATGGATACCAAGTGTCTGAACCTTCTGAACTAACCTCCCATGTGGCACCTTGTCAAAGGCTTTACTAAAGTCCATGTAGACAACATCCACAGCCTTTCCTTCATCTACTTTCTTGGTAACCTCCTCGAAAAACTCTACAAGGTTCGTTAAACATGACCTACCACGCACAAAGCCATGCTGACTATCCTTAATCAGCCCTTGGCTGTCCAAATAATTGTATATCCGATCTCTCAGAACACCTTCCAATAATTTACCTACTACTGACGTCAGGCTCAACTTAGGTGAGCCCATAAAAGGGAACACGTCTGAGAGGGACACTCAGCCATTGGCACACAGGTACCATCTGGTGTGCTCAGGTTGTTGTGTGAGTGCTTGTTGTCTAGCTTGGGCAGTGCAAAAGGGTCATGACTCTCCTAGTATCATTGGGGCTTAAGAGGAGTGGGGTTAGGCTTTCAGACATTATTGGGAGTCCAGTTGAGCACAAGGAAGGCAACAGCTGGTAATAGGAGTATGATTCTCAGATATTGGGTTTAGTGGCAATGAGAATCACCACCTTCAGCAGCAAAAGCAGAGCCCCAGGCAAGTACAAGGTGAGGGGGTGGACAAGGGAAGACAAGGGAGTCCATACCCTCAGAAAGGGTAAAGCCAAAGCTGGAGCTATCTGGACATGTCAGAGAACCATGTCAGAATGCTGTTGGAGACAACCCCAAGGCAGATGGTCACAAAGATTTGTGCCCTCATTGCAGAAGACCTCACACCTTGCAACACTGCTCACTTTGGTCAGTAGCCAAAGTGACTGGGGCCTTGAACTCCTTCACCTCTAGCTCCTTCCAATGAGCAACTGGGGACCTTGGTGGTATCTCACAAGTGGCTGCACACCACTGCATCTCACAGGTCACTGATTTGCGAAAGATGGCCATTACATCCAATTCCAGACAGATGGGGCTTTGCATGCTCAGAGGCCAGTGGGTTCTGCCTCCATCACTGGAAACTATCATTGATTGTACCTATTTGACTTTCAAAGCACCAAGTGACCAGCCAGTGAGACTCTTCAACAGGAAGGGCTTCCACTACCTCAATGCAGTCGAAGAAGAAGTGCGGTCAAAAAGAGGACCTGAGGCAGTAACCACCACCTTGAAGAGCGGGCGGCCACCTTTGTGTGTGCGGCTGCATGAAGCTGTGCGTAGACCCTTGGTACGCAAACACCAAGTGTCACTACGTGCTGAGGTTCTACCTGTCCCCGGTGTTGCAAAGGATGGGACTGGCCACGCTGCCGCAGAATGCTCCAAGTAGTTGGACCGTGCCATACCACTTATCCCTCATGGAAAATGTTAAGCAGAGAAACACCTTTGACCATAAGTCCATCAGGCAGTGGTCGGCACGTAACATCTTAGATGCGCTGTGGGAAAAGGAGATGGTGGATCCTGTCGGATGGTTCCCCAAGCAGACTGTCAAAGTCATTTGGCAGAATGCCTCATCGCCAGAACTTTCCAACAAGCACCAAGATGTAGCTTGGCTGGTGGTGAGAAAGGCCCTCGCCGTCAGATCCTTCCTACATGCCAGGAGTCTCACCCCCTCTGCACGCTGCCTTTGAGGTGTCTGTGGTGGAATGTGCCTTTGCAAAAAAGGTCTGGAGAGAGATGCAGTGGTTTTTGTTGAGGTTCATCCTGAACAGTGCTGTGACACAGGACTCTGTGCTCTATGGGCTGTTCCCAGGGACACACACCGAGACAAACATCAACTGCAGCTGGAGGATCATCAACTCAGTGAAAAACGCTCTTTGGTCTGCCTGAAACTTATTGGTCTTCCAGTGCAAAGAGTTGTCCCTGACCGAGTGTTGCAGACTGGCACATTCCAAGGTCCAGGACTACGTGCTGAGGGACGCACTAAAGCTTGGGGCAGCCGCTGCAAATGCCCAATGGGGAAAGGTCACTGTCTAAGACTTTTCTGTCATAGTGCACCGAGGGGCTGGGAAAGGGATAGACCCTTCGGGCTGTACGGCTCACAATAAATGTATGCATTGAATACTAATTGTATTATAATTGTATTGAAGCACCTCAGAGTGCAACATGATGTATGTTGATGACTCCAATACCATTGCACTGTCTGATTGTCTGTAATGACCATATTGAAATGATTGTAATATTCATTGATTGAATTGAAGCACCTCATGATCCATGTGTAAAAGTTGAATCTGATTGCACTTTTTGTGATGGTGATTTAGAAATGTTTTGTAATATTCTTTCAGATATTTTATGAATAAAGTATATTTTTCAAAAAAAAACCTAGAAGAGCGGGTGAAAAGAGAACAGGAGGCAGTGAAGACCACCTAGCAGAGTGGTCAAAAGGAAGACCCAGAGGCAGTAACCTTCACCTAGAAGAGCAGCGGCATTCTGAGAGGAATCAAAGTGTGATCTCACAGAAAACCAGATAAGGGATTGGTTGATGAATATTTTGCTCATTTATCTTCAAAACACATGTAATTTATTAGAAATTGTAAGGTTTTATTAGTTGTAGTAAGATTTACTCACAGTAGTAAAGGTTATTGGGAATGGCTGTGTTTATTAATTCTGAATTAATTAAGAATAAATTAACATAATAAAGATCGCAGGGCATTGTGACTGCAGAATGTGGGAGCTCCTGAACACCAGGTTGATCCACGGCAAAATTTCTGCAGTAAGTGCCTGCAGCTTGAGGAGCTTCAGCTCAGAGTCATTTATCTGCAGACACTGTGATGCATCAGGGAGGGCAAAAGTTACCTGGATACTTTAAAAGGGTCACAACCCTTAGAATACTGTCTTCTGATTTGGTCAAGGACAGGAGGGTGCGACTATGAGTGAGGCAAGTATGGGGAGCCAGAAGGTAGAAGTGGAGGAGCCTCAGACTTTGCAATTGTCCACCAGTGGTGGCTGCAGGGTGGATGAGCAAACCAACCATTGTGCCACAGTACAGGAAGCCATTCAAGCAGGAGGAGTTAATGTGAATGTAGTGATAGCTGGGGACAGTAGTCAGGGGGATAGACACAGTTCCCTGCAGCCAAGAGCGGGAATCCAGACAACTGTGTTGCCTGCTCAGTGCCAGGGTTTGGGACATCTGCTCTGGGTTGGACTTGAACTTGCAGTGGGAGGAGGAGGATCCACTGGTCATTGTCCACGTAGGTACCAACAACATAGGTAGAACCGGGAAAGAGGTTCTGCTAACGGAGTATGAACAGCTAGGGGTTAAATTAAAAAGCAGAAGCTCAAAGGTAATAATCTCTGGATTACTACCTGAGGCACAAGCAATTTGGCATAGGGTAAATCAGATTAGAGTTGAATGCATGGGTCAATGATTGGAGTGGGAGAAATTAGTTTCAATTCATGGAGCACTGGCACCAGTACTGGGGAAAGTGGGAGCTGCACTGTTGGGACAATCTTTACATGAACTGTGCAGGGACAAGTGTTTTGGTAAGATGTATAACTAGGGCAGTAGAGAGAGCTTTAAACTAAATAGTGGGGGCAGGGATCAATTTTGGAAGATGTGATAAATTAAATAGAGAAGATAAGGCAAAAGAGCAAAGTAGGACTGAGAGAAATGATGACCAGAGCATGGCAGAAAGGGATAGAGTGTATAAACAGAAGCGTGTGCTAGCAGTTAAGTCTAGAGGTTACATAAAAAAAGTAAAAAGACCGATACGTACATAGCATTTGTAACAACACAGATGGATTGACAGCATAAATGGAAATAAATATGTATGATCTGAAAGCCATCACAGAGACATGGCTGCAAGATTTCAAAGACAGGGACCTGAATATTGAATGGTACATGACATGTCGGAGGGGAAGGAAGCTAGGAACAAGTGGAGGGGTAGCTCTGCTAATTAAGGATGACATTGGTACAATAGAGAAAGATGACCTTAGTTCTGGAGATCAAGATGTAAAATCCATTTGGGTAGAAAGTAGAAATAATAAAGGTGGGTGAGAAAATTTATGGAGTGGTTTATAGGGCCTCTAACAGTAACCACACTGTAGGACATGGTACACAGGAAGAAATAATGGGGGCTTGTGAGAAAGGTATGGCAATAATCATGAGTAATTTTAATCTACATATAGATCAGATGAATCAGATTGGCAAAAGTAGCCTGGATGATGGGTTCATAGTGTGTTTTCAGGACAGTTTCTCAGAGCAACACGTTTTAGCACCAACCAGAACGCAGGCTTTACTAGATATGGTAATGTGCAGTGAGACAGGATTAATAATGACCTCAAAGTGAAGGCACCCCTAGGTAGCAGTGATCATAACCTGATTGAATTACTCATTCAGTTTGAGGGAGAGAGGAGTGGGTCTAAGACTATTGTTTTAAACTTAAATAAGGTCAATTATGAGGGCATGAAGACAGTTGGCTAAAATGAACTGGAAAATTAGGTTAAGGGGTAGGTCAGTAAAGATGCAGTGACAGATACTTAAGGAGAGATTTTAGAATACTCAGAAAAGGTACATTCCAGTGAGAGAAAAAGACTCTAATGGAAGGACACATCCCCATCTGTGGCTAACTAAAGGAGTTAAAGAAAGTATGAAATTGTTAGAAAAATCATTTAATTCCACAACGATGAGTGGTAGGTCAGAAGATTGGACAAAATATAAGGAACAGCAAAGAATGACTGAAATTTTAGTAAGGAGGGAGAAATTAGAGTACGAGAGAAAGCTAGCTAGAAATATAAAAACAGATGGTAATGGGGAATTAATAATGGAAAATAAGGAAATGGTGGATGAATTGAACAGATATTTTGCATCTGTCTTCCCGCTAGAGGATACAAATAACGTCCCAGAAATAATTGTGAATCAGGAGGTGAAAGGGAGGGCAGAACTTAAAACAAATACAATCACCAGGGAAAGGATGCTGAGAAAATTACTGGAACTAAAAGCTGACAACTCCCTAGGTCCTGATGGACTTCATCCTAGGATCTTAAAAGAAGTGGCTGCTGAGATATAGATGCATTGGTTTTAATTTTCCAAGATTCTGGAAATGTCTCATATGGTGAATGTAACTCCTCTACTCAAGAAAGGAGAGAGACAGAAAGCAAGAAACTACAGGGAAGTTAATTTAACATATGCTGTAGGGAGATTGCTGGAATTCATTATTAAGGAAGTTACAGAGGGATACTTAGCAAATTTTGGTGCCATGAAGCAGAGCCAACATGGTTTTGTGAAAGGGAAATCATGTTTGGCTAATTTATTAGAGCTCTTTGAGGAAATACCAAGCAATGTGGATAAAAGGGAACCTGTGGATGTGGTGTACTTAGAATTCCAGAAGGTATTTGACAAGGTGCCACATCAAAGGTCACCAACAAGGTAAGAGTGCATGGTGTAGGGGGTAACGTATTAGTATGGATAAAGGATTGGTTAGCTAACAGGAAACAGAGCATAGGCATAAATGAGTCATTTTCGGGTTGGCAAGATGTGATGAGTGGAGTGTCACAGGGATCAATTTATATTACAATTTTTATCAATGATTTGGTTGAAGGGACCGAATGTTTGGTAGCTAAATTTGCTGATGACACAAACATAAGTAGGAAAATAAATTGTAAAGCGGACATAGGGAGTCTGCAAAGGGACATAGATAGCTTAAGTGAGTGGGCAGAAATTTGGGATTGGAGTATAATGAGGGAAAATGTGAACTTGTCCACTTTGGCAGGAAGAATAGAAAAGTGTTATATTATTTCAATGGAGGGAGATTGCAGAACTCTGAGGTACAAAGGGATCTGGGTAACCTGGTACATGAATCGAGGAAAGTTAGTACACAGGTACAGCAAGTGATTAGGAAGGCGAATAGAATGTTGTTTATTGCAAGGGGAATGGAATATAAAAGTAGGGATGTTTTGCTATAGTTGTACAGGACATTGATGACTCGCCTCTAGAGTATTGTGTACAGTTTTGGTCTCCTTATTTAAGAGAGAATATAAATGCTTTAGAAGCAGTTGAGAGAAGGTTCATTCGACTGATACTTGGAATGGGGGCTTATCTTACAAAGAAAGGTTGGGCAGGCTGGGCTGTATCCATTGGCGTTTAGAAGATTGAGGGGTGACCTTATTGAAACATCTAAGATCCTGAGGGGACTTGACAGGGTGGATGCTGAAAGGATGTTTCCCCTTGTCAGAGAGACTAGAACTAGGGGATGCAGTTTAAAAATTAGGCTCTCCCATTTAAGGCGGAGATGAAAGAACATTTTATTCTCTCAGAGGGTTGTGAATCTTTGGAACTCTCTTCCCCAGAGAGCGGTGGAGGCAGGGTCAATGAATATTTTTAAGGCAGAGTTAGATAGATTCTTGACTAACAAGGGAGTGAAAGGTTATCAGGGCAGGTGGAATGTGGACCTGAAGCCACAATCAGATCAGCCATGATCTTAATGAATGACAGAGCAGGCTTCTGGGGCCAAATGGCCTACTCCTGTTCCTAATTTGTATGTTCAGTTGGTCTGAGATCCACAACAAGCTGGCTACAAGTGTGGGTTTCCTTTCCTGCCAGCTGTCAGTACTGTACATAATAATCCAGATGTGGTCTCACCATGCCCTATATAACTGAAGCATAACCTCTCTACATTTGTATTCAATTCCCCTCACAATAAATGATAGCATTCTATTAGCATTCCTAATTACCTGCTGTATCTGCATACTAACCTTTTGTGATTCATGCACGAGGATACCCAGATCCCTCTGAATCTCAGAGCTTTGCAATCTCTCATCATTTAGATAATAAGCTTTTTTATTCTTCCTGCCAAAATGAACAATTTCACATTTGCCTACCTTATACTCCATTTGCCAGATCTTTGCCCATTCACTTAACCTATCTATGTCACTTTGTAGCCTCCTTACTTTCCTACCTATCTTTGTGTGTATTCTATCATGCTCCTGCCATATAGATGGTGGACAGGCTTTGGAGAGTCAGGAGGTGAGTTACTCATTGCAGAATTCCTAGCCTCTGACCTGCTCTTGTAACCATAATTATATTGACAGATTTACGAGCAATTAAGAGGATAATGGTTTTTAATTGGATTTTGAATGACTGTTTAGAAACTTATCAAATTGCCATTATAACCAAAGACTTCCCAATGTTATTATAGGGCTTGTGAGCCCTGTGCATAGTGGATACCGGATGAGTGACTATGGGGTGAGGGGCAATGGAGGGAGTGCATGGCATGGGGTGTTGAGGGGTGAGGGAGTTACGGTGGTTTGGGGGTTGGGGGTATAGTAAGATGAGGGAGTGTATGGGGGTGTGAAGAGGTATGGGGTTGAGGATTAGGGTGTCCATAGCTCACAGGTACCATGGTAGTGGCTTCTCTCTTACAAGTCTTCAACTGGGCAGAAGTTCTCTCCAGGCTTAAGGGTTGGGTACGTTCTCTCAGATCCTGAAATGTGCACTCACCCATCATTGTGGCTGATGCCCCTGTATCCACCTCCATAACCAGAGTCCCGTTTATGTGGAGTGTGACAGTAATAGGGTCTGCCTTGACTGCTGTAAGATTACAAAGAGAGTGAATATCAGAATCAGTTATTTCATGTTATGTACTTCTAACATCTTTGCTGGCTGGTTACTTGGCAGTCTGGACTTAGCTCTGCACTGCTTTATCAAATGCCCTCTTTTGTGACAGTAATAGCCTCCTTAAATCTACATATTTCAGGAGTGTGCCATTACCCCTACATCAGTAACATTTCAACTTCAGGATTGCTGTCTGTTTGCCTCCAGTATATTTTTTTGATTTCTGGGTGATTGGGAATGATTTCTGCTTTGCAGCAGTTTTGGTCTGGCTGCAGATTTCCACCCTAACTGGTAAACAGCGCCATTTTGCAAGCTCTGTAGCTCCTGCAAATCTTTTTCAGCATTTTCCATGGCCAGCGCTATCTCCAATGGTCATTTAAAATTTATATTAACTTCTGCCAGCAATTGACACTGAATGGCATCGTTGCGTATGCCACAAACTGACTGTTCATGGAGCATGTCGTTCAAAGTTGCTCCGAAATCACAATGCTCCGACAATTGCTTCAACATAGCAATATAAGTTGCAATTGAATCGCCTGGGGCCCTCACCCTCGTAATTCCAAATTTGCTAGGGAGGGTACAGAAGAACCAAGGTAATCAGAAAATAAGCCACGATTTGCATAGTAGAGCCTGAAAATTTATGGTAAATTAAGCCATATATGTAAGTAACTTTGGTAGCGATCCAAGTTGGATCCCAAGAATTATTGTGTATAAGACTAGATCCCTTTCATACTAAGAAGACGTGGAAGGCCGGATTGTTCGTAAACATGTGGGTCACCTGAGGAGCAGGGAGACGCTTCCACAGTCAGTGTTGCCACCAAGGAATGTTATTGAACCCATTGGTACCAAAGTACTTCCCTGAAAGTGGCGTCACAGGTAGACAAGGTTGTAAAGAAAGCTTTTGGCATACTGGCCTTCATAAATCAAAGTATTGAGTATAGGAGTTGGGATGTTATGGTGAGGTTGCATAAGACATTGGTGAGGCCAACTTTGGAGTATTGTGTGCAGTTCTGGTCGCCTAACTACAGGAAGGATATCAGTAAGATTGAGAGAGTGCAGAGAAGATTTACTAGGATGTTGCTGGGTCTTAAGGAGTTGAGTTACAGGGAAAGATTAAACAGGTTAGGACTTTATTCCTTGGAGCGTAGAAGAATGAGGGGAGATTTGATAGAAGTTTACAAAATTGTGAGGGGTATAGACAGAGTAAATGCGAGTAGGCTCTTTCCACTTAGATTAGGAGAAATAAACACGAGAGGACATGGCTTTAGCGTGAAGGGGGAAAGGTTTAGGGGGAACATTAGGGGGAACTTCTTCACTCAGAGAGTGGTGAGAGTGTGGAACGAGCTACCATCTGATGTAGTAAATGCGGGCTCACTCTTAAGTTTTAAGAATAAATTAGATAGATACATGGATGGGAGAGGTCTGGAGGGTTATGGACTAGGTGCAGGCCAAGGAGACTAGCGGAATAATATTTCGGCACAGACTAGAAGGGCCGAATGGCCTGTTTTCTGTGCTGTAGTGTTCTATGGTTCTACCTGATCGACCTGTTATAGATATAACTGATGTCTCCATTGAATCAAATAGTGATGAACTGCCTGTACCAAAATTATCCCAGTTCCTTTTAGTGTCGATCCTGTAAGAGAGCCTCAGGCTATAGAATTACGCCACTCTACCCAGAAAAGAAACCCCCCCCCCCCGCCCCAATGACTTGATTTGAAATTACTGGACCTATGTATATAAGCGTATGATCTGAATTCATGACAAAGTGCAAGTTTGATTATTTCTAAGATTTTTGATATTGTTTTCTATTCACTCCGTATAAAGAAATTTGTGTAAATAGGGAATGTAAAACAGGGAATTAAAGGGGGAGAGATGTGATGATTGTTGCTTTAAGGTCAGCCTTACTGAGTAAGGGTCACTTGGTCAGAATAGCCAATCAACACTGAGCGTGGGGAATCTTATCGGGGTGGAGTTTTCCTAGTCTAGAGAATGTATTGTGGCCTTGCTAGAGGCTCTAAATAAAATTTGTTGTTCAACTAAAGAAGCCTCTTGGTAGTACATCTCTACAACACACATCTCAGAACTGGGTTGATGTCCCAACAAACAGAGGTGGGTCTTTTAATCTGGCCACCTTGGCCCCCAACTGTCTCCTTTCTACCTTGGGCCTACAGTGGGAGGTGGCTTCCCCAACTCCTGCTCAACACCGCCACCCTGCCATGAAAAAAGCATAGGCGGGCACTGCTGGTCAAGAGGTGGAATTGGAAACCTCCCAATCAGGAGGTTGGGAAATGGCCCGGTTCCCACCTCAAAATGAAAATACAGCCGAGGTATTCCTAGAAGGAAGAAACTGTTTAACAGAAATGGTTGAAACAGTTGCCAACTAGAAACTGAGACCAGTTGAAAACAGTTGATGCTGGTTAGAAAAGGTGATTAGCAAGCCCACCCGGATAATAAAGGTCTTGTGCATCAGTATGATAATATGTGCAGTTGTGAAAGAGTGAAGAAACTGAAAGACACTGACTCTAGCTTTACTGTTTAAACTTTCATTAGTAAAACACAATTAAATTTAACGTTACATATATCACATTAATAAACACTTTCTTTACAAGGTTTACATACACCTAAATCATCTCCGGGAAATATTGTTTCTTATTAAGATCTTGTATTTTATCAGAGATGTTGTTGTTCATCTTCTTGACATTTGACAGCATTCAACTTTTTTGACGAAAGCACTGGCTTTGCCCCACCACTATTGTTCACAAACCGTGGGCATGCTCTGCTGCAGGCCAACCTGTCCCAGAGTGTCACAGGGCCCCAGATGCCAGCAGCCAAGCACTTAACAAATAAAGAATTTGTCCTCTGGCCATGGACCGAATTCCAGAGTCACTTCAGGATCTTAATCCCACACAACAATTGCACCTTTATGTAAAATCAGGGACAGATCAGAATCCCATATCTAAAAAAGGAAAATGTTACATATTTTAATTGGGTAGTTGTTAAGGCTCAGTAGCAGTGAATTCCCAGAAGGAAAAAAACAGTAAAAACTGAGAAATAAGAATACTGGTCTGAACTGGTCTTGTATACCTTAATGGAACACCAGTAAAAACTGGGAAATAAGAGTACTGGTCCGAACTGATTTCTCCTTCTGGGTTGGCACTAGGCAAGTTTTACACTGCAGTCAGCACTATCATATTGATCTACTTCTACATGCAGTTGTAGCTACTATTCAGGCGATGCTCTGAAAATCATTTGAGATTAATTACCTTGCCATCAGTTGGGGTGTACAGGTCACCGGCTGTGTCTCCAAGGCTTGGGAGCATTTGGTGATGACTCTGCTTGGATGTTGGGGCTCCAGCTGGTGCTGCCACTGACATTCTTGCTGCAGCAATGTGTTATGATCCCAGCTGAGATTACCCCTGGACAAGCATGATCCCAGCTTGATAGATCCTAACTTTTATTTGTTTGTTTAGATACATGGAGAGTGGCTACTGAACAAATTCACAGGAGTCAGCTGATGAATTTTTAACAAAAGTATAAAACATTTATTCAAGAAAAGATGAACTATGTTATAATACTCCTTCACCCACAACTATACCTTTTACAGATATATACAAATTTGTAAGGATAACACAAGTTACAAAAATTATCTTATACTTTAATGTTCACAGTAAATACACAGTCCATGTAAACCAATAGGTACCCTGTGGTCAGACATACCACACCCTAAAACCAAGTGACAGATGCCACCCCAAACAGGTACTATGGATCTCTCCTCAACTCCCAACCCCCTAACCCCCAGACGCTTGTCACATCATGAGGCCACCAGTCTCACTGAACTCCATCTTTCACACAAGGGTTTCCAATCTCTACTTTCCAAGAACTCACTTTGGAATCTTCTCCCAAACCGACACTTTCTCTCAGACACCTTCTGCAAGGGTTCACCTCCAGTGTTTCAAACTGCCCTTCTGATGTTCCTCTTCCCTGGGTCACCATATGCATTCAATCTGTCTTCCACACACTCTCTCTCACCAACTCAGCCAGCAACAGTACCACTGCTTCACATGCCTATAGCAAAGAGTCACAGACCTTCAGTTGTCTCTTTGGACCTTCTTGCCTCTTTCAAGCTTTTCTCACTTTAAATCTGCTTTTTTCAGCTTTTGTCTTTTTAAATCTGAAGCTTAGAGCCTTTCTCTCTGCCTCTCACTCTTAACTTCACTTAACAGGACCTTTTCCAGATTCCTGCCTTTCCTTTGACTAGAAGGTCTTCTTGGGACTTCCTCCAGTTCCACTCCCCTGGATTTTTGGGTCTTTTCCTTTAGCTTGGGACTGGCTGTCTATCCGCTTCGCTCTAGTCTCTCCTGGCAGCTACTTTCAAAACCATCTAACCTCAAGCAGCTTCCAAAATCAAACTGCTGTTTCTCTTCTTTTGTGTGTGTGTCTGTGGGAGGGACCTGCCTCCCTGGACCCCTGTTGCTAGGCAACAGCACTTTTCTTCTATTCTCGTTTGCTTAACTTAACTTAGAGTCATAAAACTCTCATTAGAAATGCAAGCACCTTTTAAAGTGAAATTAAAACTTAATTTGACCTTTCTTAACACACAGAAACAGAAATACAAATCAAACTTAAACTTTAAAGCTAAAGCTCATTCCTAACACCTACAAATACCAATATGGCTTACTTAAATTGTCTCTATTTCCTAACAGATGAAAAATCATTTGTGCTATTCTGGAAGATATTGGGCCAACACAAATTTATGCACCTGTTTCCCATTCGATGCTGTTTTAGCCATAGAAGGAGATTTAAATAATAAATAAATGTTACCCAATCCTGAGACTGCCACAATTTCATTTTGTAGCTTTACATTCTGAGCTTCCAACAGCTCCCACAGGGAGCTGACACAGGGCTGCCCTCTCTTCCTCCAGGCTCTTAATTTTCCGGTGTACAATGCTCTCGCTTCTCTTAGCCTCCTGATTCTTTTATCCCTTTTTCAAAGCTGTGATTAGTTGGGTTGGGGGTTGAGGGACTTAGGCACCTCCTGCCACCCAGAGGGATTTCTACTTGTTCCACTTGCACCAGCGTCCGAGTCACATGCTCCTTTTGCCCAGCTGCCATCCGCTCACTTGTGATGTTGGCGAGCTGATTGTCTTGGGCCTCCTTCATTTGAGCAGATTTTTTCTTCTGTAGAGGAGAAATAGACATTTAGAATGTCTCAGCCATCACATGCTTTTAATTTTGCTCTCACAGACTATTTGCAAGATATCTAGAGATAACTTACCCTGGCTGCATCTGCATCCTTCGCTGCCTTCTTTGCTTTCATCAGACTCATGCCAGGGACATCATCACCGCTGCCGTCTGTCTTGACAGCGGTGCTGATCACCCTAAGCAGCCTTGACTCTCGTCCTGACTCTTGATCTCCTGACAAGTCTCTGGAAAGCAAAACATAGGGAAATCAAATTCCATTTTATGGAATGCATTTTAAGGTCTCTTGTATCGAAGGTCAGTGCGGACAGCCCGTCCCGCAGAGCTTCAACAGTTAGCATGGCTGAAGCAGTGATCTGCTGGCTCTGGAAGTCCACCCACAGGTTGAGCACCAGATGCCAGGTGGTGAAGTCCGGCACTACCGTGAATGAACTAGCATTTTAGATGCACCCATCCAGTTCAGGGCATCACGTTTCCAGGCAAATGCTTTCAACATAAGAACAAATGTGAGATTTTTTAAAAACTGCCCATCTCAAGAAAGAATATCATCTTTGAGATTAAGCTGTGATCCATATCTGAGCTTTGTAGTAAAGCATTGCACTTGAGAGAGATAGAGGAAGAAATGGGGGGAAGGAGAGGAAGAAAAGGGGAGAGGGGCAGAGAAAGGGAGGAGAGAGAGAGGGAGGAGGAGAGAGAGGGATATGCCAGAGATATACTGCACATGACAATACCCCAGTGTGTGCTATAGCCTGTGTGAAGAGAGTGTAATGCTGAGACACCTCTCGAGACCGAGGGTTTACAGACCTCGCACGTCTTATCTGAAGATGAGTAAGACAGTGTCACCAATGCATCCGCATGCCTATGGATCTGGTGACTCACATTTGCCACATTCTCCAGGAATTGGTGCCATGGGGACTGTCATGAAAATATAATTTTTAAACGGTTATTGGGGTTTATTGTAAAGTAGGAATGGTGGTGTCTGGATAGTGTGTGTGTGTGTGTGTGTGTGACTTAATTGAATTAAAGACAGCTGTTCTGAAGGCTTTGATGTATCAGAAGAGAAGCTAGATTTGAAATGCTAAATAAGTAGACATGGCTGAGTTTTAGAATGTGTTGTAAAAAATTTGCATTTTGAGATAAAACAGAGTAGTTGTGAATTTGAAAGAGAGGGTGAAATGTTACACTTAGCCAGAAGAAGCCAAACAGTGTGTTTATTTTTCCCAAAGCTTGCTGATAAAATTGGTACTATGCAAGATTTTTATTATTAGAAAGGTAAAGTCCAAAGACATATTGAAACAATGGGATTTACATTAAAAAGGGAGAAACATGTATAAAGAAGACGAGGCTATGTATAAGAAAGAAGGAATTCCAAGATCTGACAAGCATGAAAAGCCTCCAGCCTCTATGTACCAAACTGCTCCCTGTAGGAACTGAAGCTAAGAGAATTCACTGTGAATATCCCTGTTCAGGGCATTGTGTGCTTTGCCCTGGGTCTGTTCAAATCTATTTTGTTTTTACTGTTGCCTTAACAGAGGTGTAACTGGGTGTTAGATTAATTAGGGGAGCTAGGAGTTACCATAGTAGTACTTTGTATGTACATGCTTAAAACTTTTTCTTTCATTAATAAATGTTTATTTTAGTTTTATAAAAGCCCTCTAAGTCTTGATAGACTCATTACTACTGAATTCAAGGCATGCATCTCAAAATCAAAATACAAATTGCAAAAGAGTTGTGTCAGTTGTTTCAAGTTTCCCTCTGGGATTTGAGCAGCTCAGCATTTACTATCTGCTGTGTCATAACAGGGACCGGGAGGCCATCCATTGCCAGCTGCTCTGAAAGTCACCACCACACTGAACTTCTACATGAACGGCTCCTTCCAGGTCTCCACTGAGGACCTTTGTAGGATCTCCCAAGTGGTAAGACTCAAATGCATACACGAGGTGACAGATGCCCTTTTTGTGAAGGCCCACAATTACACGCGCTTTGTCAGAGATCAAGAGAGCCAGCAGGCCAGAGCACTGGGCTTTGCTGAGATTTCCAGATTCCCACAGGTGCAGGGTGCTATTGACTGCACTCATCTGGCTATCAAAGCTCCATGGCAACAGGCACTGCAGTGCATAAACAGGAAAGGATTCCATTTGCTCAAAGTTCAGCTGGTCTGTGACCATAAGAAGCAAATAATGCAGGTGTGTGCGCGATACCCAGGAAGCTGCCACGACTCATAGGCCCGGATTTTCTGCCCCTGCTGTGGCATATCTGCTCCCAGCAGATGTGGTGAGCCATTTAAATCTCCATTCAGTTCGGCGGGACCTTAATATCCTGCCAGGCTGGAGGGGCCATAAAATCCTGGCCGTACATCTTGAATAGTTCACAGATCCCTGACATCTTTGAGGGACTACACAGAATCCAGGGTTGTGTCCTCGGCAGCAAAGGGTATCCCCATAGCACCTGGCTGATGACGCCTGTGCAGCAGTCTCAAAACCCTGCAGAGAGAAGGTACAACAAAACTCATATCACTACCCAAACAATGGCAGAGCATTGGCATCTTGAAGATGCAGTTTTGATGCTGTGACAGATCTTGGAGAGCACTCCAGCACTCCCCAGAGGGCCTCCCGGATCATTGTTGTCTGCTGCATGTTGCACAACCTGGTGTTGCAAAGGGAGGAGGACTTGCGGATGCAGACATGGAGGGGCTGCATATCTCCCCTGATGTGGAGGACGCTGAAGGGGATGAGGACAATGAGTTCGCGGAAGCCGAGGCTGCAGGGTAGGAGGCTATAGCACAAGCCAGGTGAGGCAGGCATGCACATGAGGCCCTCATAGTCACCAAATTCCACAAGGAGGATGATCAGTATTAGTCTGCATTCCCCTGGAAAGTGTCCTTTCTCATCAGCCCACATGAACACCAGCATTGCTAGCCCTCTGATTGCAACCATGCCCTTCAATCTAAGAGTGAGTTCTCAGCCATTTTGCTAAACATTGTCCTGGTCCTTTGAAGGCTGATGAAGGCTCGGTAACATATGTCCTGTTGAGAGGAGCTCCAAGCTGGAGGAGAGCATTCCAGCATCACACGTCAGAAGGTACAGCCCTTTGCAACATTTCTGCAGCAACCCAGTCACCACAGAAGCCTAGTGGAGGCAGGAGCAGCCCTACAATCCTCAGTGCACTCGTAGCTGTATGCCTTAAGTCTGACAAAGCTCCTGAAGGAGATCCAAATGGGACAAGGCATTCTATGCCACCACAATGGTGTAACTGAAAGGTCACACTTAGGCCAAGGCAGCCGCGGACATTACACAGGTCCAACTCCATTTCAAAATCACCTCGTCCCTTGTGCCACCTTTTCCTCCATCACCTTGACATCTGTCACTCCCAGTTAGAGATGCGGGCGTGCATTCATCCTGACCTTTCTCTGGATTCAGATCACCTGAGGACCACGAAGTTCACACAGTAAGTTTGCTCTCATGGCCAGCACTGGCTCTTGCCAGCTGCAAAATGCAAAGATACTCAAGGTAACGGTTGTTTGAAAATAAAGAGCACTCATCAGATTCATTACATTCTGGGTTGCATCCCACTAGTACCTTTAATAGTGTCAAAAGCTACCATATGCACTTCCAGATTATGTTCCAAGGCTCCTTTGATTACAACACATGACCATTTGTGCTTATCTTCAATGACCTCGGCGAGCATATAGGTGAGGGGAGGCTACTCAAAACGTGTGGCTCCGGTCTGTATCCCTACATTATGACAAGAGCCTCGTGTCCGAAATGCAGACAACAACAAGGTTAGAAAAGCAGAATGTTGGAGGCTTGAGCGCCAACAAAAGGAAGTGCTTTCTAGGGTCTGAGTTCCAGCACTTCAGTGTAGAAAGGTGCTCATACTTTTTGCTGAGCTTAGCAACTGTGCACTGTGAGAGTCGGATACACACAAGGTGGACAGGATTGCACATGATCTCTGAGTAAGGTCTCAGAGATAGGAAATCCTGCCAGATGACAGTGAGCAAATGGAGTGTGAGGATCTATGACCCTTCTCCATGCGTTTACACATATCTCGATGGACACGACCTTACAATAATGCAGACGAGATGGGTGAATACCTCAGCCTCAATTTTAAGCAGCCAAAAATGAAGATGGCATCCAGCAGCACCTCTTGTGAATGAGGTTCCTTCCACAAGCATGGTGTCCTGCCTATGTGTGTTCATCTGAGTATTGTTCCTTTTTCCCAACATTTTCAAGACATAATTAAAAGAGTGTATAACTAATGTGCTGACACCTTCAGCACTTATTTCCAGTTTGTCCTTATGTTTCAGTTGTTTGTAAGGTGTAGCTTGCAGCGACAATAATTCCCCAAAAATGCTGTTGTAAACAGAATCATTTTTTTCTCCAATTTAGCATGTTTGTGTCATGGTACACAAAGAGTTAAAATCTAGCTTTACTGACAGAAATCATACCCCGTGCATTAATGAGGTGATTGCTTATTTGGTTTCCAAGCAATCTGCTCAAGGGAGAAGCAAGTCACCTATCTTAAGTACAAAAATGTTGTGACTTTTAAAAAATATATGTGTTTGTTAGCATTTTGAATTCACTGTTACAAAAATTCAAAGGAATTTATTAGCTCAAATTAGTGAATCTTATCTGGAATGTTTAAGGTAATGGGGTAGGTTTTCAACTTGCCACCTGGTGTAAAACTGATTGCGATTGACCATCATGTAAGTGAGGATAGACAGTTTCTATCAGAGGCAAATCTGCAATCTCAGTTTTACTGGTGGGTAATTGTAAATCTACCCAGTCTGTCTGCAACTACCAATAAGTGTTAGTTAAGGTAACTAGCTGCAATAATTGATGAAAGGAGAAAAAAAACTGATTATCGTACAAAGTATGAACTGTTTATTATTTTTACAGTAGCAAGAGCTAGCAAAGAACATATCCTTCCAAAGAAGGTAGTTGTATGCCAAATCTCCCAATGGTTAAAAGGCCTGCCACAGTTCTCTGGGACATTTGCTTGTTTGCTTATATTTTAGGCTCTCTGGCCCTCACACCCTATTATACCCTTCACCCACTCCCTCTGCCATCTCGATGCACCATCATACCTTCCATGCCAACTCATGCACCACCACCCATCCCAATGGCCAATAAGACCCCATGCCACCCATCCCCACCCAGCCTATCATATCCTCCATGCCAACTCATGCCCCCATCCACCCTCAATGGCCCCCATACCCTCTTTGCCAAATCATGGTACTTTCCTGGTCCACTAAACTAGTATACACACTGTTCAGAACCAATGAAGCCTATATTAACAATGGCATGTGAGAACTGCATAAAAATCCACCCATTCATAACTTCCTTTAAACAACTGCTGTTGCTACAACCCTAAAAAGTGTCAATTGACTAGACCTTTAAAGCCATCAATAACAGAAGTTGTTAGTACTCGACACCTCTTTATCTTGTGCAAACATTGAACCATTGACAAAAGAGATCACAGAAAAATAGCTTATTATAATATCATAAAGCTGTCAATCATGTAATGTTTTGCCTTCTTTGCACCTGTATCAATAAAGTTAATCCTTTTATGGGGTGTGTGCTCTCAGTCAAGCCTCATAATGCATGGAAGTGCCATGAGTTAGCATGGAGAATATGAGGTTCCAATGGGGATGGGTGGGGGCATGAGTGGCATGGAGGGTATGAGGGGCATGCAAGGTGGGTGGAGAGCATGAGTTGGCATGGAAGGGGCATGGGTAAGACTTTTTGATCTTAACTTTCAAAAGGTTCCCGAACCAGATTATGGTTCACAACTCCTATGAGGGGCCCTAAACCATGAGTCATGGAGAAGCTGGTTTGACTCCATGAAAATTGCGGGGAGCTAGGACATGCTGACCCTGACAATGGAGCCAACCAGGTCAGGAGTCTGCACCCTTGTCCCTTGGCACTGAAAATTGGGTGTGGCAGGAATGGGGGTGGGAATCACAGAATCAGGTCCTGCCAGTCATTTTTAATTGGCTCTGAGGTTCTTACACCTCCACAAATTCCAGCCCATTCAGAATCTAAATGAACCTTTGTAACTTTGGCTTGCATACTTGCCTCTAACCGTGCAAAGCTATACCAGTCTGGTTAGAACTGGTGTAAATTGATAAAGTGTTCTGGATGTGTGAGAATCTTCTTACTTAGTAATATAATAGAGTAAGGGCTAACATCAGATGATCAGGACCAATTGAAAATCAGTTATGCACTCATGTAACTGGTCAATTCTTAAAATGGTTTGCATGGGAGGATACTAATTAACTGTTTAGGGTATAAGAAATAAGGTTGAAACCAGGATCTTTGCAGCAGAGGGAAAACAGATTCAACCAGAGGGAATGCCTTTACCCAGGACCTGAGAAGTATGAGAAGCCCCAAGAGGGTACAGAAGTTCAAAGAGACTACAAGAGTTTAGGAAAAGTTCATAGTCTGAGAAGGACAAGAAAGAGAAGACTACAAGACAAATCCAGGCCAGGTTTTGTGCACTCTGTTGTCCATAGTTGAAACAGGGAAGTATAATCTGTTGTGCTGTGTTAATTACTGCCTACTTTAAGTCATACTTAATAACTCTTTCCACTTTGTTGCAGCTTGACAGTCTTGCTTTTGACTTATTTATCATGTCCAAGTTCCTTATATACTGGGCTAGGTAGAAGGCAGGCCACATTAAGCATCACCAGAATGCAACACTGAAGGAGAGACAGCAGATGCAGTGCCCAACTAACTAATTACTCAGCTATAGACTTCAGAAAACGCTATATTCATCTAAGCATTTTGAAACAATCAACACATATGCCACATTTACCCTGCCCTAGTAAACCATCTTGATCATTGTCCTTAATTTACACTCCTTTACCAACTTGAGTAAAGCTGTATTCCTCCCCAACTAACTTTTGCCCCTCTGAAATGAGACCTACTATTGTGCCTAATTTTGTTGCCTCCAATAGTTTGCTATGTAAGAGTGTGCTTCCCCTCCTCTCATCACTTCCTCATTCCTCTTTGTAACTACATTGGATTCCACTTCTAATTCCTAACTGTGTGCTTCTTTTAAGAGTTTCTCCTTTGGCTGAGGAAGCGAGGTGACAGGTGTGTAGCCCTTGGGCCTAGAGAAGGAGACAACCTAATGTACAAAGACTGAGTTTTGAGGCAGTGATCACCTGGGCCTAAATATTCTGTAACAATCTGGTAGTTATTTGATTATACATGCTAGATATTACAAGAGCAGTGTCACCCTGCAAGACAGCTCCCTCATCTAGAGTTGACTCTGCCTATACTGCAGAAACCCCATCATGAGCAATGATCAATTAATAGCAGAAATAGGGAAGGGCAGGTCAGAGGCTTGCACCAAGGTCAGAGCTATATCATTCTTGACATTTCAACTCATCCAGCAGATGTTGTACACGCAATTGGACAACACGGAAAAGATGGCGGTAAGATGGAGCCTGGTGTTGTCAGTATACATGTGGAACCTGAAGTGTTTTTGGATGATGCCATTTCTGACTTTGATCAAGACTGTTTGGTGCCGTGGAAACTGGATTGGAGAGGTTCAAATAAAGAGTTGAGAGAAAGAAGGGCAAGGATTTGGAAGGCACCAACATATTCAGGGAGAAAGCACATTGATGGCCTCTCTTACAGAGCAGCACTGCCTCAGGAGCGCATTGAGCCTGATTCAGAGGTGCATGTGCTGCCATTGAGCCAAGGCTGACACAAGAAATGAATATTTACTTGATAATCCTAACAGCCAGTAAATGTTCTGCAAGCACCCTTACAGAGGGAGTTTGTAAAGTTGTTTCACCTGGAAAACAGACTTTATTCATTAGCTTTAGATAGGTGTGCAGCACAGACTGGATTAACTGTCAGGTAACACCTGTGAAGGCTGAAATAGTCTTGTAGTATTGAAGTGTTGGGGACGCCCACAAAGAAAACTGCTCCAGAAGCTCCCTTTATAAGGATACCATGTAGCAGAAAAGCAGGCAGCCTGCCTCACTATCACTGCATGCCTTGGCTGATAGTTTGCTGGGCAGGTGAAAGATCTGGATCGTTTTAAGTGAAAGGCAATGTTTTGCTTCAGCAGATGTCTCACATGATCATTTCTGCACCAATTGGCTGTCACCACCTGATGAGCTCTTGAGAAGGAAGTAAAGAGAAGGTCTACACTGCATGAGGACAATAATGAATTTATGCGTTGGCATCCTGTTATGACAGGCCAACTAAGATGGTAAGCAAATGCCAACAAGGCTGTGTGAGGTGGAAAAGTGAAGAGCTTACATAGAAGTTTAAAGCTAGGCTCAGGAGAAATATATCTGTATGAGAGATTTGCCACCATTCTTGGCAAGTATGTCAATACCCATTGGCTTTGGTCCCTCGGATGCATTGCCATTGGCCACCTGGTCTGCCCCTTAGTGATCCTCCTTCTCCTCAGAATAAGGTGTGTGCTCAAGGAGATCCTCATTGTCCAAGGCTACTCTTCTCTGGAGTGCCAAGTTGTGCAGAGCACAGCATACCACCACAGCCTGTGAAGCACTTCATGGTAAGTACTGCAGGGGCTCTGCCAGATTTATCCAGGCATCAGAACTTCATTTTCAGAAAGGCTTATGGCCTGTTCAATTGTTACCCTCATAGTCACATGGCACTGGTTGTAGGTTTTCTCTGCCTCTTTATCACGGTGCCGCACAGTTGTAAGGAGCCATGTCTTCATAGTGTGTCCCTTATCATCCAGTAACCATCCATGGGGATATTCAGCCTGAAAAGCTGGCACCTGGAATTGTCTCAGGGAACCAGTTGAGAGATAGACAATGGTGGAGAGTCATTGGAGGAGGTAGATGCATCAAGAGCTGCAGACAGGTCGAGAAGGATGAGGAGGAAGAGTTTGCCTTTGTCACAGTCACATTATGTGATTTGTGACTTTGACGAGAGCAGTTTCAGTATTCTGGCAGGGGCAGAAAGCAGATTGGAAGAATTCAAACATGGAGTTCCAGGAAAGATGGACATGGATTTTGGGGTCGACAGCACATTCAAGGACTTTGGAGAGGGAAGAGACACTGGAAATTGGGTGGTAGTTTGCAAGGGCAGAGAGGTTAGAGGGATGGTTTTTTGAGGAGAGGGGCGATGATGGCGTTTTAAGGAGAAGGAGATAGTACCTGAGAAGAGACAGCCATTAACAATATCAGCTAACATGGGGGCCAGGAGGGGAAGTTAGGTGGTCAGCAGTTTAATGGAAATAGGATTAAGGGAGCAAGAGGTGGGTCTTATGGACAAGATGATCTCCGAGAGGGAATGAGGGGAGATAGGAGAGAAACTAGGGAAAGATATAATTCGGGACTAGGATAGGCAGGAACCTTGGAGGAAGTTTGGCCTGGTGGGTGAGGAGAAGGGAGGGAAATAGCAGAGGCAGCTGATCAGATTGTCTCAATCTTACTGACAAAGAAATTCCTGAGTCCCTCGTACTTGCTGTTGGCGATGAAGGTGGAGGGGACCAGGGAGAGAGTGTTTTAAGAAGTAAACATGAGGCAAAAACTCTAGAATCTTGCCCAGGCACACCGAGGAGGCAATAGAGAAGTTGAATCAGATTAATAATTGACTTGATTACTCACAACGCCAAAGGCAGTTGCATTGAAAGGCTTCCTGTTATTTGCAGTCACTTCCCCTGAATCAGAGTGGACCCTCATCACATGAATAATCTTTGTGCGTCTCCCTGGCAACAGTGTGAAATTAAATCAGTCTGTTTGCAACTTTGTTGTCATATTTGATTCTGGTATGAGCTTCCAACCTCATTCATGACATCACTAAGTCTGCCTATTTCTGCCTATTTCCACCTATGCTTGACGATGTCCTTGTGTCAGCTCATCTGTTGCTGAATCCCTCATCCATGCCTTTGTTACCCCTAGACTCAACTATTCAAATGAGCTCCTGGCTGGCCTCCCATATTCTACTCTTCATAAACTTGAGGCCATCCAAAGCTCTCTTGCCCGTGTATTAACTCGCAGCATTTCCCGTTCCCCTATCACCCCCAAACGCACCAACCTGCAGTGGCTCCTGGTCCATCCTTGTTTTCAAATCCCTCCATAGCCTTGCTCCCTCCCTATCTCTGTAATCTCCTCCAACCCCACAATCCTCTGTGATATCTCTGCTCCTCTATTCTGGCTTCTTGTGCATTCCCAATTATAATTGGTCCAGCATTGGTGACTGTGCCTTCAGTTGCCTGGGCCCAAGATCTGGAACTCCCCCCACCCCCCCTAAACCTCTCTGCCTCTTTACCTTATTTTCCTCCTTTAAGACATTCCTTGAAACCGACCTCTATGACCAAGCCTTTGGTCATCTCACCTAATATCTCCTTCTGTGGCTCGGTGTCATATGTTGTTGTCTCATAGGTGCTGACCATCTATGGAGGTTTAGGAACTGACTAGCAACCTGACACCTTCACAGGGCACTGGATTCATCAACTCTGTCATGGCAACAGCCCAGAAATGCCCACTTCTACTATCAGAGATGCCAATTCAATTACCTCCACATCACATCTTCACTGGATCGAAATTGTGGAATTCTATATCTAACAGCACTGTTGGGTTTAGATGAACTGTACAGAATGCAACAAATCAAGAAGGTGGCTCACCACTAGATTCTCAAGGACCACTAGGATGGGCAATATATGCTGGTCCTGCCATGCCATAATGCTCACATACCAAAGAACGATAAAAAAATTTGGCCTGTAAGGAGTGGTTGCACATGTTTTGTTAAGTTTACATTAACAGCACAGTGATATCTACCACCAAATTGGAAAAGCAGGAATATGATGGGAATGCCATCGTCCTCATGAAGACCTACCACTGCCTTCTCTGTGCAGTTAAATGTGTCAATGCCACAGTCTGCTGGTAAAAAGCCTTTTTTCCAAATTCTTTCATGGGATATGAGGATCACTGGCAATTGTTGCCCGTCCTGAATTGGCCTTGAGAAGGTGCTGTTGAGCCATCTTCTTGAATTGCTGCAGTCCATGTGGTGTAGGTACACCCACAGTGCTGTTAGGTGGGGTGGTGGGGGGAAGTTCCAGGATTTTGACCCAGCAACAGTGAAGGTACAGTGATATAGTTCCAAGTCAGGATGGTGTGATTTGAAGGGGAACTTGCAGGTGGTGGTGTTCCCTTGCATCTGCTGCCCTTGTTCACTTAAAGAGCTGTCACCAAGCATAAAACAACCTATTGTACCATCCCTCAGCCAAAGGAAAGGAGTACAGTTTGCTATGGCAACAAATATTTTGTAAACCATCATTAAATCAAAGTTGAGAATTTTACAAACAATGAAAGAAAGCAATAAAGCTGGTTATTCTAATAATTAAATAGTGACTCAAATAGACAAGGTATACAGGAAATGACAACAGGGAATTTATTCAATCTTAACACTATCCATAAAGAATTCGAAAACTTCCTGATTCTGAATAGAATTAAACTGCAATGAATATCAGTATCATTTCTAATTCCTGACTCAAGTGGCAATTTTTCCCTCCTGTGCCTATGCATCACAGTTATCTGAATGCTGTCCTCACCAGCGGTCCAGATTCTAGCAGGAGCCACTGGTTACGATCAGGATTTAGTTGATTTTTTTCTCTCTCTCTCTCAAACCCAATAATACAAGGCCATTTGTAATACCAAATTGGAGACCAGTTGAGATCTGCTAACTCAGCACAAACCAGGTACTTGACTTTTTAAGTCTGAATGCCCTTATATTACACCAGATCTTATCAAATGCCAACTGAGCCAAGCTGACAACACACTCACCCCTGAGTCAAAAACTTCACTCCAGGATTTTAGCACGTAATGATGGAGTATTGCACCAGAAGAGGAGAATTTAAACTGCCTGTTTTCTGCCCGGGGAATCTTACCTTATAGAGATGGACTGCCTTGTTTACCTCCGGGAAATAGTAGCGTTACTTCCAATGGTTCTTAAGTATTTTGAGGATGTGATCTGTGGCACAACTCACTGGGGATAGTGCGCTATAATATCAACTGTTTCCTGAGCCGCGACAAATGTGAAAACTTTGACCAAACCACCAGATTGCCCCAATTCTACCTAACTGTTTACTTTAGGCCAACAGAATACAAGCACCAGGTTTGTAAACTTAATAAGTAAATAACTGTTTATTGAACAAATTGTCTTTAACTAGTGGCAAAAGAAAGAAATATGATACATATATACATACACACAAGACTCTCAAAACATGGATTTTAGGTGTGGTATAAATAGCACCAATCCAGGGTACAGGATTTCCGTAGGGATCGTTTTCTCTGGGACACCCTGGTCCACTCCTCCATCACCCCCTACTCCTCAACCCCCACTTATGGCACCTCCCCATGCCCACGCAGAAGATGCAACACCTGCCCCTTCACTTCCTCTCTCCTCACCGTCCAAGGGCCCAAACACTCCTTTCAAGTGAAGCAGCATTTCACTTGCATTTCCCCTAACTTAGTCTACTGCATTCGTTGCTCCCAATGCGATCTCCTCTACATTGGAGAGACAAAACGCAAACTGGGCGACTGTTTTGCGGAACACCTGTGGTCTGTCCGCAAGAAAGACCCAAACCTCCCTGTCGCTTGCCATTTTAACACTCCACCCTGTTCTCTTGCCCACATGTCTGTCCTTGGCTTGCTGCATTGTTCCAGTGAAGCCCAACGCAAACTGGAGGAACAGCACCTCATCTTCCGACTAGGCACTTTACAGCCTTCCGGGCTGAATATTGAATTCAACAACTTTAGATCTTAAACTCCCCCTCCACCCCCATCCCCACCCCGTTTCTGCCCCCCCCACCTTTTTTTTTCAATAATTTATATAGATTCTTCTTTCCCCACCTATTTCCATTATTTTTAAATCTAAAACTAAAACCTTGTTAGTCTGTCCACCCCACCCCCACTAGAGTTGTACTTTGAGTATCCTGTCTTCCATTCTTAACTAGCACTTTTCTTAGACAAATATCACCACCTTCAACACCTCTTTGACCCTTTTGTCTGTGACATCTTTTCATTATCTGCTCCTATCACTGCTTATCTCCACAATCACCACACCCTCAACGTCTCTCTTCCCCCCCCCCTCCACCCCCCCCCCACTTAAACCAGTTTATATTTCTCCCTTCTCCTAACTATGCTTCAGTTCTGCCGAAGGGCCATGAAGGCTCGAAACGTTACCTGATTTCTTCTCCGCCGATGCTGCCAGACCTGCTGAGTTTTTCCAGGTAATTCTGTTTTTGTACAGGATTTGATGGGTTGATTTTGATCGATGTCTTCCAAATTCCTTTCAGTTCTTGTCAATGACACAAGGTGGTCTTCCAGCACTTTCAGCCTGTAGTTCACTGGTTGAGCACTTGCCTTTCAATGTCTCTAACAGTGCTTTTCCCCTTTGCCTCTTGACGGGTTTTCAGAGGTAGAGCAGGTTATAGACATATTAGGAGAGAAAAAAACAGCTATTATTGTGGAACTACTGGAATCTTCCACACGTAGGAGAAAGGGCTTTTAGGTCTTGTTCCTTTCAGTCTAGGAGCTATTCTGTTCACTCACACAGAGCCTGATCACCTTGTCAGGAACTGTTGTCAGGCAGCTCCTTTTGTCCAGGACTCCTCTCCAGCACCACCCTGTCTTTCATGGCACACCCTGTTCCAGGATAGCAGCATTGCATACATCTCTCTCTTCCTGTTCCAGTGGATATGTCTTTCAGCTGTAGCCATTGTAATTTTACCACGGTCCAACAGAAAATAAAAAGATATGGGGCAGAAATTTGCTCTGGAGTGGGCAGGCATGTGCCCAACCTGCTCGAGCATAAAATGACACACAATGACATGGGGCGAGCGTCCCGATGTCATTGTGCACTTACGTGATATTTCAGTCAGCGTGGGAACTGGCAGCAAGCCTGCTGACAATTAAAAGGCCTATTAAGACCGTTAAAAGAATAATTGAGTGAAATTTTTCACTGCCCATCTAACCTTATGGTTGGTGGGCAGGTGAAAAGGCCAAGCGGCCTTTGGATTTTTTAGGAAATCTCATCCATGGGTGGTATGAGGTTTCCAACAGCAAATAAAAATTAAAGTTTTTTAATTTCATTCATAACATGTCCCTGTTAAGTCACATGAGGGGACATGTTTTTAACACTGGTTAAATTTTTTATTTTTGTGTTTTTAAATCTTCAGCTCTCTGAGGCAGCTCCGAGCCTCAGGGAGCTTTCATTGAGCGCACCCGCACGCATGTGTGAGCTTTCGCACTTGCCCTCCCAGCCCCATCCAGCAGCGCTGAGCACTGCAGCGTGCATTTCATGCTGGCTCGCCGTTAAATGGCCAGCCAGCGTGAGATCAATGTCAGGGCCTGATCGCAGGCGGCTTTGCGACTGCACCCGGGCCCGCCCGCCACGCCCGCCCGACCATGTTCTTTACAACAGTCCAGCAGAAATAAAAAGATATGTTCCTTACATGTGGCAGGGGGTGGTTAGGCCTGGGTCCCAAGCAGATTGCCTTGTATCTACCCTGCTTACCACTGCTTCCTGGACTCACCATATGATAGGTGGCAATAGGCCTGGGAAAGATCCTGACAGCCTGGGGCTAGATTTTCATTAGGAAGGCTGGAATCATGAGTTGGTAATTTTCCTGATGTCAGATCCCAACTCTTTCTCAGCAGTGCTGGCTGCTGGGAGTTTCAACTGGGGAGGTGGGGATAGGCTTAAGATGGGCCTGCCACCTCCTATGCTGGCCTGGAGCTGGAAATGGAGCCAGAAGCGGAGCAGGAAGTAGTGTTGGACAGAGCCGTGTGTAGAAGCAAGTGTGGAGACAGCACCTAGCTTGGACCTTTAATGCACCTATCCAAAGAAAGGTTTGGAAGCTGAAGGCAGAAATTAAATTCCTCACTGCAGCAAAAAAACTCCATTGAAGCCTGTGGAAGCCCAGCTTCAATACAAAGAGTGTGCAGAGTCAGCAGACCTAGCAGGGGTGAGCTAAAAATTTAAATTTCCTGGACAACACAAGTCCTGAAAAATAGTTAAATACTGAAGTGGACAGAAATTTCCATTTAAATAATGGTCCAAGAAACCTGATTCCCAAGTTGGCGCCTGAAAATGTGGCCGCTGAGCCCACTGCAAACAAAGAAAAAAAATTAATTAAATATTAATTGCGACTGAGTAGGCAGCTTTAAAAACCCAGCAAAAGCTGGGAATGAATGCTTCCAAGACCTGAGAACATTGCGCTCAAGCAGGGAAGACTCTAACCAGTTGATCCAGGCAGCCATTGGTGAAAAAATTTAAATGCTGAGATCATGAATGCCATTACTGCAGGAGCCTGCCAAAACCCGCAAGCGCAGGAAAACCCTTTGTGCAGAAGCATACGGCGAGCCATCTTGGATTTTCAGAAACCTCTTATAGCTGAACCTGTGATTTAAAAATTTGAACCATAGATCAGAAATCCACTCTTCCAGGTCAATTTGGACTTTTCCAAGGCCCAGATAAATCACAAAATTAGGGACTTTAGAGAAAGAGATCCCCTTTAGATACATAATTGCTTCAGGTCTGGATAAAAAGACAGAAGCTGAACAAGTTAACACACTGCTTATATCATCGGCCATCGAGCCTACTGAATAAATAGCTAGACAAGGAATCAATGAATTATTTGCAAAATTTAAAGTTTTAAAATCATTCGCTGCATTCACAGAAGTAACAAAATCCTTGAAAGGGCTAAATTTAATAAACGTGTCCCAGGAGAATATGTCGACTTCTTTATAATGATCTGCACAAAATGGCTGAAGGCTGTGATTACGGTGACATGAAATCTGAGCTAATCAGAGATAGAAAAGTTGTAGGAGTGGCAGATAATGCACTCTCAGACATGCTTCAAGTGAAGGAAGATCTAACCCTTGAAAAAGCCATCCAGATTGTCAGGCAATCTAAAATCCAGGTGTAGCACAGATCCATGTTAAGGGTAAAAAGCAAACTGTGTTACAAAGTAAACCCCACTGTCCAGCTAATAAAACAGCACAGAAACAGAGATACTCCAGCCCAAGGGAACCAATAACCTAACTGACTAGTAGAGTGAGCATACCAGCGCTGTGGAGCAAAGTGTCCCCACAGGTGTGATCAACGTCCAGCAACTTCAGCCCAATGCTTTCAATGTAACTAAAGAGAACACTTCAGGAAGCTGTGCAAAGCCAAAACATCAAAATACACAGTAAATCCCAAGACACACAGGTCGATACATCACACCAAGAGGACAAACAAGCATGCTTCTTGAGTGGCTTTTCATTCTGGAATGCAGTCATCTCGGTTAATGGCCATCTCACAAACTATAAGTTGGCCATGGGAGCCAGTATTACGGTCCTATCGACAGAGAACCGTGGCTGGTGATGCAATGGTTGATGCCACCCACAATACACCTGTACAGAGGAGCAGGGGGCGTCAAACTCCCAGTGAAAGGTACTCTGCAGGCGACACTCAGGTACAAAGACAAAACAATCTGAGAGACCCTGCTGATGGTCCACAACCAGGCCTGTTCACTATTGAGCTGAAAAGCCTGCTTCGATCTTAACCTTTACAAAAATTCAGTCAACCAACAAGGGCCTAGCTCCATGTATAAAAAGGAGTTCCCAAATCTCTTTACAAGATTGGGGTGACTGAAGAATGCTTGCAAGATCACACTCAGGGAGGATGCTGAACCTGTGTGCCTGTTCACAATATGAAAAACTCCCCACCCACTCATGAAGCAAGTACAGCAGCAGCTGGACGAGTTGACCAATATGGGGGTCACCACATGGTGTTCTGGAATTGTCCCAGTCCCAAAACCGAATGGTATTTGTGTAAATAAAGCTGTAACCAGAGAAATCCACCCAGTGCCCTCAGTGGATGAAAGCCAGATAACACTCTCAAAGAGCACGGTGTTTTCAAAGCTCAATGTCAACAGTGGCTTTTGGCAACTTGCCCGAGACGAAAAATCCAAATTGCTGACCACATTCGTTACTCCCTTTGGCAGATTCTGCTTCAACTGCCAGCCATTTGAAATCACCACGACACCAGAATTTTTTAAAATTCATTAATGTGATGTGGGCGTTGCTGGCTGGGCCAGCATTTATTGCCCATCCTTAACTGCTCTTGAGAAGGGGTGGTGAGCCGCCTTCTTGAACCGCTGCAGTCCATGTGGTGTCGATGCATGAGGGAGGAAGTTCAACGTACAATGTTGGCCATTTTATAAGACCTACAAGGTGTCATCTGCCATATGGACAATCTTTTGGTTCATAGCACAACAATGGAGAAACATGACAAAAGACTCATAGCAGTCCTAGAAAGCCTGCAGGAAACAGGGCTGATAATGAATGAGAAATGCGAGTTCTCCAAGACATCGATTCAGCTCCTAGGCCACATCGATTGCAATAAAAGCATCACTGCGGACCCACAGAAAACTAAAGCTATTAGCAAGTTCTCAACCCTCCAGAGATTCCTGGGGATGGCGTACCAGTTGGCAAAATTCTTACCAAATCTGGCACAGGTCACGGAACCTTTGAGATATCTTACTTAAGGAAGACCAGACATGGTGCTGGGACTCCTATCAAGAGCAAGCATTCACTCAAATCAAAGCGATGCTGCTCTCAAGCAACATTCTGGCCCACTGTGACCCATCCCTGCCCATCACCATAGCGGCAGATGCTTCATCCACAGGCCTTGGAGCAGTCCTATTTCAAGAGCAACTGGATGGAAGTTGCCTAACACTGTTCTACACTTCCAGAGGACTGTTGGATACAGAAACGAGATACGCCATTATTGAAAAAGGAGCCTTCGCAGTCACATGGATGTGCAAGAAATTTTCAGACTATGTCATTGGCCTAAAGTTCACAACTGAAACAGACCATACGCCAATGGTCTCATTGTTAGACAAAGGGAGCTGGCAAAGACGCCTCCTAGAATCCAGAGATTCCTCCTACACCTCGAGTTTACCTCATGAAACAGTATATATCTAGGGCAAAAACCAATCAGCGGCAGACACACTTACCGGGGCC
Organism: Cetorhinus maximus; assembly: GCF_964194155.1. Lineage (NCBI taxonomy): Eukaryota > Metazoa > Chordata > Chondrichthyes > Lamniformes > Cetorhinidae > Cetorhinus > Cetorhinus maximus. The sequence continues at coordinate 28,274,098 of NC_135898.1, read as the reverse complement.
ACAGTAGACGTTCCGACAAAACAGGATGTCAATCTGATCGAGGACTTGAAGCATTAGTTTATTTGTCTTCAGCAGCAAATCATTCCTTATTGTGGTGGATTACTTATCCAGAGGTGAAGCAGCAAATGTAGTAGTTAAAGCTCTGAAAGAGATTTGTGAGCCGCAGCATTCCAGGCGAGATTGTGTCTGATAATGGCCCACAATTTTAAAATCAGTACTTCTGCCAAGGTGCCATCACATCCGGCTTCTGCCACTGTATCAGCTGCCCAAGATACTCACAGTCGAAAGACCGAAAGAAGGGCCTGCACTATAAAAGCCCTCTTAAAAAAAAACGAAGATTTCCAAACAGCACTGCTAACATATAGGTCCACCCTATTACAATGTGGCCTAGCCCCATCCAAACTCCTGAAGGGCAGAAAACTCCGCACATGACTCCCAATTCTACCGAAAAAAATAATCCCAGGGCTGGTAGCCAAGGATTACCAAGACAGAGAGCAGTCCTACAGACAGAAGCAGGCTTCCGCCTACATCCAAAGGTACTGCAGCAGACACTGCCACAGCGAAAGGACAACAAAGCCTGGATTGAGAGAGGGTAACCCCAGTCATACCTGGCTGGCACCCCAGAGAGCATGGCCAAGAGAAACAGGAGGAGTCTCCTCCTCATCCCTCAAAGGGTCCCTCCCACTGTGCAGTGGAGAGAAACTGAGGAAGACACCTGGGTGCCAGAACAACCTCCGATTCAACAAAATTTACCTGCAGCGACCACACCTACCACTCCTCCGACAGTAGTGAGAACAAGATGTGAAAGAATTAAAAGACCTCCAGATGACCTGAACCTATGAACCCAACCCATTGCAGCTCCCTTGAATCTTTGCTCTGAAGAAGGGTCATACAGACTCGAAATGTCAACTTTGTTTCTCTCTCCACAGATGCTGTCGGACCTGCTGAGTTTTCCCAGCTTTTTCTGTGTTTATTTCAGATTTCCAGCATCTGCAGTATTTTGCTTTTATCTGCTGAGTCTTCATCTGCTGCCTCAGACACCCAGCAGTGAGTACTGTTGGCCCAATTTGTCTCTGCTCTCTCCAACAAGTGGCTGCACTCTGCCAATGCAGGTCCCAGCACAGTGCTACAAGTGAGCACAGCAGAGGTTGCTCCCCACACTCGGCCTCCAGCTCTACTTCTCTTCACAGTTACCCGGAGGGAAACCACTGTGCAATCCTCTGGCCACCCTAGCCTATCATCATCCCAATGAAAGTTTGCTGCTAAGGAGCTCCCAGCAACATTGCCACATGGGATAATGCACACCATCCTGACATTCACATATAAATGGTAAGGCCACCAAGCTTACATGCTGCAAACTCATCACCAGTATTCAATCAACAACCCATTAGCCCCACATTATCATGTAATCATGCCAATTTAATGATGCACCCCACACAAAGTGAACGCACATATTGACCCATGTATTTCTTCTACTCTAGTGGCAGAATGTCAAATCAATTCAGCAGCCACGAGAGCCAGAGCTCATCAGCACCAAGATTCTGTGACCAGGATCCCGGTCTCCTTGTGCAGGTATTCCAGGAGAGGTGAGACATCCTGTATCCAGGGGGCCACAAGCTGTCCTTGACCATCACCAAGAACGGGGGGGGGGGGGGGGGGGGTTGCAAATTGCAGTATTTGTTTAATGTCTCTGCTATTTCCTTATTCTCCATTAGAGTTTCTCCTGTCTCTGCCACTATGAGAGCCATAACAAAAACAGAATTACCTGGAAAAACTCAGCAGGTCTGGCAGCATCGGCGGAGAAGAAAAGAGTTGACATTTCGAGTCCTCATGACCCTTCAACAGAACTATGAGAGCCATGTTTATTTTCACTAATTTCTTCCTTTTTAAATACCAATTGATATGTTTACTGTCCATTTTAATCTTTCTAGTTTACTGCCATATTTTTTCCTCTTCATCAATTTCTTGGTCATCCTTTGTGAATTCTGAAACCCTCCTTATCATCAGGCAGCATTATAAACATCGTCCTTTAATCTAACATTACCTTAAAACTTCCCTTGTTACCTACGATTGGGCCACTTGTCCTATGGGGTTTACTCCTTAAGGGAACGCATATTTGTTGTAAATGATGAATTAATTTTTAAAATCTTTTTTCTCCACCGTCCCATTAAACACGCCCAGAGCAGAAAGAGTACAGTTTAAATCTGAGTAAAGCTCCCTTTGCACTATCCCTTCCGGAAAGGTGAACTATGTGTGAGGGATTTCCCTTTGGCCGTCGATGTGTTTTCATTATGAAAACATTTACAACAGGGATTTTTAAAATGAAACATTATTTGTGTTATTCCTTCACATTGATGTTTATTTGTTAATTTAAACTGGAAGGCGGGTGCTGCTTATAGCGTGGGGATTTTTCACGACTTGGATTACGTATTCCCAATACTTTTTCCCTTTAGAATGAGGGAGTTGCCTAATATGCAGCACAAATGCATCACCTCAAGACTATAGCAGCGGTCTCGCAAATTAAAACCGAAATATTTTGTAAGCAAATGAAAATTCACCACTAAAACCAATCCTAATTCAGAAAGCAGCTGGTTATGGAAAAGTCGCCAAATTGAGGTACAATGGGGAATTCTATGTGAAACTAACATTTCAAATGGGAGCAATCCATCACGGGTAAATGAGAGGGGTGAGCCCAAAGAGAAAAGCTTGGAAGTATGCAAGATAATAATTTACTTAAATTAAAGGGTAGGGCATGCAAGTGACAGAGGGGTTGCTCAAACTCAAAATCTGTACAGGGATTAGTATTGGTAAAATCTATGATGCTGATATTTTACAGGATGTATTCGGTGATGTCTCCACCTCTTTGGAGTTTAACCCAGTTCACAGCTCCGCCCCTTGGATATACATATACAGCAACTCCTGCAAACTTCACTTGGATACCATGCTGATAGATCCTGAATCCACTACTTTCATCAATGGTTATCGCTATTTAGAAATTGGTGCAAATGTTTGCGAAGGTGACCTCGGTCATTCCGGTCTTGGGGCGTGAGTTGGGAAATTGGGAATCCGGGATCAGGGCATCGCTCAGTGTAGAGATAGTGAGCTTCATCTGAGTGTCGGAATAGTGCGCTGGGGTCTCAGTGTCGGAATAGTGAGCTGGGGTCTGAGTGTGGGGACTAGTGAGCTGGGGTCTCAGTGTAGAGATAGTGAGCTTCGTCTGAGTGTCGGAATAGTGAGCTGGGGTCTCAGTGTCGGAATAGTGAGCTGGGGTCTCTGAGTGTCGGAATAGTGAGCTGGGGTCTCAGTGTCGGAATAGTGAGCTGGGGTCTCAGTGTCGAGATAGTGAGCTTCGTCTGAGTGTCGGAATAGTGAGCTGGGGTCTCTGACTGTCGGGATAGTGAGTTGTGGGTCTCTGACTGTCGGGATAGCGATCTGGGGCTCTCAGTGTCGGGATAGCGATCTGGGTCTCATTGTCGGTATAGTGATCTGGATCTCAGCGCCAGGATGGCGATCTGGGTCTCAGTGTCGGGGTAGCGATCTGGGGTGTCATTGTCGGGATAGTGAGCTGGGGTCTTCGTGTCGGGATAGCGAGCTGGGGGTCTCTGTCGGGATAGCGAGCTGGGGCCCTCATTGTCGGGATAGCGATCTGGGGGTCTCATTGTCGGGATAGCGATCTGGGTGCCTCAGTGTCGGGATAGCGATCTGGGTCTCAGTGTTGGGATAGTGATCTGGGTGTCTCAGTGTCGGGATAGCGATCTGGGGATCTCAGTGTCAGGATAACGAGCTCGGGGTCTCAGTGTCGGGATAACGAGCTCGGGGTCTCAGTGTCGGGATAGCGATCTGGGGGTCTCAGTGTCGGGATAGCGATCTGGGGGTCTCAGTGTTGGGATAGCGATCTGGGGGTCTCAGTGTCGGGATAGCGATCTGGGTCTCAGTGTCGGGATAGCGATCTGGGTGTCTCAGTGTCGGGATAGCGATCTGGGTGTCTCAGTGTCGGGATAGCGATCTGGGTCTCAGTGTCGGGATAGCGATCTGGGTCTCAGTGTCGGGATAGCGATCTGGGTCTCAGTGTCGGGATAGCGATCTGGGTGTCTCAGTGTCGGGATAGCGATCTGGGTGTCTCAGTGTCGGGATAGCGATCTGGGTGTCTCAGTGTCGGGATAGCGATCTGGGTGTCTCAGTGTCGGGATAGCGATCTGGGTGTCTCAGTGTCGGGATAACGAGCTCGGCGTCTCAGAGTCGGGATAGCGATCTGGGTGTCTCAGTGTCGGGATAGCGATCTGGGTGTCTCAGTGTCGGGATAGCGATCTGGGGGTCTCAGTGTCGGGATAGCGATCTGGGTCTCAGTGTCGGGATAGCGATCTGGGTGTCTCAGTGTCGGGATAGCGATCTGGGTGTCTCAGTGTCGGGATAGCGATCTGGGTGTCTCAGTGTCGGGATAGCGATCTGGGTGTCTCAGTGTCGGGATAGCGATCTGGGTGTCTCAGTGTCGGGATAACGAGCTCGGGGTCTCAGTGTCGGGATAGCGATCTGGGTGTCTCAGTGTCGGGATAGCGATCTGGGGGTCTCAGTGTCGGGATAGCGATCTGGGGGTCTCAGTGTCGGGATAGCGATCTGGGTCTCAGTGTCGGGATAGCGATCTGGGTCTCAGTGTCGGGATAGCGATCTGGGTCTCAGTGTCGGGATAGCGATCTGGGTCTCAGTGTCGGGATAGCGGTCTGGGTGTCTCAGCATCGGGATAGCGATCTGGGGGTCTCAGTGTCGGGATAACGAGCTCGGGGTCTCAGTGTCGGGATAGCGGTCTGGGTGTCTCAGCGTCGGGATAGCGATCTGGGGGTCTCAGTGTCGGGATAGCGATCTCGGTCTCAGTGTCGGGATAGCGATCTGGGTCTCAGTGTCGGGATAGCGATCTGGGTCTCAGTGTCGGGATAGCGAGCTGTGCCCTGGGATTGAATTATTTGTGAAGTTAGCAGACTAACAGAGCTCTGGCTCGGATTGAATTTGTTGGGAATGAGCGCCGAGGCTGAAGTGGATCTGAATGCGATTGAGTCCAGTGCCAATGGGACCCTGGGCAATGTGTTTGCCCAGCCGGCCTGGCAGGTGTGTCTCTGGGCTATTGCTTACGCAGTTATCGTGCTGACCGCTGTGTGTGGGAATGTGATTGTGGTCTGGATCGTTCTTGCTCATAGGAAGATGCGAACTGTCACCAACTACTTCTTACTTAACCTGGCGGTGGCTGACGCAGCCATGGCCGCTTTTAACACCGCCTTCAACTTCATCTACGCCGTTCACAATGAATGGTACTTCGGTCTGCATTACTGCCGCTTCCAAAACCTCCTGCCCATCACTGCCGTGTTCGCCAGCATCTACTCAATGACAGCAATTGCCCTGGACAGGTAAGCAGCAGAGACCAGGACACCTCTCACCCGGGACTATCCCGGGACAGGCCTCCCAAGAATATCACTCAAAGGAGTTTCATCTGAAGGGAGATTGAGCCGGGAACCGTTCACTTTTTGCTCTAGAGTCGGTTTCAATTCAATCTTTAGCTTCTCGTTGTGGTCGCTGGTTTCAGTCCTATTCCCAGTTTGCTTCTCCGGTATTTGGAGTTCTGAAATTAGTTCCCATCTCTGCTTAAAGCGACGGAACTAAATAACCAACAAATGAACTCCAGTAATGAACGCCATCTCAACAAGTATCCAAGTAACTTATTTCTCAGACTGGGTTGTCCACCCTTTTTAAAGGATCGGATATCTTTATTCAGAGAAGGAGGACACTGTCCTCTTTGAACCTCCAGCTTGAACTGTTTGCTGCACTTGGCCCGTCCTGGCCGTCGTTAAAGTAGCCCCACATTGACTGTTCGCTTTTACTGGGAGTCCTGTCAGACAGCAGGAGGGGAACAACGTCTACAGTTAGTAGTGAGAACCCAATCCAATAAATATCACAGTCCCAAATCAAATAGTGGGGTCGTTAATGGGATCAGTGACCCAAGAAACATATTCAAATCCTGCAAAGTCCTGCTTGCTGGCATCTGGGGCTAGTGCCAAAATTGGGAGAGCTGTCTCACAGACTAGTCAAGCAGCAGCTTGACAGAGTCATACTCACAGAATCACACCTTACAGATATGTCCCAGACACCACCATCACCATCCCTGGGTATGTCCTGTCCCACCGACAGGACAGGCCCAGCAGAGGTGGCGGCACAGTGGTATACAGTCAGGAGCGAGTTGCCCTGGGAGTCCTCAACATTGACTCCTGACCCGATGAAGTCTCATGGCATTAGGTCAAACATGGGCAAGGAAACCTCCTGTTGATTACCACATACCTCCCTCCCTCAGCTGATAAATCAGTGCTCCTCCATGTTGAACACCATTTGGAGGAAGCACTGAGGGTGGCAAGGGCACAGAATGTACTCTGAATGGGGAATTTCAATGTCCATCACCAAGAGCAGCTCAGTAGCACCAATACTGACCAAGCTGGCCAAGTCCTAAAGGACATAGCTGCTAGACTGGGTATGCAGCAGGTGGTGAGGGAACCAACAAGAGAGAAAAACATACTTGAACTCATCCTCACCAACCTGCCTGCCACAGATGCATCTGTCCATGACAGTATCAGGAGTGATACGACCGCACAGTCCTTGTCGAGACAAAGTCCCGTCTTCACATTGAGGATACCCTCCATCGTGTTGTGTGCTGCTACCACCATGCTAAATGAAATAGATTTTGAACAGATCTAGCAACTGAAGACTGGGCATCCATGAAGTGCTGTGGGTCATCATCAGTAGCAGAATTGTACTGAAACACAATCTGTAACCTCATGGCCCGGAATATCCCCCCACTCTAGCATTACCACCATGCCAGGGGATCAACCCTGATTCAATGAACAGTGCAGGAGGGCATGCCAGGAGCAGCAAAACCTGGTGAAGCTACAATACAGGACTACTTGCATGCCAAACAGCATAAGCAGCAAGTGATAGACAGAGCTAAGTGTTTCCACAGCCAACAAATCAGATATAAGCTCTGCAGTCCTGCCACATCCAGTTGTGAATGGTGGTGGACAATTAAACAACTCACTGGAGGAGGAGGCTCCACAAGTACCCCCACCATCAATGGTGGGGGAACCCAGCACATCAGTGCAAAACATAAGCCTGAAGCATTTGCTACAATCTTCAGCCGGAAGTGCCAAGTGGATGATCCCTCTCAGCCTCCTCCGGAGCTCCCGAGCATCACAGATGCCAGTCTTCAACCAATTCAATTCACTCTACATGATATCAAGAAATGGCTGAAGGCACTGGATAGTGCAAATGCCATGGGCCCTGACAATATTCTAGCAATTGCACTGAAGATTTGTGCTCCAGAACTTGCCATGCTCCTAGCCAAGCTACAACACTGGCATCTACCCAGCAATGTGAAAAATTGCCCACATATGTCCTGTACACAAAAAGCAGGACAAATGCAACCCGGCCAATTACTGCCCCTTATGTCTACTCTCAATCATCAGTAAAGTAATGGAAGGGGTCATCAACACTGCTATCAAGTGGCACTTGCTTAGCAATAAACTGTTTATTGATGCCCAGTTTGGGTTCCTCCAGGGCCATGAGGTGTCAGCTGTGGCTCAGTTCATAGCACCCTCGCCTTTGAATCAGAGGGTTGTGGGTTCATGTCCCACTCCTGGAAAACCAAGAACTGCGATTGTACTCGAAAGAAGTTGCAATCTGTGACTGTTGGTAACTCGAAAGAGTTTCCTCCAGGGCCACTCAGCTCCTGACCTCATTACAGCCTTGGTTCAAATATGGACAATAGAGCTGAACTCCCGAGGTGAGGTGAGGGTGACTGTCCTTGACATCAAGACCACATTTGACTGAGTGTGGTATTAAGGAGCCCGAGAAAAACTTGAATCAGGGGGAAAACTCTGCTGGTTGGAGTCATACCTAGCACGAAGGAAGATGATTGTGGTTGTTGGAGGTCAATCATCTCAGTTCCAGGACATCACTGCAGGAGTTTCTCAAGGCAGTGTCCTGGGCCCAACCATCTTCAGCTGCTTCATCAATGACCTTCCTTCCATCATAAGGATAGACATTAAATGCTGGCCTAGCCAGTGAAGCCCACATCCCTTGAATTAATAGAAAAAAATCCTGCTTTTGCAAATTGGGAAATTAAATTCAGTAACTTGATGGTAAAATGAATTTGAACCTACTACTGTGAGGCAGCTTTTCCACTATAACAAAACTTCTTTCACCAACGGAGTGTGTCACCCTCCATTGACTCTGTCCCACAGTTTAAAGTGGATCAGCTGACCCAGCAGGCCCAGCTGAAGTGGAAACCTCCCATCATCACCCTCCCAGTGCAGCTAGAGAGTTGTGGACATTGCACAGGCAATGAAGAAACAATCAATCAGAATTGCCAATCAATGCGAGCATCTAGAAAGGCACAGGAAAGCCAGCAAGTATTTGTTAAAGGCAAATCATGTTTGATAAATTAATAGAAATGTTTGATGAAGTGACCAAATGGATAAAGGGGATGCTGCAGATGCAAAATATAAACAAAAGGAAAAATACAATGATGCTGGAAATCAAAAATCAAAAGAGAAAATGCTGGAAATACTCAGCAGATCTGGCAGCATCTATGGAGAGAGAAGTAAAGTTAATGTTTCAGGTTAATGATCTTTCATCAGAAATGGAAGAGATTGAAAATGTGACTGGCTTGAAGCAAGTACAGAGATATTTGGGGTAGGGCTTGGACAGACGAAAGGCAAAAGAGATTAAATGTCAAAAGGGATGATGGTTCCAAGTCCAAAGGAGATGGTAATGGGACAAGTAAAGAAAGAAAGATGGGTCGAAAGGAGGTGTGAATGAGAACAGCAGAACCATTATCAGCACTTTCTGCCCCAGGAATGTGTGCAGTGGTTATGTTCTGAAACAGTTGAATCCAATGTCAAGCCTGGAAAGTTGTAAAGTGCCTACTCCACAACTTAATTGGAACAGTGCAGGTGGCTGTACCTTGCCTTGTCATTTGGAAGTTTAAATTTACATTCAAGAACACATATCCTTCCTCACAATTCTATTATGTCAGCACTGGATTCAGCTTTCCCACTCTCTTTCAATACATTCATTTCCTCTGTTTCACCATTAGCTTTCAGTACTAGTGCTATCTGCTTCACCATACCTTGCTCAGGTTTTTCGTGCATCTTTTATTCAGATGGCTTTAGTTTGTTTGCAACTATCATTAACTCTTTCTTTTCAATGTCTTTTAAAATTAGCAGGCTGAGTTCCTGAATCTTTGGACACATCTTTAGTTGAAACTTTAATATTTGCAGCAGGTTTACAGAAAGCTATTGATTCTTTTAAATCACTCAGCTTTTCCATTAAAACTTCAGTTTCAACAGCCTTAACAGACTTTCTCAAAACCATTGAAGATGACAATACCTTATCCCCAGCCTAGACATTTCTGAATAAAAAATCTATGCTGTCAATAGGCAAAGTAGGAACCACCCCAACAATTACAGAACAAATTATTAATCCACATTTTAAATTAACTCTATAAAGGAACAGGTAAATAATTTCCATCAGTACCCCATATCAATATATTTTTATTTACCAAATTTTCTGGAGAGGAATTCCTGTCACCTGCCAGTGTCAGTGACTGTGCTGACCCTGTATCCCTAGGCTTCCTGCCTCACCAGATAAGAATGGGGACACTTCACCTTTACACAGAAAGCTTCCATAATTTCCTGCACTCTGTCCCACTTCAGTAGTAAACCAAAGCAAGTTTAACAGCTTGTCATCAACTTTACCCACTGGGACAATGATTCCTGGAGGAGCACCGTGCACCCTTACAAATGACACAGTCTTGCTTTGGGTGACAATTGACAGGCAGGATTTACTGGAAAAGCTGACTATACTTATAGTGGATAAGTGGATAAACCCCTGGTCCAAATATCTTACATCCCAAGTTGCTAAAGGAAATGAAAGTGGAGATAGTGGAAGGGCTTACCATAATCTTTCAATCTCCCCTCGATATGGGAGAGGAGTGGCATCAAAGTTGAATTCCATAGGATCAAAGAAGGCAGTAGCAGTGTAAAAATGAAATTAGCTCAGAAACAGAAAACAAAAAGCAAAAGTGAATATTTGTTTTTCAGACTGGAGGCAAGTATACAGTGGCATTCCCCGGGGGCCGGTATTAGGATCGCTGCTCTTTTGTTATTGATTAATGACCTGGACTGACATGCCTTGTCATGCCTCAATTGATTAGATTATTACACTGCGAGCTGAGAAATGATACTTTCTACATTACTCCTATACTAAAGACAGCTCTAAGTAACTGTAGAGTTGACGTTGTCCTCTGACATCTCCATCATTCTGCTTTCCAATTGCACAATATGGACATGGAAGCACTGTGGGAATGCTAGTGCCAGATAATACCAATCATAGATGCTTTCAAAAGGAAGTTGAGCAAGTACATGAGGGAGAAAAGAATAAAAGGATATGTTTGGATGAAGTAAGGTAGGAGGAGGCTTGTGTGGAGCATAATGATTGATATTGACCTGTTGACTGAATGATGATCCTAATACCAGTCTTTCTCTGTGCTATATGTTCTACATGATTATAAATGGAGAATGAGGATAATATGGAGGATTGAGAGGTTCTATCTGATTACCTGCTATATCTGATTACCTTGCTGTATCTCACTGCACAGGTACATTGCCATCATCCACCCTTTGAAGCCCAGGCTGTCCTCCAGCTCGACTAAGATAGTGATTGGCGTTATCTGGCTGCTGGCCCTGGCTCTAGCATTCCCACAGTGCTTCTATGCCCGTATTGTGCAATCAGAGAGCAGAGTGATCTGTAACGTGGACTGGCCTGGGGATGTCGGAGGACAACATCAACTGACGTAAGAATCTGTGCTCAGTTCCCTCCTACTGTTATAGCTAGTATTAACGGTGCCCATTTGCAAATGTGAATGCTTATCCAAAAATAATTTCATAGTTTCGGGGGGAATAAAACAATCAAATGGCATAAATCTAAAGAAATTTTGCTCTTAATAAACTGATATCCCCCTGGTGCAAAACCTTGAGCTACTTATTTAGAATTTATGTGAAAATAACATTGTTTCATTGGAAGAAGCTACCAGGACAGGATAGGTTTAAACCTTCACTATATTGAGTATTTGACAATAGTGGTTAAACCTTGTCTTGTCTTGTGATTTGAAACCTATGAGCTGGAGTGGTCAGGGGAAAGAAATTGCTTTTCTTGTTACATTAAAGTTGATTGGTGGATTCCATTAAGTGCAGGATGTCATTGTTAATACCCTTACAACCCTACACACTCTATGACCAGTAGTGTCACCACATGAAGCATAAGGGCTTTGATTCCATCATCTCTGTGACCGTATATAACACACACTGCAGTTCATTGCCCAATTCTCAGGAAACACTTCTGACACTTTTCCAGGTCTGAGGAATCTTTCAACAAAATCCAGCTAACGTCTACCAGATCAGCATGGTTTGCAACATTCACCATAGCATGGCAATTCATCCATATGACATCTCCAGGAGGGAGGATCTAACCATCTCCCCTTGACATTCAATGGCATTACCATCACTGAATCCCCCACTATCAACATCCTGGGGTTAACATTGACCAGAAACTTAATTGCACCAATCACATAAAAGCCACTGAGTACTGAATAGATCAGAGGCTATGGCCAGAATTTTCCCAGAATTGCACTAAGTGCGGTGGCGGGCATGAAAAAAGACGTATTCTTGCAAGCTGCAAGAGCAGACTTTTGCGCCGTATCATCTGCTTGCTGCCTTATTAATTATGCAGGCACAGGAAACACACCATATCGCTGGCGGGAAGCCTCTGAATCACCTGCCACACCAGTACATCACCATTTCCTTGCTCTGGGTGCCATGTGTAACATGCAGCTGCGCCCACAGTTCTCCACGCTTGCAGCTCAGTACTACTCCAGTGAAGACATGGCCCCGAAAGCCAAGAAAGTTCAGTGACCCTTCACTGGAATGCCTTTTGGAGGCCCACCATGATGTCCTCCACCCCTGCTCAGGCCGCAGGAGGTCTCACAATCTCACCACTCTGGCTGGACTGGTAGGTAGAGACTTGCCAATGAGCACGCCGAAAAGTGATGTGGTTCTGCCTGCGAAGCACTGATGACCATGAGTGCTGTCCGAAGCAAGGTAGACAAACAAACCTTGAAGTCTTGAGCAAAGTACAGCTCGCCAGGTGCACGTCACCTATGCACCATTGTAAAACACGCTGGCATGCAATCACACCGATGTGAGCGCATGATCCAATGTGGGGGGATGATTCCGGTAAACAGGCCTTATAGTGAGATTCTACAGCGATGAAATTAGCTTCCTGATGTGCGGCAGTGGGAAACGCGGCCCACCATTGAAAGGTGGAGCGGACGATCGCAAACTGGTTTTATGACAACCTGAAACTGATTTTTGTGTTCTCCCGATATTTTCTGCTGCCCCCCTGCATTGACGCCAACCGCAAACGGGAGCAGAAAATCCTGTTTTATGCGTTTTGTGGTGAATGGCTCACTCCTCTCCACCACCTACAAGGCACAACTCAGGAGTGTGATGGAATACTCCCCACTTGCCTGGATAAGTGCAGCTCCCACAACACTCAAGAAGCTTGACACCATCCAGGACAAAGCAGCCTGCTTGATTGGTACCACATCCACCACCTTGAAATTCACCATCTCCAGCGCACAATGGCAGCAGCGTGCACTATATACAAGATGCACTGCAGTAACTCACCAAGGCTCCTTCAACAACACCTTCCAAACCCACGATTTTTACCGCCTAGAAAGAGAAGGGCAACAGATGCATGGAAGCATCACCACCACCAAGTGACTCACCATTATGACTGGGACAGGATCACGTAACTCATTGATACTCTATATACAACTGGTCGTTATTAGAATAATATCCCAATATCTTATCTGTAAATAGCAATAATTCTGTAACCTGTTGATATTCACCCTGAAACTGTAGCCGGAGTTCCCCCACACAGCACAAGCTGCAGTCAAGTTCCCCTGTGGTTGCCATTTTTTAACAGGCTCCATCTCACTCCCTATCTCCTTGGACCCTGGTTCAGTGGAACCTCAGTCAGAGCCGATCAGTCACACATCAAAAACGGCCAACCTAGACCAATCTGAACCAAAAGAGATCGCACAAAGGACATTGGGATCAGAGTTTGTAGCACTTCTCACAGGGCACATCAAACTCAGTTACACACCAACATTGCTAAACCACTCTCTGGAATCAGACTCAATATAGCAAGCTTTTCATAAGGTAATGGAGATTACAGGGTAGGAGAATATTTGACCTCAGTGCCTGTACTGGCAACTCTCCTGTAACCCCATTCTCTCTGACCATCTCATAAAGTGCCACAGAAGAACCATAGAAAAGTTACAGTGCTGAAAGAGGCCATTCAGCCCATCGTGTCTGCACCGGCAAAAGGGACAAAAGAAACTAGCCGCTTATTTTAACCCCACTTTCCAGCCCCAGGTCCGTAGCCTTGCAGGTTACAGCACTTCAGATACAGATCCAGGTACCGTTTAAATGAGTTGAGTGTTTCAGCCTCAACCACCAACTTAGGCAGTGAAGTCCAGATGCCTACTACCTTCTCTTTTCAAATGCTTACTCCATTTCCTATTCATGTTAAGATTTAGTCTCTGCCTCAATAGCTGCTTGTGATGAAGCATTCCATGTTCTGATGGCCCTCAATTTGAGAACTTTCCTTTGAACTCAGCCAAACTGAAACAGCTCTTATCAAAGTCACAAATAACATCCTATGTGACTGTGACCTAGGTAATTTTTCCCTCCTCATCCTTCTCGATCTGTCTGCAGCCTTTGACATGGCTGATGACACCACCTTCCTCCAACACCTCTCCATTGTTGTCCAGCTGGGCGGGGCTGCTTTCATCTAGTTCCACTCTCAACTATCCTAATCATAGCCAGAGTATCATTTGCAATGACTTTTATTCCTGCTCCCACATCATTACCCCTGGTGTCTCTCAAGGACCAATCCTTGGCTTCTCCTATTTCCCATCCACATGCTGCCCCCTTGGTGTAAGTACTCACGGTAAGTAGTGTTAGTTTTCACATGTACACTGATGACACCCAGCTCTACCTCACCACCACCTCTCAATGTCCTCTAATTAAATACTGGGAGGAGTGAAGTCATTGTCTCTGGACTAAGCTCTAAACTCTTTTCCCTAGCTACCAATTCAACCCTACTTCTCCCCAACTCTCCAGCAATAGCCTTAAAAAATGTATCAGTCTGTTCACAACCTTAGTGTTATATTTGTCCTCGAGATGTTCCTCCAACCACATATTCGTGCCGTCACTAAGTGTGCCTATTTCCACCTCAATGACATCAAATAACTTCACTGACTATCTCAGTTCATCTTTTTTTAAAATTCATTCACGGGATGTGGGCTTCGCTGGCTAGGCTAGTATTTATTGCCCATCCCAATTACCCTTAGGAAGGTGGTGATGAGCTGCTTCTTGAACCGTTGCAGTCCATGTGGTGTAGAAACACCCACAGCGTTGTTAGGGAGGGAGTTCCAGGATTTTGACCCAGCGACAGTGAAGGAATGGCGATATATTTCCAAGTCAGGATGGTGAGTGACTTGGAGAAGAATTCCAGGTGGTGGTGTCCCTATCTATCTGCTGCCCTTGTCCTTCTAGATGAGAGTGGTTGTGGGGTTGGAAGGTGCTGTCAAAGGAGCCTTGGTGAATTACTGCAGTGCATCTTGTAGATTGTACACACTGCTGCTACTGTGTGTCGGTGGTGGAGGGAGTGAATGTTTGTGCATGTGGTGCCAATCAAGCGGGTTGCTTTGTTCTGGACGATGTCAAGCCTCTGGAGTGATGCTGGAGCTGCACTCATCCAGACAAGTGGGGAGTATTCCACCACGCTGCTGATTTGTGCCTTGTAGATAGTGGAAAGGCTTAGGGGAGTCAGGAAGTGAGTTACTCGTTACAGGATTCCTAGCACCTGACCTGCTTTTGTAGCCACAGGATTTATGTGGCTTGTCCAGTTCAATTTCTGGTCAATGGTAACCCCCAGGATGTTGATAGTGGTGGAATTTGGTGATGGTAATGCCATTGAACGTCAAGGGACGATGGTTAGATTCTCTCTTGTTGGAGATGGTCATTGCCTGGCACTTTTCTGGTGCGAATATTACTTGCTACTTGTCAGCCCAAGCCTGGATATTGTCCAGATCTTGCTGCATTTTGTCCATGTTTGAACAAAGGCTGTAATGAGGTCAGGAGCTGAGTGGCCCCGGTGGAACCCAAACTGGGTGTCAGTGAGCAGGTTATTGCTAAGCAAATGCTGCTTGATAGCAGTGTTGATGACCCCTTTCATTACTTTACAATGAACGAGATGGGGCAGTAATCAGCTGGGCTGGATTTGTCCTGCTGTTTGTGGATAGGACATACCTGGGTAATTTTCCACATAGCCGGGTAGATGCCAGTGTTGTAGCTGTACTGGAACAGCTTGGCGAGGGGCGCGGCAAGTTCTGGAGTACAAGTCTTCAGTACTATTGCCGGAATATTATCAGGGACCATAGTCTTTGCACTTTCTAGAGCCTTCAGCCTTTTCTTGATATCACGTGGAGTGAATTGAATGGACTGAAGACTGGTATCTATGATGCTGGGGACCTTCAGAGGAGACCAAGGTGGATCATCCACTTGGCACTTCTGGCTGAAGATTGTAGCAAATGCTTCAGTTTTATCTTTTGTTCTGATGTGCTGGCTCCCCCATCACTGAGAACGGGGATATTTGTGGAGCCTCCTCCTCCAGTGAGTTATTTAATTGTCCACCACCATTCACAACTGGGTGTGGCAGGACTGCAAAGCTTAGATCTGATCTGTTGGGTATGGGATCACTTAGCTTTGTCTATCACTTGCTGCTTATGCTATTTGGCACGCAAGTAGTCCTGTGTTACAGCTTCACCAGGTTGACACCTCATTGTTAGGTATGCCTAGTGCTGCTCCTGGTGTGCCCGCCTGCACTCTTCATTGAACCAGGGTTGATCCCCTGGCTTGATGATAATGTAAAGTGGGGGATATGCCAAGCCATGAGGTTACAGATTGTTTGAGTACAATTCTGCTGCTGATGAGTACCTCATGGATGCCCACTTATGAGTTGCTAGATCTGTTCAAAATCTAGCCTATTTAACATGGTCGTGGTGCCACACAACACGATGGAGGGTATCCACAATGTTGAAGGTGGGACTTCGTCTCCACAACGACTGTGCCGTGGTCACTCCTACCAATTCTGTCATGGGCAGATGCATCTGTGGCAAGCAGGTTGGTGAGGATGAGGTCAAGTATGTGGTAATCAGCAGGAGGTTTCCTTGCCCATGTTTGACCTGATGCCATGAGACTTCATGGGGTCCGGAGTCGATGTTGAGGACTCCCAGGGCAACTTCCTCCCGACTGTATACCACTGTGCCGTCTCCTCTGCTGGTCTGTCCTGCCAGTGGGACAGGAGATACCCAGGGATGGTGATGGTGGTGTCTGGCACACTATCTGTAAGGTATGATTCCGTGAGTACGCATATGTCAGGCTGTTGCTTGACTAGCCTGTGAGACAGCTCTCCCAATTTTGGCACTAGCCCCCAGAATGTAAGGAGGACTTTGCAGGGTTGACATAGCTGAGTTTGCCGTTGTCGTTTCCGGTGCCTAGGTCGATGCGGGGTGGTCCATCCAGTTTCATTCCTTGTTTGAAACTTTGTTGCGGTTTGATACAACTGAGTGAGTGGCTTGCTAGGCCATTTAGGAGGGCATTTAAGAGCCAACTAAATTGCTGTGTGCCTGGGGTCATATGTAGACCAGACCAGGTATGGACGGCATTAGTGAACTAGATGGGTTTTTACAACAATCGACACTGGTTTCCTGCTTTTTTTGAATTTGAATTTGAATTCCATGGCGGGATTCAAACCCAAGTTCCCAGAGTATTACCCTGGGTTTCTGGATTACTAGTCCAGTAACAATACCACTATGCCATCACGTCCCCCTGTCATCTGCTGCTGAAATTCTCATCTATGTCTTTGTTAGCTCTAGACTCAACTATTCCAACACACTCCTGCCATCCTCCCACTTTCTACCCCCTGTAAACTTGAGATCATCCAAAACTCTGCTTCTTTTGCCCTTACTTGCACCCAGTCCCACTCACCTATCATCCCTGTGCTCACTGACCTACATTGGCTGCTGGTCAAGCAACGCCTTGATTTTAAAATTCTTCTGGCCTCATCTCTCCCTATATCTGTAATCTCCTCCAACCCCAGAACCCTCCGAGATACCTGCACTCTTCTAATTCTGGCCTCTTTTGCATTCCCAATTATAATTTTTCCACCATTGATGTCAGTTGCCTGACCCTAAGCTCTGCAATTCCCTCCTTACTCCTCATTGCCTCTCCACCTCACTTTTCTTCTTTAAGACAATCTTTAAAAGCTATCTATTTGACCAAGTTTTCAATCATCTTCCCTGATATCTCCTCATGTGGCTCGCTGTCAAATTTTGCTTTATAATGTTCCTGTGAAGCACCTTAGGACATTTTATTACATTTATGATGCTATATAAACCCAAGTTAATGTTGTTGTTCTCCCCTTCCATCTTGAATCTTCCAGTGAAAATCCTCGATCTCCATCCTCTTGTTCCCCATTCAGCCATTATGGCAACAATCTTTCACTAATTACCCAATATGAAGGCCCAGGTTTCATTTAGATCTTTACTTGTTGCTCATCTCAATGCTACTTCCACTTGACGCAGTTTTCTAGGCTCAGCACTGTGGGTGTACCTACAGTACATAGACTGCAGCAGTTCAAGAAGGCAGCTCACCATCACCTTCTTAAGGGCAATTAAGGATGGGCAACAAATGCTACTTTAGGCAATGACACTCATATCCCAACAAGAATAAAGAAATGAAAATATTGGGCCCCACAGCAATCTTACTCCCCAATCTTGTACTCTTTCCCCTACTTCCAGTCCCCACTTGGATCTCATTCCCCAACGTGGAGTTCTCTTCCCTGTTGTTGCTCTCCTCAACCCCTACTACCACGTCACCCTCTCTTACTCCCACCAGAGCTCCAACCCTTCTCTCTTCCCCACCCAAACCTCAATTTCTTAACCTCCATTTGCGTTGTCCTCATTCTCCCCTAGTTCCCCATGCTTTCCTCCATGTTCCTGTCTGCCCTGAACACCATGTGTCCGCTGTCATTCTCCCTTGAACTCCAGTCCTTGACTCCAGTCTCAGTCACCTATGATCTCTTTCCCCTAGTTTCTTGACAGTTTAGATGCTGAGCAAAAGTTTCCCTTGCCTGGGGAATGTAGAACATGGGGAACAATCTCAGAATAAGGGAGTGGCTATCTAATATTGAGATGAGGAAAGATTTCTCAACTCAGAGGGTTTACGCAGAAGGTTGTGAATCTTTGGGATTCTCCCCCTGAGAGCTGTGGATGTTCTGCCCTTGAGCTTATTGAAGACAGATGTTGAAAGATATTTGGACACAAGGTGGATTAAGTGATAGGACAGGAAAGTGAAGCTGAAATCAAAGATCAGCCATATTCTTACTGAATGGCAGAGGAGGCTTGAGGAGCTGAATAGCTGTGCCTATTTCTTTTCTCCTTATGTCCCTGTTCAGCCTAGCTCCATACAGAATCACGGAATTGTTACAGTTCAGAAAGAGACCATTCAGCCCATTGTGTCTGCACTGGCTCTTGGAATGAACATTTCACCTAGTGCCATTCCCCCACCTTCTCCCCTTAACCCTGCACATTCTTTCTTTTCATCGCTGAACTCATGTTCTCTTGCTTGCACAACCAAGACTCTCAAAGTGGGTACATTTTGAGAGGATGGGTTGACATCACGGAGCAGAGGGACAGTGTGGGTGGTGCTTCTGCAGTAAGCAGTAAGAAGATTCAAGCGTGAAGTTCTCCGGGTTCTTCAGTGCCATTGATATAGTATTTAAATGTCGTGTATCAGAGATTCTATCTCTGGACAATTCCAAAGATCAGCCCTGGTCTGTCTGCTGGCTTCTTTCCCTCTCTGGTGCACTAAATGTGCAATGATTTAATAAGGAAACTAAAGGATCGAGATGTAATCATTGTTTGCACCTTGACCACATTGTGCGGACAAAACATGTCTAGCTTACCCGCTCACAGTCTGGGCCATGTAGGAGACTTGACTGACGTACTCTGTAACTTCCAACCATGCTGCTCCAGCTGTACTCATCCGAAGATGTCTCTCTCTTTCCAGTGAACCAATCTCTGCTACATAATTTTTGGTGGAAGACCCTCAGTGTCTGGCTGCTGAAGGGAGCCATTTGACTCTCAACTGTTTTTCATCCTAAGTGCATGTGTCCCTTTAAATGGTGGAGAGAGGTACTTTAAGGACAGCTGCACAGGCAGCCTTCCAGCACTCGCAGTGCGACTCGCAGTGCGACACATACCAAGCACGGGGGGAGTGCCATCAAAATGTATGAATGTGGACAGTCACTGATGAGCAGGTTCTTGAATTGACTGTTCCAGGGAGTTCTTCCTGCACTGTCATCAATACATGATGGACTGAAGTTCATTGGACACCCTCTCACAGAAAATGAGGTGTACATGCAGTACTACAAACACACAATGTAATGAGAGCAGAGGGGCTGAGAGCCTTCAACTCAGCCTGTGAGCTGGGCTCAGCAAGCTTTTGAGTTGCTCGATAATGTATGCTACCTCTACCAGAACAGCTCATAATGACAGCCAACTTACTCTTTTTTTTATTCTGGCTAGGCCAGCATTGGTTGCCCATTCCTAATTGCCCTTGAGAAAGTGGTGGTGAGCTGCCTTCTTGAACCGCTGCAGTCCATGTGGCGTAGTTACACCCATACTACTGTTAGGGAAGGAGTTCCAGAATTTTGACCCAGCGGTAGTGAAGGAAAGGCGATATATTTCCAAGTCAGGATGGTGAGTGACTTGGAGAGCAACTTGCAGATGGTGGTGTTCCCATGCATCTGCTACCCTTGTCCTTTCTCAATGGTAGTGTTTGAGGGTTTGGAAGGTGCTGTCAAAGAAGCCTTGGTGAGTTGCTGCAGTGTCACCTTGTAGATGGTATACACTGCTGCCATTGCGCATCAGTGATGGAGGGAGTGAATGTTTAAATTGGTGGATGGGATGACAATCAAATGGGCTGCTTTGGCCTTGATGGTATCGAGCTTCTCGAGTGTTGTGGGAGCTGCATTCATCCAGGCAGGTGGGGAATATTCCATCAAACTCCTGACTTGTGCCTTGTAGATGGTGGACAGGCTTTGGCGAGTCAGCAGGTGAGTTATTCTCTGCAGAATTCCCAGCCTCTGACCTGCTCTTGTAGCCACAGTATTTATATGGCTGGTCCAGTTCAGTTTCTGGTCAATGGCAACCAGTGTCAGTGAGTGAAATCATGGGGCCTGATAATCTCCTGTTTCTGGGCCCCTTATCCCCCAACTTTGGGGGCATGACCTATGGGCGTGTTCTCCTCTGATTGACAGAGATGGGGGTGTGTCCACCTTCGATTGAATCCTTTTTGACTTAGTGGAGTAAATGCTCAGAGAGGAAAGCTCTATCCTAAGGCAGCAGGAGGTCTGGTGAAGTCCAGGATCCTGGTCACATTTTAGGCCCAACTCCACAATACTAGAGAAGATCAGTTCACTAACACAGTCATATCTCTATCTCTCTTTCCTTAATGTGTTATCAAAGACACAGCAAAGACAAACATTACAGTTTTGCAGATCCTTCTAATGCAGGATGCATGAATTATCAATACTCTGGCTTTGTTTAGTCACCACTGTTCAGTGATATTTTATGTAACGTCTCCTCTTACTCTCTAGTATTCCTTCCTAAATCCCTCTTTCTGCATCTCATGAGAAATAGGAGCAAGAGTAGGTCATTCGACCCCTCAAGCCTGCTCTGCCATTCAATTAAATCATGGCTGATCTGCTTGTGTTTCGAATTCCAGCCCTCTCTCCTTTCAAAACCTTTACAAAAACCATTTCTCTGACCAATCACCTCTCATGATCTCTCCCACACTGTCCATGTTTCCATTCACCTATCTGAGAAAAACCCCAGAGCATCTTTTTTTTAAAACGTAAAAGATGTAATTTCATTAGTAATGGTTATTGATTATAGCTTTGAAAGAACTCATCTTTATCATGAGGAATACCCTCAGCTCCAGACATCCTGTAATATTCTTCTCCACACCCCCACTCAAGAAGGGTTACTTGGAATTTGGACTGGAGGGCTGGTTACAATTGGACAGCAGAAAGGAATTGATAACAAACATAAACAAAAGATGTTCAGTGCACGTAGAATATGGGAGTAAATCTGACTGAAATTGTGTGACTATGTCACCACAACTAACCTGTGCAAATTCTCCAACATGAACTTCTTAAACTGGGGTGGCCGTGGATTTAAAGATATCATACCATTGATGAAATTGTGACATCAATAGTTCACACATGAACAAGAGTTAAAATGTCACAGCCGTTTGAACATGCATGGGGTCTTCTGATCCAGGGACATGGACAAGCTTCAATTATTTGTGTACATTTGAATGTGTGGTTTTCTGAGGGAACTGTCCAGTGAGCTGGACTAAAGCATACAAACATCATAAAATTCATGTCATAGGAGAGACATTGTCAACCAGATAGCAAATATTTTTTGTGCATCCTGTCCAATAAGTGTGCAGGAGTCATTTGAACACTTGGTAGAAATAGGAACAATATCTTGGTCTTGGAATGACATAGGCTTGATAGAATTATTGAGGGGAAATGAGCACTTGGATTAAAGAGGAAACAGCTTCTTGGAGGCAGCTTTAGCAACAAGTGAGATGTGATATTTCTACTTGAGGTCAGAAGAGATAATGAAGCCCAAATATCTATAACTAGAGACATGTAAAGGTAGGTTTTAGGAATTCACACTCCTAAGCGAGCTTCAGCCAGTAATGTATACCAAAAAACTTGGGCATGGAGATCAACAGGATCTTCAGGATTTTTGGTCCTTTTTTTAATCCTGATATATGATCCCACCACAGGAATCTCTACAACAAAATTACAAATTTGTAAAATCTCTCCTCAGAGGAAACATTGTTGGTTAGAGACATAATATGTGAAGAATCTATCTTTGACCAACTGAAATAAAAACCACTTTATTTTCCTTATCAGAGGACAGAATGGAAGAGAGGAAAGAGGCTGGGGAATCCCTTGGTTCATGGAGAAAGAGTCAGAGAATGTATTGTCAACTTTGTTTCAGATGAAGAGATTTGAGGGGAAACTAGACTGCGAGTCGAAAAGCCATGTTGAATACCAAACAGGCAATTATGAAGTAGTCTAGACTTGAATTTGCAGTAAGATAAAAGCAAAATACTGCGGATGCTGGAAATCTGAAGAGTCATATGAAATGTTAACTCTGTCTTCCTCTCCACAGACGCTGTCAGACCTGCTGAGCTTTTCCAGCAATTTTTGTTTTTGTTTAATTTGGCATTGGTTGAATGTCAAAAGGGATCATCTTTCTCAGGAAAAGAGTGAATATTAGAACACTTACAAAGGAAAAATAAGCTGGACATGCTCAAAAATAAAGATAGACCATCTCTGATACATACCGGTCAGGAGTGCTTAAGGCTTGAACCTGATCTGTGCTGTGTTAGCTGATCATACCCAAGGACACTACAGTGTCCCAAAATAGGGTGGGAAAATTGGTAGGGATCTTCCTCCTCATTACTATACTGTGATCCCTGCAGGAGGTCTACATATATGCACACTAGGAGTAGTGCAGAATTTAACAGTAAGACTAGCCTCTTGGTTAGAGGGAAAAGTAATGAAGGATGACTTCATAAGATAGAGATTTAACCTTGAAAAGAGACATCAGAGAGGTATATGATACTTGACACAATAGTGAAAATAAACCCCAAACTAAAATTTCAGTTACTCTAGCGAAGCAGAACAAGACAAGACAGGTTGATGATGTATAAATCTAGGACAGAAGTATTTCATTCCAATAACTGCAATGGGTGGCAAGAAAAGAGGGTGAGGCAGAACATTGAATACATTTAGGGAATGACGAGAAACTGTGATGAAAGCACAAGTAGGGTTGATATTATGAGCATAAGATCAAATAGGATGAAAAACATTTTGATCTGAATTCATCTTGTGTTATCAACTTGGCTTGGGATGTTTTGTTTACGGCAGATAATGGCACACATATTTGAACCAAGACAGAACTGTATCAGATCTGGTGGAAGGTGAAGTGTGATTGTGGAATCTTAAATGACAACTAGAATAATTTAATTTAGATTCTTGCTCATCTGCACTGCTGCCATTGTTGGGATCAGCCATTTCAGCAGAGGTCAGGTTATGAGCCCTGGACATTCCTCATCTGCGTGGTCCAACTATCCACACAATAAACATGTTGATCCCCAGTCACTTACTGCACTGACATAGACAAGAAGAATGAGAATAAAAGTAAGAAAAAACAGCAAAGATTCTTCATCAGAAGCATCACCTCATTGAATTTATCCTGTAATATGGAAGTTTAACTGAACCACATGGCCAGTCATGAATACAAATAGGTTGTCCAACAATTATTTTTGGATTATTCCAGATAACAAAGCAGTCAACATTAGTGCTGGTGTGACAGGTAATCTATAAAAATATTTGACTTCTACAGACTACACCCCCCACAAATTTTCAATTAATTTCTTAAAACACTTGTTTACAAGCCTTGTTACAATTCTGTAGAAATCACTGCTTGCATAGATTCACGACAACAACTGCTGATCAGTCAAAAAAGCCAAACCATTGCTCCTAAGGAAAATAAAGTTGAGAATGATGATTTCAGGGCAGGAAATGATAAGACTTGATTAACTAATTTTATTGGGAGCCTTAAATTTTATAGCACAATCAAGTTATGACTCAGCTAGGATTCTCGAACTAACATGCAACTTATTGCCTCAGCTCCCTTTTGTCTCCCAGAACATGTGCAGAAGCCAACTAACAAAATGAGGTGAAGGTCGGTGGCAGGGTTGAGCAGCATCAATGGAGGAGGAGGGGGAGATGGTGGAGAATGAACTGGGGCCCCTGTAGGGTACGGGCCTGGTTTTTTGTACCTTGTGCATCCTCCTCTCCCGGGTCATGATGATAAACCCCCAGGATGTTGATAATGGGGGATTCAGCTATCATAATGCCATTAAATGTCAAGGGATGATGGTTGGATTCTCTCTTATTGGAAATGGTCATTGCCTGGCACTTGTGTGGCACAAATGTTACTTGCCACTTATCAGCCGAAGCCTGAATATTGTCCAGGGGGAGAATTTTCTCCCCGTCGGGCAGGCTGGACGGGTGTGCAGCCGATCGCCGCCTGTGATCGGCTGCATGTCGCCACTTTACATGGGCAGGCCAATTAAGACCTGCTCAGCGCTACCTGTGCGGGCGGGGGAGGAGGGAGAGTCGGGGCCTGCGTGAAAGAGCACAGAAATTTCCCTGAGGTAGCTCCGTGCCTCAGGGAGATTAATTTAAGAATAAAGCATTGCGAAAAAAAAAAATTACTCAGACATGTCCCCTCATGTGACAGTGTCACATGAGCTGGGACATGTTAATGTATTTCAATAAAATTTTTTATTTCATTTATAAAGCCTTCATGAAACCTCATCCCTCCCGGGCAGCCCAGACAATCAGCTCAATTAGTTGATAAACGGCCTTAATAGGCCTTTGAAGAGTTGGCTGCGTGCCCGCCGAACTGAAGATGGGAATGATGAGTGGTGACATTGGGGTGCACGCCCAATTTAAGTGCGCCATTTTAAGCATCGGCGAGTAAAGCCCGTCCCCGCACACCGACCAGAAGATTCAGGCCCATGTCTTGCTGCATTTGGACATGGACTGGCTTCAGTATCTGAGGAGTCGGGAATGGTGCTGAACATTGTGCAATCATCAGTGAACATCCCCACTTCTGACCTTATGATGGAAGGAAGGTCATTGATGAAGAAGCTGAAAATGGTTGGGCCTAGGATACTACCCTGAGGAACTCTTGCAGTGATGTCCTGGGATTGAGATGATTGACCTCCAACAACCACAACCATCTTCCTTTGTGCTAGGTATGACTTTTACCAGCGGAGAGTTTTTTCCCTCTGACTCCCATTGACTCCAGTTTTACTAGGGTTCCTTGATGCCTCACTTGGTCAAGTACTGCTGTGAAGTCAAGGGGAGTCACTCTCACCTCACCTCGGGAGTTCAGCTTACTTGTCCATGTTTGGACCAATGCTGTAATTAGGTCAGGAGCTGAGTTTTGTTTTTATTCGTTCGTGGGATGTGAGCACCAAAGGCTAGGCCAGCATTTATTGTCCATCCCTAATTTCCCTGGTTCAGAGGCATTTTTAAGAGTCAGCCACACTTTTGTGGGTCTGGAGTCACATGTAGGCCAGAGCAGGTGAGGACAGCAGATTTCCTTCCCTAAAGGACATTAGTGAACCAGATGGGTTTTTATGACAATTGACAATGGTTCCATGGTCATCATTAGACTTTTAATCCCAGATATTTATTGAATTCAAATTCCGCCATCTGATGGGATTTGAACTCAGGTCCCTAGAGCATTATCCTGGGTCTCTGGATTACCAGTCCAGTGACAATACCACAACGCAACCACGTCTCCAGGTGGCCCCAAACTGAGTGTCAGTGAGCAGGTTATTGCTAACCAAGCTTTATAGCACTGTTGATGACTCCAACCATCACTTTGCTGATGATCGAAAGTAGACTGATGGAGCGGACATTGGCTGGACTGGACTGGGGTTGACACTCCACAATGCAGCCTGGTACTCACAGTGCATCAATATGTTATGTAAGGGGTTGCAAAGTTTTTTCCAGCAGTCTGTTGCTAAGGCTGCATTCTCTGCCTTGTAGTGTTCTTGTTGCACTATCACAAGTGTTATGTTCATTCATAGGCACTGATAACACGAGCTGTGTGCCTTGCTTATCAGGCCGTCTGTGTACCATGGGAGAATCGACCTTGAGAGATAACACAAGGTCACTAACTTAAAAACTTTCATGGCATGCTTACAATCTCTTACACTGGGCCATGCTGGTAACTCACAGTGTTGCCCTTATAGGGAAATCAGCTTGAGACAGACCTTCAACTCCATCATTGCTGCCTTGAGGGCTCCCCTACAGGTCACTGCTAATGCTGAAGGAATGAAACAGGGGAACAACAGAAATTGGCACAGGGTTAGCAGTTGAGGCAGAAACTGTAAGCATTCAAGATTAGATTGCATAGTGCATGAAGGAATATGGAAACAGAGTAGGAAATGTGATTTAAATGACTTGCTTGTGTCTGGTATAAACACTGACACATATTGGTTCAACCAAATGCCTATTTCCATGTTATAACTTCTATTTATTTCTCGATGATGCAACTGTCTCTTGGAAATGGCATATGTCTATCTGTTTGCTGGTACCGAGCAGGCAAAGGATTGGATTTCAGGAGCCCTAGAGTACAGACTGCTGCTGACCCTCCCCTGTGCTGAGCATAGTACCCAGAAGCAACATGTCCATAGAGTTAATACATGCCTTGCTATATCTGAGACTGCGGGGGGTAACTACAATATTAACCAACCCACAATCTGCAGGATCACTGTGGTAAGTTCCATTCTCCATAACACACACTCAGTTGCAACAGAAACCCTCCAAGGAGCAGGTGGAAAACAAGGCTAGGTACCTGAGTAACCCACCACATAGCAGTATATGCCCCATTGGCAATTGCAACATCTTGTCACCAATTCCTTTTACTAGATACAAGAATCTTCCTGCTAAAGCCAACGAGCACTCTGAATCTTCCATACCTCCCACCCATTATTCCTGTTCTTTCACAGTTTCTCACAATTTTCTGCTGTCTTCACTGTAGAGGATACAAGTAACATCTCAAAAATAATTGTGAATCAAGAGGTGAAAGGTAGGGAGGAATTTAAAACAAATACAATCACTAGGGAAAGGGTACTGAGAAAATTATTAGAATTGAAAGCTGACAAGCCCCCAGGTCTTGATTGACTTCATCCTAGTGTCTTAAAAGAAGTGGCTACTGAGATAGTAGACAAATCGATTTTAATTTTCCAAAATTCTCTAGATTCTGGAAAGGTCCCACAGATTGAAAAATGATGAATAGCTCCTCTATTCAAGAAAGGAGGGAGGCAGAAAGCAGGGAACTATGGGCCAGTTAGCCTAACCTCTGCCATAGGGAAATTGCTGGAATCTAAAATTTATCAGGTTATAGCGGGGCACTTAGAAAATCTCAATGCCACGAAGTAGAGTCAACATGGTTTTGTGAAAGGGAAATCAAGTTTGACTAATTTATTGGAGTTCTTTGAGGAAGTAACAAGCAGCATGGATAAAGGGGAACCTGTGGATGTGCTGTACTTAGATTTTTAAAATTCATACATGCGATGTGGACATCACTGGCGAGGCCAGCATTTATTGCCCATCCCTAATTGTCCTTGAGAAAGTGGTGGTGAGCTGTCTTTTTGAATCACTGCAGTCCACATGGTGTAGGAACACCTACAGTGCTGTCAGGGAGGGAGTTCCAGAATTTTGACCCAGGAACAGAGATATATTTCCAAGTCAGGATGGTGAGCAGCTTGGAGAGGAACATCCAGTTGGTGGTGTTCCATATGTTTGCTGCCCTTGTCTTTCTAGATAGCAATGGTCATGGGTTTGGGAGGTGCTGTTGAAGGAGTCTTGGTGAGATTCTGCAGTACATCTTGTAGATGGTACACACTGCTGCCACTGTGCATTGGTGATAGAGGGAGTGAATGGAGCCAATGGTGGTGGATGGGGTGCCAATCAAGCGTGCTGCTTTGTCCTGGATGGTATCAAGTTTCTTGAGTGTTATTGGAGCTATACTCATCCAGGCAGGTGGAGAGTATTCCATCACACTCCTGACTTGTGCCTTGTAGATGGTGGACAAGCTTTGGGGAGTCAGGAGGTGAGTTACTTGCCATGGGATTCCAGGCTAATATATGGTTAGTCTAGTTCAGTTTCTGGTCAATGGTGACCTCCAGAATGTTGATAGTGGGGAATTCAGCAATGGTAATGCCATTGAATGTCGAGGGGCAATGGTTAGATTCTCTCTTGTTGGAGATGGTCATTGCCTGGCGCTTGTGTGGTGCAAATGTTATTTGCCACTTGTCAGCCCAAGCCTGGATGTTGTCCAGGTCTTGCTGCACTTGGATATGGACTGCTTCAGTATCTGAGGAGTCACGAATGATGCTGAACATCGCGCAATCATCAGCGAACATCCCCACTTCTGACCTTATGATGGAAGGAAGGTCATTGATGAAGCAGCTGAAGATGGTTGGGCCTAGGATACTACCCTGAGGAAACCCTGGAATTATGTCCCGGAGCTGCGATGATTGACCTCCAACAACCACAACCATCTTCCTTTGTGCTAGGTATGACTCCAACCAGTGGAGAGTTTTCCCCCTGATTCCCATTCTCCAATTTTGCCAGGGCTCCTTGCTGTTAAATGCTGCCTTGATATCAAGGGTATTCACACTCACCTCACTTCTGGAGCTCAGCTCTTTTGTCCATGTTTGTCCATGAGGTTAGGAGCTGAGTGGCCTTGGCAGAACCCAAGCTGAGCGTCAGTGAGTAGGTTGTTGCTAAGCAAGTGCCACTTGTTAGCACTGTTGATGACATCTTCTTTCGCTTTACTGAAGATTTCCAGAAGGCATTTGATAAAGTACCACATCAAAGTTTTCTATGTAAAATAAGAGCTCATGGTGTAGGGGGTAACATATTAACATGGATAGAGGATTGGTTGGTGCTGGGGCCTCGACTATTTACAATTTATATCGATGATTTGGTTGAAGGGACCAAATGTATGGTTGCTAACTTTGCTGATGATACAAAGAAAGGTAGGAAAGTAAGTTGTGAAAAGGATGTAAGGAATCTGCAAAGGAACATAGGAACTTATTTAAGCAAGTGGGAAAAAATTTGGCAGATGGAGTATAATGTGGGAAAATGTGAACTTGTCCACTTTGGCAAGAAGAATAGAAAAGCAGCATATTATTTAAATAGAGAGAGATTGCAGAACTCTGAGATACAGAGGGATCTGGGTGTCCTGGTAGATGAATCAGGAAAAGTTAGTATGCAGGTACAGCAAGTGATTAGGAAGGCAGATAGAATGTTGTTTATTGCAACATAATAATGTTATTATGTAAAGTAAGGATGTATTGTTATAGTTGGTGAGGCCACATCAGGAGTACTGTGTGAAGATTTGGTCTCCTTATTTAAGAAAAGATATAAATGCTTTAGAAGCAGTTCCGAGAAGGTTCATTCAACTAATACTTGGGGTGGGGGGCGGTTATCTTATGAGGAAAGGTTAGACAGGCTGGACCTATCTCCATTGGAGTTTAGAGAGAATTAGAGGTGATCTTACTGAAACGTAGCTTGAACTTCCTTGGAGTGGTAATCAGTGTCGGAGGTTGGGGAGAGGTGGGGGAAGGTCTTGGGGGTGCCAGTGGGAGGTCGGTGTGGTCAGAGGTCGGAGGGGTGGTCGGGGGTTGGAGTTTAGGGGTCAGAGATTGAGGGGTCCAGAGGTTAGGTGTGGTCAGAGTTTGGGGTGGTTGGATGTTGGGGAAGGCTGGGGAGTCAGAGAGGAGGTCGGGGGAAGGTCTGGGGTGGGGTTGGAGAGAGATTGCGGGGGTTGAAGATCAGAGGGGGTGGTTGGAGGTCAGAGGTCTGGGGAGTGCTGGGGAGGGGGTTGTCAGGCCTCGGGGGAAGGGTGGTCAGGGGTTGGGTTGGATTGGACCTGTGGGGGTGATGGGGGTAGGGTGTTGGGCCTCGGTGGGGCAGTCAGGCCATGGACGGGGTGGGTGGAGCGTATCAGGCTTTAAGGGGGGGTGTCAGGCCTCAGGTCTGGTCGGGTCAGGCCTGTGGGAAATGGGGTGGAGGATGTGGGGCCTCGGGTGGGGGTGGTGGGTTGCGCATCAGCAGGTGGGCCAGGCCCCTGGTCAGGCTTGGTCAGATCTGGAGAGGGGTGGGGTGAGATTGGGCCCGCTGAAGTGGGGGCTGGAGAGGAGCCCCTTGTGGGTGGGGGGATTCCCATGGTGGGTGGTAGTTGGGGGTGTGGGGGGAGTCCTGTGGAAGGGCTCAGTCTGGGTCTGTATAATAGATAGCCAGAAGTTAGAGGTGGTTTTCATCTTTCTAACATTTTCTGGGTAACTATTGATGTAACCCAGTTGGAACCATCTGAAGTTTGTGACTTAAATCGCATTTTTGGATGGTTCCCGTGCAGGGCAATCGCCCAGGGGAAGTTTGCACTTCTGGGCAATTGCCGTGCAAACTTTACCTGGGAATTTGGAAAGGGATTCCCCAGCGCATCTTTGGGGTACCCTCCCGAGTACGACACTGGGAGCTCAGAAGTTACGGCCCAAGGGACTTGTCAAGGTGGATGCTGAATGTGTGTTTCCCCTTGTAGGAGAGACTAGGGGAAGAATTTTCCCATTGGCGGTGGGCCCCGCATGCCGACGCGTAAAATGACGCGCGGTGACATCAGGCGAGCGTCCTGATGTCACCGCGCGCCATCGCGATATTTCAATCGGTGGGCGTGTGACGATCTCCGATGCGTATCCGCCATTAATTAACAGGTCACTTAAGGCCCTTAACGCACCAATTGACAGTGATTTCTCAGGGCCCGTGCAATCTTCGGGTAGGCGCATGGGCCCAACGGGCAGGCGGGTAGGACACATTTGTATAAACCTCATCGAAGGGCGGGATAAGAGGGCTCAGTGGGGTCGCGAATGTGCTCAGTCAGATATGTAATTTGGGAAGTTATGAATACTTGTCTATGTAAGCAGAAATACTTCAAAACTCATACCAGCTGCTTGGACAGGACTATCAACCTTCAGGTCAGCACTCTACAGTGAGGATCCTTTTTGGGCCCTGCAGGTTTCAGGAGGCCTTCCCTTAGCCTGGGAATGGGAGTTGTGCTCTCCACTGGAGGCACCTCCTCTGCGGAGGAAGAGAGGGCCAGAAGGGGGGAGGAGGCCAGGAGTGCACATTCAGCCTCCAGGGGAGCCACCTTTGGGAGAAGAGGTGCAGGCACAAGAGGCACAGGGCCAAGAGGAAGTCCAAGGTGGAAGGGGCTGCAGAAGACGCCATTATCCTGCTGCCAGGGTTTACAGGTGGCGAAGCAGCTACCTCAATATGACTGAGGTGCAGTGCCAAAGCAGGCTCTGTCTCTCAAGGGAGACAGTCAGCTATATCTGTCAGATGATTGGCCCTGAGATCTCCGCTAACTGTGTTGGTGGACACCCTATGGGGCGCCTCTAAAGTCACAGCTGCCCTCAACCTCTATGCCTCTGGCTCTTTCCAGGGCTCCGTGGGTGATCTTTGCGGTGTCTTCAAATCAGCTGTCCACACTTGTCAAGCAGGGTGCAGACGCTCTATTCAGGCATTGACATTCATCCACTGCCGCTGGGACCAGGCCAGTTAGACAGAGCGAGCCAGAGGCTTCGCAGCCATTGCTGGCTTCCCCCACGTCCAGGGTGTAATAGACTGCACACGTGTGGCCATCAAGGCGCCAGCGGGTGAGCCCGGTGCCTTTGTCAACTGGAAGGGCTTCCACCCCATGAACGTGCAGATAGTGTGTGATCCACAGGATGCTGATTCTACAAGTCTGTGCAAGTCAGGCAGCTCCCACAACGCCTACACCCTCAGACACTCCCAGGTGCCGGAGCTCTTCAGTGCTCCAGCCTGGCTGGATGGATGGCTGCTGGGCGACAAGGGCTTTCCCCTCAGAAGGTGACTCATGCTGAGCAGCGGTACAATAGGAGCCACAGCACCACAACGGCTGTGGTGGAGAGAGCCATCAGTCTTCTCAAGATGCGCTTCCAATGCCTGGACCACTCAGGGGGCGCACTCCAGTACCCCCCAGATCATGTGTCGGTGATAGTGGTTGCATGCTGCACTCTCCACAATCTTGCGCTGTAAAGGGGGAAGCAGTGGATGATGAAGATGTAGACACAGTTTCTGCGGCTGCACACGATGAATCCAGCAGTGAGTCGGAGGATGAGCATGCACAGGAAATGCTGAGGGGGTAGAACGCTGACCCGGGCATACTCCAGGGAGGCAGGGACAACCTGAGAGGCTTTAATCGAATGAACCTTCAGCTAGCACACCACAGATGGACCTCCAACACAGGCCTGTGCTGCAGGCTCCATGCTCGATACCTGAGTGCTAAATCTGCCTGGGTAGGAACGTTAACTAAGGGCCTTGTCAATAAAGCTCAATGTGACACAACTCTCTCATAACATCATGGGTAACCATCCACCTGCAGAGGAAAAGAAGCACCCTCAGCCATGGTCACATGTCTAAATTTAATGATATAACAAAATGAGCTTAAGGAAACAAAATGACAAAGGTGTTAAACAGCACACCAACTAATCATGACCTCATTGTGGGGCAACACAAAAGCACCAGTGAGAAACCCGTGGCTAAGGTGCCTTAAATTTACGCTTTCAGGTGCCACGTCTAGGTGCTCCCCCTTGCTGGCACTGGTATCTGAGACAGCCTGCTGACTGCACTGTCCTGTTGGCCTCGATGACCTTGGCGGCCGTCCTCTGGCCTGTGGAGTCTGTACTGGCCCCGCCTGGAAGGGATCTGCCAGTTCCACAGCTGGCATCTCCTCAGTTGTCACAGCCTCATCAGATGCAACGGTCATTGGCAGAGGGGCAGAGGAGCTGCTGCCCTCATCCGGAGCCCCCTGAGAGAAGCCTGTAGAGATGACAGGCAGCTGCTACGCCAATGTGAGGTCGCTTTGGACCCCCTTGCTCACCGTAGATGGATGGGCACCGAGCTGGGAAATTTGGTGCCCAGGCCAACTCCCACACTGGCACTGACCAGCTGAGGTCAATGCCTATGTGAGGGCTTGCTGGTCCAAGCGCATCCCCAGGAAGCCCTGACTGGTTCCTGGAGGGGCCTCTCCACGAGAGTCGCCACTCTCTCCATGGAGGACGCATGGCGCTTGGCCATGAAGCTCATTGCATTAGCAATGGTCCATGTGGACTCCTCCACTACAGACACCAAGCCAAGCAAAGCCTCATGTATTTCCCCCAGATGCTCCCGCATACCCTGCTCAACGTCCAGCATCTGCTGCCTCACGGATGACTCCAGGGGCACATCATCAGCCACCGACTGAGCATGTGCCTGGTCCCTGCAGTCCTCCAACTGCCGGTGCCATGGGCACTCTTTGTCTCCGCCAGCTCCTCCAATGACCGTGAAGTGCCCTCACAGCTGTGCCCTTGGACACTAGCTGATGACCTAATTCCCACCGAGGTGTTAGTATCTGTGCTGGTGCCTACCTGGCAGAGATGATGTGATGCTGGTGGGTCAGGGACTTCAGGGCCCTCAGGTGTGAGAGGGGGCGCCTGTGCCTCCTCCTCCCAGCCCTGCTCCGCTAAAGCTGTAAGAAAGAACAAGGACAGTGGATCAGTTAACGTGGAGACAATGACAAAGTGCATCCCTGCCCCATGGTTCATTATGTGCTCATCCCCCCATAAGAAATGGTCAAGCCATGTTGCAAACTTCAATCACTGAACATTCAGCACTGCCATGGCTGCTGGGACACTAATGGTGACCTCAGTGCTTGGCAAACATACCTGCCTGTGGCACCCCAGCCTCACCAACACCGGTGGACCTGGGCCCATGGTGCCTCTCCAAATAGAGGGCCTGCTGCTCAAATCTGCTAATGATCACCAACTGGGCTAGTCCTCAACTGCTCGTTGGCATTATGAGCATTCTTCTCCTGGAAAGGAGAGAAGAGCATTGATTAGTGCAACTTGTACCTGGAATCTCTTCGCTGTCGTCC
Source organism: Cetorhinus maximus (assembly GCF_964194155.1). Taxonomy (NCBI): domain Eukaryota; kingdom Metazoa; phylum Chordata; class Chondrichthyes; order Lamniformes; family Cetorhinidae; genus Cetorhinus; species Cetorhinus maximus. Next base: position 28,240,200 of record NC_135898.1, on the reverse strand, counting down.
CACCCCAACCAGACTGGAACATTGCAGGGCTCCAGGGCCTCCTCATCCCTCAGCTGCCACACACTCATACAAAGATGCCAGGCCAGTCCCCCACTCCTTAGCCAAATGCTGCCTACATCACGTTTTGCACCACACAGTCTAACCTTGCAAAGCAAGGAGGCGCAAGCACATGGAATGCAAAGGGCAGCAGATGGATCGGTGCCCCCGCCACCCGGAAGCTCCCCTCCCAGCATGTCAGCACCCTGACTTTGACATGTTTTACAGTTCCAGCACTGCGCCTAGGTGCAGATCCTCCAGGTTGCCCCCAAAGCAGTAATGTGGGTCTCAGTGTACCACATGCAGAACCCATCTCTTCACCACCCTCTCAGGGTGACCTAGGCATGGGCAATATCTACTGGCCCACCCAGCGAAGGACATAGATTCAATGCAGTAACTACACTCAGAGTTGGTGGGGGGGGGGGGGGGGGGGGGGGGTGAGGCCGGTGGGGGGAAAGCTTACCTGCTGCGTTAAGTGACCAATGCCAACATGGTACTCACCCTCCCCAACCGCAAGAGGTCGTTGAAACGCTTGCGGCACTGGATCCAGGTGCATCACAGCATATTGCGGGAGCTCACCACCTCTGCCACCTCCTCCCAAGCACATTTGGTCTTGTGGTGGGGGGCCTCCTCCTCCCATCCCTGGGAACGAGGGCCTCCCGCCTTGCTGTCAGGAGGGCAGCAAGGCAATCGTCTGAAAAATGAGGGGCACAGTGTCCCCCCTGCCCTACTCTCCTGCCTGGCTTGCTCACCAGCAGCGCTCTGGGGAGCCCTTCTTCTGGCCATATTTGACAGCCTTTGCAAGGCTGCAGGAGCTCTTTTAAAGAGGCTGCCGCCTGCCCACTCCCTCTGTCCTCAGGAGCTGTGTTTCACGCTGGGCGGGACACGGGCGATCGGTTCTGCGCCCGCTCCTGCATTGTCTCCCCAACAGGCAGAGAATTCTGCCCTAGAACAAGGGAATATTGCCTTAAATTTGAGATCCATTACTTTTAAACTAAGATGAGGAGAAATTTTTCTCTCAGGAGGTCATGAGTCTTTGGAACTCTCTTCTCCAGAGAGCGGTGGAAGCAGGTTCAATTAATATTTTTAAGGCAGAGGTAGATAGATTCTTGACTAATAAGGGAGTCAATGGTTATCGGGGCTAGTCGGAATGTGGGGTTGAGGGCATGATCTGATTGAATGGAAGAGCAGGCTCAAGTGGCCAAATGGCCTACTGCTCCTAATTCATATGTTCGTATTACAGAAACTTTACAATTTCCATCAAGAGTCATTGGATCAGATCACTCCATGCATACATACGAACATATGAATTAGGAGCAGGAGTAGGCCGCTCAGCCCCTCGAGCCTGTTCCACCATTCAATAAAGTCATGGCTGATCTGAATGTAACCTCTACTCCACATTCCTGCCTACCCTTGATAACCCTTCACCCCCTTGTTAATCATGCATCTATCTAGCTCTGCCTTAAAAATGTTCAAAGACTCTGCTTCCACCACCTTTTGAGGAAGAGGGTTCCAAGACTCACAACCCTCTGAGAGAAAAAGTTCCTCCTCATTTCTGTTTTAAGTGAGCAACCCCTTATTTTTAAACTGTGACCCCTAGTTCAAGATTCTCCCACAAAAGGAAACATCCTATCCACATCCACTCTGTCAAGACCCCTCAGGATCTTAAAGGTTTCAATTAAGTCATGTCTTACTCTTCTAAATTCCAGTGGATAAAAGCCTACCCTGTCTAGCGTTTCCTCATAAGACAACCCGCCGATTCCTGATATTCATCTAGTTCCTATGTATGTTTGCATGTAATCCCAACATTCCTATGATTGTTCCAATATACAGTAAATGGAGGCAGTGATTCAGATCCTTAGTCCTTGAGGAATATGTAGAGGAAGAGTCTTCAAGAATCCTCGTACTTCAGTCACTCTTGACCTTACTTGGGAGCAGGTGTGGGTTCAGTAAGCACAGAGTGAAGGAAATTGATACCAGGGAGGATGAGTTCACTCCACTTGGAACCTGATAATTCCACTTGGGGGAAAATGACAAATAATGATGTCCTTCTCAGCCCAAGAGGGTCTTTGCTTTTTCCCCATTGATGCTGATGAGTGGGGGCTGGGTAGAAGCCTGTGCTGAGCAGCTACAGTCATGGGCTGGTGGCCCTGACTATTAAAATGATCCTATTCCAGAGATTTAGGAATGGGCTGAATGGCCTTTAAAGACAGAGGTTGGAATTCCAACTGCATCACTGTTGTGGGGGTGGAGCAGGACTGCAGGTGCTCCTGTCAGAGTGAGGCACTGTTGGTTGGTATATATATGATCGCACTCTATGTCCTGACAGTTCTCCTGTTCTCAGACCCTTTTAGGTGCAGGAGGAGAAATTGAGGCTGTAATCATGGGTGCTAATGTACTGCTTGGGCCCAGTAGAGGGAAAGCTGCATATTGAATTGGTTATGTATGGATGGACTTTTCTGTGGAAATTGCTGAACTGTTTCCTGTTACAACTTTTGACTGATGATTAACTCTGCTCTCTTGTGTTCAGCCCTGTATCTAGCTCCTTTTCTTCACCTAGCTTCATCTCTTCCCCTTACCAGAGACAAGTTGTGTAGGATACAGTAATCAACATTACTCTTAATGCCATTGACTGGGTGGCAATACAGTCGGGCTGATTGATCTGGGCTCTAGAATCACTGCTTGACAATGTGAATGGTATATGTTGGACTGCATTCCTGTTCTATTTTGCTTCGTTACTTTAAACACAAATCAGTTGTAACAATCACAGAATCAGAGCTTTGTCTTTAATGAGCTCATGTTAAAGAATCCAATATAAGTGCTCGATCAAATCATACAACACTATTCCAAATTGATTATATGATTTTTTTTATTACTGAGTTCACAATTCACTAAGAGAACTCTGACATCAGGCTTCACAATTCTAGACTGACTACAGCAAACAGTGGTTTGCTCAAAACACTTACACCAATTCTACATTTTAATCTTTACATTCCATGCATGCAAACACTAAATGACGATACATCAAAAGACAGACAAAGCAGATATTAGGTATGCAACATAGAGTGAAGAAGTTATAGTTATGTTCTCAATTTCTCTCAATGACTCTGTTACCATGGCTATATGGTCCATTTAGACACTTCAATAATGTTATTACCATAAACAGTGACCAAACAACATCTCCCAGACCCTTAAGACATGGATGAATGACCTTCTCATTTCTTCAGCCCTTCAGCCTTGTCAAAGGTCTGCTTCACAAAGCTTTCTGTTCAGTAGAACTGAAAGCTGTTTTAACTCACCATGCACCAATCCCCCAAACAACCCAAGATATTGGCTGGCGGCATCGCCGGAGAAGGAAAGAGTTGACGTTTCAAGTCCTCATGACCCTTCAACAGAACTGAGTAAAGTTAGGAGAGGGGTGAAATATAAGCTGGTTTAAGGTTGTTTGGGGGGGCGGGTGGGGGGGGAGGGGGGGGGGGGGGTGGTGGTGCGGTACCAGCTTATATTTCACCTCTCTCCTAACTTTACTCAGTTCTGTTGAAGGGTCATGAGGACTCGAAACGTCAACTCTTCTCCGCCGATGCTGCCAGACATGCTGAGTTTTTCCAGGTAATTCTGTTTTTGTTTTGGATTTCCAGCATCCGCAGTAGTATTTTGTTTTTATAACCAAGATATTGGCTGTTATTTTCTGGCCCCATTGGTGGGCAGGGCGGGAACAATATGGCGAGAAGATGGGATTCTCAGGATATGGAACGTATATGTTCACCTGGTCATCCTGGGAAGAAAAGGTTCAGGTTGGTAGGTGATGGTGGGGAAGTGGAAGGTGATGCTGTGGAAGGGGCCCAACAGCGATGGGGGAAAGGACATGGGTGACTGGGGGAGGGGAGAAGATGGGGGAGCTTATGAGGAACTTGATCAAGACCATGATTTTCAAATCGAAAATGAATGGAGCCTCGTGTTGGACGGGCACAGCTGCTGCATGGGAGTGTGATCAGTGGGTGGGTGGAGATGCAGGTCAGCTCAGATGGACAACTGAAAGAGAACCCCAGCAGGCAGCATTGAAAATACTCGGGAAAGTATGAGTGTGATTGAGGAAGGCTCCCCTCTGCGTGGGAGAGTGCTTGCATAAAACGCCCTGCCACAAACATACTTCTCCCTCCAGAATCACTCATTGTTCAGCTGCGTGCTGCTGAAGTGCTAGTGGGGGTGCTACAGGGGGAGGACCTGCGAAGCCTGTAAATAAAGCTAGAAGTCAACATTACACATTATTCAATGAAAGTGAATATATTTTGAGATTATGAAGTGACAAATGTGTTCATCCATTCAACCACTTTTGATTAGAATTTCTTAACTTTTCTAGGCCTACCAATTCTACTAGGTGCTGCCCTGACATCCGATGCAGGGTTGGAGATGGCATGTGTAATGGTTGGCCCTTTTGCCTCTGATGACTTTGTCGTGTGTCCACTGGAGGCTGAGGTCTTAAGGGTCCTGGCTCGTTTTGGCTGTCCCCCTGTGGGCCAGCTGCTCCCTCTGCGGTGACAGAGGATGAGGTTGAGGGGGTCACAGGCAAAGGGGACTCAGAGGGAGAGGACAGCCTCTGAGATCCCTGAATGGATGGCCCTGGGGTGCCCAGTTGCTACTCCTCCTCCCACTTTGGGTGCCCGAGGGCCCTTTGAGGGAAGGAGCACCTGGAGGGACTTCGAGGTTCCCCGTGTCCCTCTCGTGTTGCTACTGCAGGAACTCACCCTTGGCTACCATGATGGAGTGCAGGTCTGTGTGCACCTCTGCGTTCTGCTGAACCAGGGTCTCCATGGTGTCCACCATCCTTCCCATAGGGACATCCATATGTGCACATGTGAGCACCACTTCAGAGAGCAGGCAGACGCACTCCTCTAACATGCATGCCACTCTGTTGAGGGCTTCCAACAGCTCTGTGTGATGTTCCCCCACCTTCTGCTGACTCTCCATGATAAGTTGGAAGGCTGAATCCAGAGGCTTGTCATCAAACATTCCCAGGGCAGGTACAGCACGGGGTTAGATACAGAGTAAAGCTCCTTCTACACAGTCCTCATCAAACACTCCCAGAAAGGAAACTTTCATCCTATCGACCTGGTTTAGATGTAAGTGCAGGTCCCTGACCTACATCTTTGCATACTCTCTGTTTATTTTATAAAGTGTTATATTATGTGAGTGTACTGCCTTTTCTGAGTATTTGACAAAGTACCACATTAAATGCTGGTGAAAAAATTAGAGGCTCATGGAATTGGAGGGTTAGTGTCAGCTTGGATAAAATTTGGCTTAAGGTCAGAAAACAGTGTGCAGAATTTTCAGTTTGATGTGTAGGGGGCGGGTCCCACACGTCAGCGCGTAAAATGACATGCGGTGATGTTGGGCGAGTGTCCCGATGTCACCGTGCGCCATCGCAATATTTCGCTGGGCGGGCGCACAATGAAGTTCGATGCGCACCCGTCATTAATTAATGGGCCAGTTAAGGCCCTTAATTCGTCAATCGATGGCGATTTTCAGGTGCCCCTGCGATCTTCGGGACGGGCAGGTGGGTAAGAGACTTTTTTATGAACCTTCTCTACGGACGGGATAAGAGGGCTCAGTGGGGTCGTCAATCTGCTCTGTGGAGTATTTATTGGAGAAAGTTTTTTAAACTTTCCTGTGTGATCTGTAGCAGTTCAGAATGAACTCCAGCAGCTTTCTGTGTACTTTGATCCTTCAGGTCAGCACTCTGCAGTCAGTAATCTTTATTGGGCCTGCAGCTTTCCGGAGGCCTCCCCTTAGCCTGGGTATGGGTTCTGACATGTCCACTGGAGGCAGCTCCTCTGAGAAGGAAGGGAGGGCTAGAATAAGGAGGAGTGCACATTCAGCCTCCAGGGGAGCCACCTTTGGGAGTACAGGTACAGGCACAAGGGGCACAGGGCTAAGAGGTAGTCCAAGGTGGAAGGGGCCACAGAAGATGCCACTAACCTGCTGCCACGGTACACAGGCGGCGAAGCAGCTACCTCAATATGACTGAGGTTCAGTGCCGAAGGAGGTTCTGACTGTCAAGGGAGACAGTCAACTACATCTGTCAGATAATTGGCCCTGAGATCTCCCCTAACTGTGTGGGTGGACACCCCATGCCAGCGGCTCTGAAGCTCACAGTTGCCCTCAACTTCTATGCCTCTTGCTCCTTCCAGGGCTCGGTGGGTGATCTATGCGGTGTCTCCCAATCAGCTGTCCACATTTGTGTCAAGCAGGTTACAGACGCTCTATTCAGGCGTGCCTTGACATTCATCCACTTCCGCTGGGACCAGGCAAGCCAGACACGGCGAGCCAGAGGCTTCGTGGCCATTGCTGGATTCCCCTGCGTCCAGGTTGCAATAGACTGTACACATCAAGGCACCAGCAGGTGAGCCCGGTGCCTTCATCAACAGGAAGGGCTTCCACTCCATAAGCATGCAGATAGTGTGTGAGATCACAGGATGCAGATTCTACAAGCCTGTGCCAAGTTCACAGGTAGCTCCCACGACGCCTACATCCTCAGACACTCCCAGGTGCCGGGGCTCTTCAAGTGCTCCAGCTCAGCTTGATGGATGGCTGCTGGGTGACAAGGGCTATCCCCTCAGAAGGTGGCTCATGATGCCTCTCCGCCATCCATGAACAGAAGCTGAGCAACGGTTCAATAGGAGCCACGCCTCCACAAGGGCTGTGGTGGAGAGAGCCATCGGTCTTCTCAAGATGCACTTCCAATGCCTGGACCGCACAGGGGGTGCACTCCAGTAACCCCACAGATCATGTGTCACTGATAGTGGTTGCATGCTGCACTCTCCACAATCTTGCGCTGGAAAGGGGGGATGCAGTGGACGATGAAGACGTTGACGCAGTGAATGCGGCTGCACACAATGAGTCCAGCACTGATTCTGAGGATGAGGGGCTGACGGGCTAAATGCCAATCCAGGACTACACCAAGGAGGCAGGGACACCTGGGAGGCTTTAATCCAATGAACCTTCAGCTAGCACAACACAAATGGATCAGCAGGACCAGTCTTGCCTGGCGCTTCCATACAGGTGCTATGTCTTGGTGTCGCCCCATCACTCAGAGTGGCATCTGAGGCAGCCTGCTGACTCTGCTGTCCTGTTGGCCTCGATGGCCTTGGTAGTCATCCTCTGGCCCGTGGAGCCTATGCTGGGCCCACCTGGGAGGGATCTGCAGTTGCACAGTTGGCATCTCCCCAGTCATCGCAGCCTCACCCGATGATGCGGTCACTGGGAGAGGGGCGGAAGAGCTGTTGCCCTCATCCAGAGCGCTGTGAGAAGAGCCCGCAGATATGACAGGCAGCTGCTCCACCGATGTGAGGTCGCCTCGGACATCCCTGCTCACCGTGGACGGATGGGCAACGAGCTGGGAAACTGAAGCCTACACCATCTCCCACATTGGCACTGACCAGCTGTGGCCACTGGCGTTGTGAGGGCTTGCAGGTCCGAGCGTAACCCCAGGAGGACTTGATTGTTCTCTTGGAGGCGTCTCTCCACGAGACTCGCCACCCTCTCCATGGTGGAAGCATTACGCTCTGCCATGAGGCTCATTGCATCAGTGATGCTCCGTGTGGACTCCTCCACCATGGACACCAAGCGAAGCACAGCTTCATGTATCACTCCCGGGTGCTCCCGCACACCTGGCCACATTTCCTGCAGCTGCTGCGTCGCGGACAATTCCAGAGGCACATCATCAGGCACCGACTCAGCATGTGCCTGGTCCCCTGCAGTCCTCTGACTGCTGGCACCATGGGCACTCCCTGTCTCTGCCAGCTCCTCCAGCAACTGTGAAGTGCCCTCTCCACTGTGCCCCGGGACAGTAGCTGATCTTCCAATGCCCAGCGAGGTGCTAGTATCTGCGCTAGTGCCTGCCTTGCAGAAATGGTGTGACGCAGGTGACAATTGAGGGCCTCAGGTGTGAGAGGGGGCATCTGCAGTTCCTCCTGGTGGCCAGGCTCTGACGATGCTGAAATGAACAACAAGGACAATGGATCAGTTAACGTGCACACAATGGCACACTTCATCCCTTTCCCCCGGCTCATTATGCGCTCAACCTTCCAGAACCAATGGACACAAATATTGGTGGGGTGGCAAACAGTGAGGAGGACAGCCTTACATTACAGGTAGATATGGACAGGTTGGTCAGATGGGCTGATGAGTGCCAGATGGAATGTTATGTGGATAAGTGTGAGATGATGCACTTGGGCAGGACAAACAAGGCACGGGAATACACAATGAATGGTAGGACTGTGGGAAGTAACGAGGATCAGAGGGACCTTGGTGTGCATGTCGACAGGTCCCTTAAGGTAGCGGGACAGGTACGTAAGGTGTTTAAGAAGGCAAATGCCATACTTGCCTTTATTAGCTGAGGCATAGAATATAGGAGCAGGGAGGTAATGTTCCAAGTGCATATAACGCTGCCTAGGCCACAGCTATAGTTCTGCGTGCAGTTTGGGGCATGAGGTTGACACGGGATGTGATGAGAAACTTATGCACACAGAGCGTGTTGGGGATGTGGAATGCACTGGCTGAAAGGGTGGTGGACGCAGAAACCCTCCTAACATGTAATAAGTATTTGGATGTGCAGTTGCGATGCTGTGGCATACAAGGCCATGGGCATAGTGCTGGGAAGTGGGATTAGAAGAGTTAGGAACATGTTTGACATGCGCATCCCCGAAGGACCTTTTTCTATGATCCACACCTCTGACTCTATCACTCTGTGACTGAGCAATGTTACAACAACAACAAATTAAACAATCATCAGTGCTATGGATGTTGGGAGAACATTGCGGATCTCACTGTTGGCCTCAAATACCTGGCCGTTCCATCTCAGCCTCACCGACACCAGCTGACCTGAGTGCATGGTGCCTCTCAAACTCCAGGGCCTCCTGTTCAAAACAGCTTAACATGAGGAGGTGAGCCTGGCCGCCTCCAGTCCTCGCACGCTCCGAGGCATTATGAGCATTCTTCTCCTGAAAAACAGAGGAGACCATTCATTGCGGCAATTTGCACTTGGACTCTGCACGCACACGCTGCAACCCAACCACAATGGTCCATATCAGGCCTCCAGTGCCTCCTCTCCCCGCTATTGCTGATCAGTCACACAAAGATAGTACGCCTGCTCCCAACCTCCCTCAATGGCCACCTTGGAGACATTCACTTTAGGAAACACACGGTCTTTGCTCCCATAGCAAGAAGGCACAACTACGTGCAGCGTCAAGGGCAGCAGATGGTTCTTGGCCACGACACCTTGGGGCTCCCTTTCCACCATCTCATCACCGTGAACAGGACATGTGTTAGAGTTCTGAGTATGAGCCTAGCTGCATCTCCTGAAGGTTGCCTCCAGACTAGTTATGTGCGACTAAGAGCAACACATGGTGCGGGGAAGAACTCATCGCCTCATGAACCACTCAGGCTAATCTAAGCATGGGCAGTATCTGCTTGCCCACCCAGAAATGTCCAATATGATTCAATGCAGTCACGACAGTAAGACTTGGGGAGGGGGGTGGTGGGGGGGCGGCCTCAGAGGCTAAGGCTACCTGCTGGGTTAAATGCCCAATGCCAACATGGTACTCACCCTTCCAGAGTGCAGCAAATTGTTGAAGCACTTACAGCACTGGATTCAGATGCGCCGCACCATGTCGTGGGAGCTCACCACCTCCGCCACGTCCTCCCAGGCACACTTTGTCATGTTGTGGGGGGGGCCTCCTCCACCGATCCTGGGGCACCAACACCTCCTGCCGTGCTGCCACCTCCCTGAGGAGGGCAGCAAGGCAGTCATCTGAAACACGAGGGGCACATCGGCCCCACTGCTGGTCTAACCTGAAGCCTGCCCTGCTCCTATAGCAGACCCTGCAGCCTGGCCTGCTCCTCTGCCCTTCCCTCCAGCCTGCCCTGGTCAGCAGACCCCCTGCAGCGTGACCTGGAAGTGGCCATTGTGAGTAGCCTACAGCAGGCTGTCAGGCCTTCCTTTAAACAGACTGCCAGGTCGCCAGTGGACCCAGCAGTTCATGCACGCCCGCTGCAGCCCACACACTCCCGCTATTCACGGGAGTCGGCAAATACGTTGGGCCTGCCCGCGCAAAATGGCAGCGCGGACCTGATCGCGGGAACGGACCGGGTCCGTGCCCGCCCACACCCACGCCCGCTCCAGCTCTGCCCGCCCGACAGGCAGAAAATTCTGTCCCGTGAGTCATGGTAAATGGTTATTTTCAGACAGAGGATGGTAGACAGTGGTGTTCCCGAAGAGTCAGTGCTAGGATCTCTGCTTTTTTAATATATATAAATAACTTGGATGTTGGAATATTGAGTAAAATTTCAAAATTTATCAATGATACCACACCTGGAGGCATGGCAGTGTGGATGATACCAATTAATTGCAACAGGAAAAGATCAATTAGCGGAATGGGCAGACAAGTAGTAGATGGAATTTAATACAGACAAATGTGAGGCGATATATTTTGGCAGAAAAAAAGAGAAAGACTTGCATTTGTATAGCACTGTTGACGACAATTAGACATCTCAAAGCACATTACACCAATGAAGTACTTTTTGAAGTGTAGTCACTGTAGTAATGTCGGAAATTCAACAGCCAATTTGCGCACAACAAGCTCCCACAAACAGCAACATGATAATGACCATATAATCTGTTTTATATGATGTTGATTGAGGGAGAAATGTTGTCCAGGACACTGGGGATAACTTCCCTGCTTTTCTTCAAAATAGTGCCATAGGATCTTTTAAATCTTCCCAAGCAGGCAGATGGGGCCTCAGTTTAACATTTCATGCAAAAAACCACACCTCTGGCAGTGCAGGGCTCCTGTACTGCCCTGGAGTGTCAAACATGAAGGGAGGGAGAGCCAATATAAATTTAATGGTACAGTTTTAAAGAGTGTACAGGGACAGAGAGACCTGAGGGTGCATGTGTATCAATCTTTGAATGTGGCAAGACATATTGAAAGAGTAGTTATCAAATTATATGAGATCTTGGACTTCATAAATAGAGGCGTTGAGTACCAAAACAGGGATGTTATGCTGAGCCTTTATAAAGCTCTGGTTAGGCCACAACAGAGTATTGTGTCCAGTTCTGGTCACCACACTTTAGGAAGATGTGAGGGTCCTTGAGAGGGTGGAGAGGAGATTTACCAGAATGGTTCTAGGTTAGGTTGGAGAAGCTGGGGTTGTTCTCCTTGAAGCAAAGGAGATTGAGGAGTGGCCTGATAGAGGTGAACAAGGTTATGACAGGTTTAGGTAAGGTAGACAATGAAAAACTGTTCCCATTAGCTTATGGTACAAGAATTTATGCTTCTTGGCAAGAGATGCAGGGGGATGTGAGGAAGAATCTTTTTACGCAGCAAGTGGTAATGGCCTGGAACTCGCTGCCCATGATGGTGATGGAAGCAGAGATGTTGAATGCTTTGAAAAGAAAATTGCGTGGGAGTTTGAGGGAAATAAATTTGCAGAGTTATATGGGGATTAAGCGGGGGAGTGTGGCTGATTGGATTGTCCTAGAGTCAATGGGCCAAATGGCCTCCTTCTGTGCTATAATAACTCTGATTTTGTTCATTCTTTATTTAATATAGACTCACTGATATGAGACCAGAAATTACCTTTCACTAATTTGACTTAATGTTCCTCAATTCTACTCTCATACTTTAATTGGGAATAATTTTTCCATTCGTATATCCCTGTGTAAGATCATTGCATGGATGTCACCTTTCCAGGCTGGAAATCAGGTTTCTGCAGTACATCCTTATAACCCCAACTCTGGGGCCTGAACTTTCCGCTTGTTGGGCATGAGCAATTGGCGGGCCCGGGAGCAGATGGGAAACGGGCCCCGACTCTGGCTGATTTCACTCTGGCTGGCCAATTAACGGGCAGCCAGACTGAAACGTGTGCTGAGAAAAGCTCAGTACTGCCAGTGGGTTGGGGGAGTAAAGGGCAGGCACCGATGTCACCGCGGGTGCTGGTGAATGATTCCAGTGAGCTCCCTGAAGGCAGACAGCTCCCCCAGGTAGCTGCAGACCCCTACAGAATAAACCAAACAACAACTATGCTGCAAAATATGCCCATGCAGCACAGTCAAGCACCTGAAAACAAACCTCATAAAAAACCAGTCCCCAGGTATCTCATTTTATTTCCCCACAGAGATTTCATCCCACCCTGGATCGAGGTTTGAGCAAAAATGTAAAGGCCGATTGGCCCGTCCGCCAACCGGAAAAGTGGAAGGGCCACAAAAAATCTCTTTCAATTGCCTCCTTAATGGGCTTAATTGCCCACCTAATTGTTGGCAGACGCGCTTCCGACTGCTGCGTGCACCCGCTGACCTGAAGATTGCTCGTGTGTGGGATGACGTGGGGACGCTCGCCTGATTTCATCTCGCGCTATTTCACGTCCGTTTGGGTCAAGCACACGCCCGCCTGTGAGTTGTAACATTCTGCACTGGAGTTAACCTCGTGGTTCTTCCTGCACAGTCTCTTGTACTTGTCTCTCAGTGACCAGAACTGGACATAGGGCTCAAGATGGGTCTGACCTGGACCTAGTATTTAAATTGGCTGAACGGCCTCCTGTATTGTATCATTCTATGATTCTAAATTGATTGTCCATTTTAAATGTGGATGTTTTAAGTGGTGGAGACTGTTGTTAGGGGTAAAACTGAAGCTAAAGCTGTTTGTCAATGCAATAGAATACATTTTCAATCAATGCAGAGTAGCAATGAATATGATCAATAGGATTCTGTACTACAATAGCCTAAACAGTAGAACACGAGTCAGAGGAAGTACTGATCAAGCTGTTTCAGTTCCAGTCAGACCCTCCTTGAGCTCTGTGTCCAGTTCTGGTTAGATCCGCCTTGAGTATTGGGTCCACCATGCCTATGCTGGCTTTTTAGTAGAACTATCCAATTAAACCCACTCCCTGGTTCTTTCCCTGAAATTTATTTTCCCTTCAGATAATCATCCAATTCCCATTTGAAAGTCACTATCAGATCTGCTACCATTGCCCTTTCAGACAGTGCAGTCCAGATCACATCAACTCACAAAACAGTGGCCAGGATTTTTCAGTTGGCGTGCGGGGGTGGGCCCAACACACCGGTGCATAGAATGACGTGCGATGATGTAGGGCACGCATCCTGACGTCATCGCGCTGTCTCGCAAGGTTTCGTTTGGCGGGCCTGCGCCGGAGTTGGATGCGCGTGCGCTGATATTTAAAAGGCCTATTAAGGCCATTAAGGAACTAATTAAGGTCAACCTTACGCTGCCCATACAACCTTACGGTTGGCAGGCTGGCGAAAAGGCTAAGAGGCCTTTACGTTTTTAGGAAACCTCATCCACAAGCGGGATGAGGTTTCCTAAAGCTTTTACAAATTCAATTAAAAATTTCTCTGAAATATAAAAACAGTTCTGTGCCTCAGGGAGATTGAAGTGCACTTTTGCACGCATGCGCGAAAGAGCGCTGGCCTCGACTCTCCCTCTTCCCATTGCCCGCACAGGTAGCGCTGAGCACTACTGCTCACATCTTATGCTGGATGAGCCTTAATTGGCCCGTCCATGTAAAATGGCGACCGCCCCCGCCCGCTCCTGCTGAGCCCCCCATCGATGTGGGAAAAAAATCAGGGGTGCGTTTCCTCATGTCACTTCTGGTTCTTCTGTCACTCACCTTAAATCTGTGTTCTCTAGTTGCCAACCCTTTCTGCTACTGAAATCAGTTTCTCCTTATTTGCTGTCTAATATTTGCTCTATATATTGTCCAAACAGTGATAACCATTACCATTTGCATTAACATCAATTTCTAAGTTGCCGGTTATAGTGTCTTAAGTGCTACATTTAATTCAGACGGAAACACCTGTTCATATTCACAAGCTCACAGCTCACTAAGGCGCACTGTCTGCAAGAACAAAAGAAGCCAGTAATAGTTCATACAGAGTACACTGAATGCAATATAAGAGACTTATCAAGGCAGTCTTCATTTTAATAATTTATATTTTTGGATGAGAATCCCTCAGCAAAACCTGTCTGGCTTTGCAGTTTTCTCCTGTTATGGACTGACAGAAGCATAGAGGGACCTGTTTTACTTTTCTAGTGAATTTGTGATTATGGTGTATCAGGTGTAATAAATGGGATCAATCTGAAAAGTATCCAGTAACATCACTTGTTGAGCACCTTGTCACTTTCAAATTTAGCACTTTAGCAGATCAACACATTGTACAAGAATCCTGTCTGAAAGAAAGAGAGGCAGTGAAATCAGGCTCCATCTTGTGGCTGGACTGGCGCTTGGAAGCTCTGAAATCCTAAAATGGTGCCAGCCATGCTTCTGGCTACTTCCAGTGTGGCCCAGATGGTGCCCCATGCTGTGAAGGACATGCCATGTGTGCACCGGAAACATCAGAAGAGGTCCTACTATGATGTCAGACAGCTGTTCCAACTGATTTGACAATGGTTTCGCCAACTCAGTCTGCATGTGCACTCTCTGCCTTTGCAGAGCACCCACAAATGAACATACAGCATGAGGGAATCCCGGTTTAATGTTACTTAAAAGCCAGCAACCAAATTGCAGGTGAGGTACTTTTGACTTATTTTGCTTAGGTAGTTAGTGGGGCTCCTGTGGATTGTGTTTGGAGGTGTTTTGCAGAGTGGCTGTAAACATTCAGGGAGGGAACAGGATTTGGTGACTCAATTCTGGTGCTGTGTTTGCAGGACCATTGGCTCTGCAACATGACCAGCGAATTGAGTGAAGGCTTCAGAGAGAGTGGGGAAGCTCTGCAAAAAGGGAGGGGGAGGTGATTCTCCACAGAAGAAAACACCAAATAGGTTATTTGCATCCAGGTCCTGTACTTCCTACCCTTCAGTCAGTTTCTTATCCATTCCCAGAGTTTATGTGGAATCTCCAATTCTTTGAGTTTAAGTAACACACTTTTATCTCAAATTTTGCAAAGCCCTTTTGGAATCTCTAAAAAATACAGTTAGCATAATTGATCATTGTGTATTCCAGGTACCAACTTGTGGTGATTGTACTGACTTACCTAATGCCTTTGATGGTGATGGGAGTCACATATATGAAGGTGGGAATCACACTGTGGGCCAGTGAAATACCCGGAGACTCAACACAAAGATATCGTGAGCATCTGAATGCAAAAAGAAAGGTCTGTAGCAAAAGAAAAAAGAAATTGTAATGCATGAGTATCGTATCATCAGTTTTAATTGTAAACCAGGGCATGTCTCCTGATGAATGCTAGAGAACATGAAGAGAAAAAGCAACTACTGGCCAATGAGAGTAATTTATTTAAACCCACTGCAAGGTTATCAGTGTAACTGAAGGTGATTGCA
This sequence comes from Cetorhinus maximus, assembly GCF_964194155.1. Lineage (NCBI taxonomy): Eukaryota > Metazoa > Chordata > Chondrichthyes > Lamniformes > Cetorhinidae > Cetorhinus > Cetorhinus maximus. Next base: position 28,224,814 of record NC_135898.1, on the reverse strand, counting down.
AGTTTAAAGTGAATCATTCCTGTTCATTATTTTTGAATATAGTCTCTATCTGTTTAAGGACATGGCTAGAGACAGGAGGAGAGTGACGTTGCAAAGCCAGTATCAGTGGGGCAGCCACTATGCTTGGTTAAATATATTGACATCTGGCCAGAATGGGGATGATTCAGTAACATATGGAGGTTGCGTTGCTGTAAATCATGGAGATTGATTTAATATATGCAATCTGTATCATGTAACTATCCTCCACCCTCTGCACTTTTCTGGAGAATTCACCATTGTGGAAGAAATTGTTGCAATTTCAGTTATGTGTTCCATTTACTCATGTTCATAGACACTCTATTAAAATGAAGTCTCTGGTCTGATAGTGCACTGTTTAAATAAACATTATTTGCTGAGTAAATATACTTTGCTCACTATGGAATTGACCGTTCGCAGTAAGTCCAGCCTTGACTCCAACTTGTCGGCTCGCCAAAGATTTCAAGAGGTAGGCTGGCATGTTACACATCAAATCAATTTTCTATTCCATCAGCTAGGGATGTACACACACCCGCTGTTAAACTCCACATCCCCCCCAACACACCCACTGTTAAATTCGACAGCCACCCCACCCACTGTTAAAATCCACACCCCGCACCACACACTCACTGCAAAAATCCACACAATACAACACACCCATTGTTAAATTCCACATCCCCCCCTCACCCACGGTTAAATTCCACATCCCACCCAAAACACCCACTGTTAAATCCCACATCGCCTCAACACATCCACTGTAAATTCCACAGCCCTAACACCCATTCCACATCCCCTCAACACACCCATTGTTAATTCCAAACCCCCCACACACCCACTGTTAATTCCACACCCCCCACAGACCCACTGTAAAATTCCACATTCCCCCCAACAAACCCACTGTTAAATTCCACACCCCCCACACCAACTGTTAAATTCCACACCCGCCCACACCCAATGTTAAATTCCACATCCACCCCACGCACCCAATGTTAAATTCCACATCCCCCATGCACCCAATGTTAAATTCCACATCCCCCACACACCCACTGTTAAATTTCACAACCCCCACACACCCACTGTTAAATTCCACACACCCCACACACCCACTGTGAAATTCCATATCCACTACACACCAACAGTTAAATTCTACATCCCCCAAACACCCACTGTAAAATTCCACATCCCCTACACACCCACTGTTAAATTCCACATCCCCCACATACCCACTGTTAAATTCCACATCCCCCACACACCCAATGTTAAACTCCACACCCACTAGAAACCCACCATTAAATTCCACATCCCCCCAAACACCCAATGTTAAATTCCACATTCCCCACATACCCACTGCTAAATTCCACAACTCCCAGACATCCACTGTTAAATTCCACATCCACCCCAAACACCCACTGTTAAATTTCATACACCCCCCATCCACACCCACTGTTAAATTCCACATCATACACATACACACTGCTAAATTCCACATCCCCCTCAAACCCACTGTTAAATCAACAACCACCCCTACACCCACTTTTAAATTCCACATCCCGCACACACCCACTGCTAAATTCCACATCCCCCACACACCCACTATTAAATTCCACATCCACCCCACACACCCACTGTGAAATTCCAAATCCCACTCACACCCACTGTTAAATTTCAGAACCCCCCACAAATCCACAGTTAAATTCCACATCCCCCACACACCCACTGTTAAATTCCACATCCCCCCACAAATCCAGAGTTAAATTACATATCCCCCCACAAATCCACAGTTAAATTCCACATCCCCCTCACACCCACTGTGAAATTCCACATCACCCACAAATCCACAGTTAAATTCCACATCCCCCACACACTCAATGTTAAATTCCACATCCCCCCACAAATCCACGGTTAAATTCGATATCCCCACCCATACCCACTGTAAAATTCCAAATCCCTGACAGACCCATTGTTAAATTCCACATCCCCTACATACCCACTGTTAAATTCCACATCCCCGACACACCCACTGTTAAATTCCACACCCCCCACACACCCTATGTTAAATACCACATTCCCCACACACCCTCTGTTAAATTCCACACCCCTCACACACCCTCTGTTAAATTCCACATCCCCGACACGCCCTCTGTTAAATTCTACATCCCCCAAGCACACCCACTGTTAAATTCCACATCCCACCCCACACCAATTGTTTAATTCCACATCCCCCCACACCTACTGTTACATTCCAGATCCACCCCATTACCCAATGGTAAATGATACACCAACGCGCACTCACCCTGTGAAATTCCTCATCCCCCCACATCACCCACTGTTAAATTCCACATCTCCACCCACACTCACTGCTAAATTCCCCATCCCCCACACACCCACTGTTAAATTCCACATCACCCACACACACCCACTGTTAAATTCCACATCCCCTCAACGCCCACTGTTAATTTCCACATCCCCTCAACACCCACTGTTAATTTCCACCTTCCCCACACAGCCACTGTTAAATTCCACATCCCATACACACCCACTGTTAAATTCCACATCCCCAACACACGCACTGTTAAATTCCGCATCCTCCTCACACATAATGTTAAGTTCCAGATCCACCCCCATTACCCACTGGTAAATTATAAACCAACGTCCACTCCCACTATCAAATTCCTCATCCCCCATATCACCCACTGTTAAATTCCAAATCACCCCCACACCCACTGTTAAATTCCAGATCCCCCCACATCACCCACTGAAAAATTCTACATCCCCCAAGCACACCCACTGTTAAATTCCACATCCCACCCCACACCAATTGTTAAATTCCACATCCCCCCACACCTACTGTTACATTCCAGATCCACCCCATTACCCAATGGTAAATGATACACCAACGCGCACTCACCCTGTGAAATTCCTCATCCCCCCACATCACCCACTGTTAAATTCCACATCACCCCCACACCCACTGTTATATTCCAGATCCCCCCACATCACCCACTGTTAAATTCTACATCCTCCGACCACACACCCACTGTTAAATCCCACATCTCCACCCACACCCACTGCTAAATTCCCCATCCCCCACACACCCACTGTTAAATTCCACATCACCCACACAGACCCACTGTTAAATTCCACATCCCCTCAACACCCATTGTTAATTTCCACCTTCCCCACACACCAACTGTTCAGTTCCACATCCCCAACGCACCCACTGTTAAATTCCACATCCCCGACACAGCCACTGTTAAATTCCACAACCCACCCACACACACTGTTAAATTCCACATCCCCAACACGCACACTTTTAAATTCCACATCCCCCCCAACACACCGACTGTTAAATTGCACATCCCCAACACAATCACTGTTAAATTCCACATCCACGACACACCCACTTTTAAATTCCACATCCCCGACACAACCACTTTTAAATTCCACATCCCCCTCACACCCCCACTGTTAATTTCAACATCCCACCCCACACACACTGTTAAATTCCACATCCCCCCAAGACCTATTGTTATATTCCACATCCATCCCAACATACCCACTGTTATTTTCCACATCCCCGACACACACACTTTTAAATTCCACATCCCCCTCACACGCCCACTGTTAATTTCAAAATCCCACCCCACACCCACTGTTAATTTCCACATTCCCCACACACCCACTGTTAAATTCCAAATCCTCCACACACCCACTGTTAAATTCCAAATCCTCCACACACCTACTGTTAAATTCCACACCCCCTACACACCCACTGTTAAATTCCACATTCCCCACACACCCACTGTTAAATTCCAAATCCTCCACACACCCACTGTTAAATTCCAAATCCTCCACACACCTACTGTTAAATTCCACACCCCCTACACACCCACTGTTAAATTCCACATCCCCAACACACCCACTGTTAAATTCCAAGTCCCCCTCACACCCACTGCGAAATTCCACATCCCCCTCACACCTACTGTTAAATTCCAGATCCACCCCCATTACCAACTGGTAAATTATACACCAGCGTCCAATCCCACTGTCACATTCCTCATCCCCCCACATCACACACTGTTAAATTCCAAATCACCCCCACACCCACTGTTAATTTCCACATCCCCCACACACCCACTATTAAATTCCACATCCCCTCCACACACCCACTATTAAATTCCACATCCCCCACACACACCCACTATTAAATTCCACATCCCCCCCACACACCCACTATTAAATTCCACATCCCCCACACACACCCACTATTAAATTCCCCATCCCCCACACACCCACTATTAAATTCCACATCCCCCACACACACCCACTATTAAATTCCACATCCCCCACACACACCCACTATTAAATTCCCCATCCCCCACACACCCACTATTAAATTCCACATCCCCTACACACACCCACTGTTAAATTCCACATCCCCCACACACACCCACTATTAAATTCCACATCCCCCACACACACCCACTATTAAATTCCCCATCCCCCACACACCCACTATTAAATTCCACATCCCCCACACACACCCACTATTACATTCCCCATCCCCCACACACCCACTATTAAATTCCACATCCCCCACACACACCCACTGTTAAATTCCACATCCCCCCCACACACCCACTATTAAATTCCACATCCCCCACACACACCCACTATTAAATTCCCCATCCCCCACACACACCCACTATTAAATTCCCCATCCCCCACACACCCACTATTAAATTCCACATCCCCCACACACACCCACTATTAAATTCCACATCCCCCACACACACCCACTATTAAATTCCCCATCCCCCACACACCCGCTATTAAATTCCACATCCCCCACACACACCCACTGTTAAATTCCACATCCCCCACACACACCCACTATTAAATTCCACATCCCCCCCACACACCCACTGTTAAATTCCACATCCCCCACACACACCCACTATTAAATTCCACATCCCCCACACACACCCACTGTTAAATTCCACATCCCCCCCACACCCACTGTTAATTTCCACGTCCCCCACACACCAACTGTTAATTCCACAACCCACCCACACCCATGGTTAAATTCCACATCCCCTTCACATCCACTGTCAAATTCCACATCCCCTAGACACACCCACTGTTAAATTCCACATACCCCACACACACCCACTGCTAAATTCCACAACCCGCACACACACCCACTGTTAAATTCCACATCCCCCCAACACCCACTGTTAAATTCCACATTCCCCACACACCCACTGTTAAATTCCACATCCCCCCAACACCCACTGTTAAATTCCACATTCCCCACACAACTACTGGTAAATTCCACATCCCCCTCACACCTAATGTTAAATTCCAAATCCACCCCCATTACCCACTGGTAAGTTATACGCCAACACACACTCCCACTGTCAAATTCCTCATCCCCCCACATCACCCACTGTTAAATTCCAAATCAACCCCACACCCAGTCTTAAATTCCAGAGCCCCCCACATCACCCACTGATAAATTCCACATACCCCTCCACACATTCACTGTTAAATTCCACATCCCCGCCCACACCCACTGTTAAATTCCACGTCCTCCACACACCAACTATTCAATTCCACATCCCCAAATATCCACTGTTAAATTCCACATCCCCCCCAACACCCACTTTTAATTTCAACATCCCCCCCACACACCCACTATTAAATTCCACATCCCCCACACACACCCACTGTTAAATTCCAAATCCCCCCACACACCCACTGTTAAATTCCACATCCCAACCCACACCCACTGTTAAATTCCACATCCCCCCCACACCCACTGTTAATTTCCACGTCCCCCACTCACCAACTGTTCAATTCCAAATCCCCAATACACCCACTGTTAATTCCACAACCCACACACACCCCTTGTTAATTTCCACGTTCCCCCACACACCAACTGTTCAATTCCACATCCCCCACACACCCACTGTTAAATTCCACATCCCCCACACACACCCACTGTTAAATTCCACATCCTCCACCCACACCCACGGTTAAATTCCACATCCCCTCACATCCACTGTCAAATTCCACATCCCCAAGACACACCGACTGTTAAATTCCAAATCCCCCACACACCCACTGTTAAATTCTATATCCACCAACACACCTACTTTTAAATTCCACATCCCCCACACACCCACTGTTAAATTCCACATCTCCCACACACCCACTGTTAAATTCCACATACCCCACAAATCCACTGTTAAATTCCACATCCCCCAAACACCCACTGTTAAATTCCACATCTCCCACACACCCACTGTTAAATTCCACATACCCCACAAATCCACTGTTAAATTCCACATCCCCCAAACACGCACTGTTAAATTCCACATCTCCCACACACCCACTGTTAAATTCCACAACGCCCCCAAACAACAACTGTTAAATTCCACATCCTCCTCACACCTAATCTTAAATGCCAGATCCACCCCCATTACCAACTGGTAAATTATACACCAACGTCCACTCCCACTGTCAAATTCCTCATCCCCCCACATCACACACTGTTAAATTCCAAATCACCCCCACACCCACTGTTAAATTCTACATCCCCCACACACCCACTGTTAAATTCCACATCCCCCTCACACCTACTGTTAAATTCCAGATCCACCCCCATTACCAACTGGTAAATTATACACCAACATCCAATCCCACTGTTAAATTCCTCATTCCCCCACATCACACACTGTTAAATTCCAAATCATCCCCACACCCACTGTTAAATTCCACATCCCCCACAAACCCACTGTTAAATTCCACAACGCCCCCAAACAACAATGTAAAATTCCACATCCTCCTCACACCTAATGTTAAATTCCAGATCCACTCCCATTAACAAGTGGTAAATTATACACCAACGCCCACTCCCACTGTCAAATTCCTCATCCCCCCACATCACCCAATTTTAAATTGCACATCACCCCCACACCCAGTGTTAAATTCCAGATCCCCCCAAGTCACCCACTGCTAAATTCGACATCCCCCCACCACACACCCGCCGTTAAATTACACATCTCCACCCACACACACTGCTAAAGTCCACGTCCCCCACACACCAACTGTTCAATTCCACATCCCCAACACACCCACTGTTAAATTCCACATCCCAGACACAGCCACTGTTAAATTCCACAACTGACCCACACACACTGTTAAATTCCACATCCATCCCAACACACCCACTGTTAAATTCCACATCCCAGACACAGCCACTGTTAAATTCCACAACTGACCCACACACACTGTTAAATTCGACATCCATCCCAACATACCCACTGTTAAATTCCAAATCCCCGACACACACACTTTTAAATTCCACATCCACCTCACACGCCCACTGTTAATTTCAACATCCCACCCCACACCCACTGTTAATTACCACATTCCCCACACACCCACTGTTAAATTCCACATCCCCCCACACACCTACTGTTAAATTCCAGATCCACCCCCATTACCAACTGGTAAATTATACACCAGCGTCCAATCCCACTGTCACATTCCTCATCCCCCCACATCACACACTGTTAAATTCCAAATCACCCCCACACCCACTATTAAATTCCACATCCCCCACACACACCCACTATTAAATTCCACATCCCCCACACACACCCACTATTAAATTCCACATCCCCCACACACACCCACTGTTAAATTCCACATCCCCCACACACACCCACTGTTAAATTCCACATCCCAACTCACACCCACTGTTAAATTCCACATCCCCCCCACACCCACTGTTAATTTCCACGTCCCCCACACACCAACTGTTCAATTCCACATCCCCAACACACCTACTGTTAATTCCACAACCCACCCACACCCATGGTTAAATTCCACATCCCCTTCACATCCACTGTCAAATTCCACATCCGCTAGACACACCCACTGTTAAATTCCACATACCCCACACACACCCACTGTTAAATTCCACAACCCCCACACACACCCACTGTTAAATTCCACATCCCCCCAACACCCACTGTTAAATTCCACATTCCCCACACACACCCACTGTTAAATTCCACATCCCCCCAACACCAACTGTTAAATTCCACAACCCCCACACACACCCACTGTTAAATTCCAAATCAACCCCATACCCAGTCTTAAATTCCAGAGCACCCCACATCACCCACTGATAAATTCCACATACCCCTCCACACACTCACTGTTAAATTCCACATCCCCGCCCACACCCACTGTTAAATTCCACGTCCTCCACACACCAACTATTCAATTCCACATCCCCAAATATCCACTGTTAATTTCCACATCCCCCCCACACACCCACTGTTAAATTCCACTTGCCCCCACACAGACCCACTGTTAAGTTCCACATCCCAACCCACACCCACTGTTAAGTTCCACATCCCAACCCACACCCACTGTTAAATTCCACATCCCAACCCACACCCCCACGTCCCCCACTCACCAACTGTTCAATTCCAAATCCCCAATACACCCACTGTTAATTCCACATCCCCCCCACACCCACTGTTAATTCCACAACCCACACACACCCACTATTAAATTCCACATCCCCCAAGCACACCCACGGTTAAATTCCACTTGCCCCAGGCACTCACCTTTAAATTCCACATCCCCCCAACACCCACTGTTAATTTCCAATTGTTAAATTCCACATCCCCCCATACCCACTGTTAATTTACACGTCCCCCATACACCAACTGTTCTATTCCACATCCCCAACACACGCAGTGTTAAATTCCACATCCCGCCCACACCCACTGTTAAATTCCACATCACCCACACACCCACTATTAAATTCCACATCCCCCCAACACCCACTGTTAATATCCAATTGTTAAATTCCACATCCCCCCACACCCACTGTTAATTTACACGTCCCCCATACACCAACTGTTCTATTCCACATCCCCAACACACGCAGTGTTAAATTCCACATCCCGCCCACACCCACTGTTAAATTCCACATCACCCACACACCCACTATTAAATTCCACATCCCCCCAACACCCACTGTTAATTTCCAATTGTTAAATTCCACATCCCCCCACACCCACTGTTAATTTACACGTCCCCCATACACCAACTGTTCTATTCCACATCCCCAACACACGCACTGCTAAATTCCACATCCCCCCACACCCACTATTAAATTCCACATCCCCCACACACAAGCACTGCTAAATTCCACATCCCCCCACACCCACTGTTAAATTCCACATCCCCCCTAACACCCACTGTTAAATTCCACATCACCCACACACCCACTATTAAATTCCACATCCCCCACACACACCCCTTGTTAATTTCCACGTTCCCCCACACACCAACTGTTCAATTCCACATCCCCCACACACCCACTGTTAAATTCCACGTTCCCTCCACACCCACAGTTAAATTCCACATCCCACCCCACACCAATTGTTAAATTCCACATCCCCCCCAACACCCACTGTTAAATTCCACATCCCCCCCAACACCCACTTTTAAATTTCACATCCCCCCCAACATCCACTGTTAAATTGCACATCCCACCCCACACCCACTGTTAAATTCCACATCCCCCCACACCCACTGTTAAAGTCCACATCCCCCACACACACCCACCGTTAAATTCCACATCCTCCACCCACACCCACGGTTAAATTCCACATCCCCCTCACATCCGCTGTCAAATTCCTCATCCCCCTAGACACACCCACTGTTAAATTCCAAATCCCCCACACACGCACTGTTAAATTCTATATCCACCAACACACCTACTTTTAAACTCCACATCCCCCACACACCCACTGTTAAGTTCCACATACCCCACACACACCCACTGCTAAATTCCACATCCCCCACACACACCCACTGTTAAATTCAACATCCCCCCCAACACCCACTGTTAAATTCCACATCCCCCCCAAAACCCACTGTTAAATTCCAATTCCCCCTCACGCCTAATGTTAAATTCCAAATCTACCCCCATTACCCACTGGTAAGTTATACGCCAACATACACTCCCACTGTCAAATTCCTCATCCCCCCACATCACCCACTGTTAAATTCCAAATCAACCCCACACCCAGTCTGAAATTCCAGAGCCCCCCACATCACCCACTGATAAATTCCACATCCCCCAAGCACACCCACTGTTAAATTCCACGTCCTCCACACCCCAACTATTCAATTCCACATCCCCAAATATCCACTGTTAAATTCCACATTCCCCCAACACCCACTGTTAATTTCCACATCCCCCACAAACCCACTATTAAATTCCACATCCCCCACACACACGCACTGTTAAATTCCACTTGCCCCAGGCACCCATTGTTAAATTCCAAATCCCCCACACACACCCACTGTTAATTTCCACGTCCCCCACACACCAACTGTTTAATTCCAAATCCCCAATACATCTACTGTTAATTCCACACCCCACACACACCCACTGTTAAATTTCACATCCCCCAAACACCCACTGTTGAATCATCACACAAACTAGAAAAATCACTCATTCTAAACGAAAACAGATTACTGTAACAACACTCATTCCAAACTAGAATATATTACGGAAACATCACTCATTCCAAACTAGAATATATCACAGAAACATCATTCATTCCAAACTAGAATAGGTTACAGAAACATCACTCATTCCAAACTAGAATAGATTACTGAAACAACACTTAATTCATACTTATTAGATTATTGAATCATCTCTGAATCCAAACTAGAATAGATTATTGAAACATTACTCATTACAAACTAGATTTGACTACTGGAATATCACTCCTTCCAAACTTGAATAGATTACTGAAACAACACTTATTCCAAACTAGAGTAGATTACTTAAACATCACTCATTCCAAACTAGAATAGAGTACAGAAACATAATTCATCCCAAACTAGAATAGTTTACTGAAACAACACTCATTCCAAACTAGAATAGATTATTGAATCATCACTGAATCCAAACTAGAATAGATTAATGAAACATTACTCATTCCAAACTAGAATAGATTACAGAAACATCAATCATGCACAACTAGAATAGATTACTGAAACAACAATCATTCCTAATTGGAATAGATTAAATAAATGTCACTCATTCCAAACTAGAGTAGATTACTGAAACAACACTCATTCCAAACCAGAATAGATTACTGAAACATCACTAATTCAAAACAAGAATAGATTACAGAAACATCACTCATTCCAAACTAGAATAGCTTACTAAAACATCACTCATTGCAAACGGGAATAGATTACAGAAACATCACTCATTCCAAACTAGAATAGATGACTGAAACATCCCTCATTACAACTAGAATAGATTACAGAAACATCACTCATTCCAAACTAGAATAGATTATTGAATCATCACTGAATCCAAACCGGAATAGATTACTGAAACATTACTCATTCCAAACTAGAATAGATTGCTGAAATATCACTCATTCCAAACTGGAATAGATTACTGAAAAAACAGACATTCCAGAACTAGAATAGGTAACTAAAACATCACTCATTCCAAACGAGAATAGATTAATGAAACATCACTCATTCCAAACAAGAATAGATTACAGAAACATCAATCATTCCATGCAGGAATTGATTACTGAAACAACATTCATTCCTAACTAGAATAGATTACTGAAACATCACTCATTCCAAACAAGAATAGATTGCAGAAACAATACTCATTCCAATCTAGAATAGATTATTGAATCATCAATGGATCCAAACTAGAATATTTACTGAAACATTATTCGTTCCAAACTAGATCAGATATCTGAAATATCACTCATTCCAAACTAGAATAGATTACTGAAACAAAACTCATTGCAAAGGAGAATAGATTACAGAAACATCAATCATGCACAACTGGAATAGATTACTGAAACAACAAACATTCCTAATTGGAATAGATTAAATAAATGTCACTCATTCCAAACTAGAATAGTTTACTGAAATAACACTCATTCCAAACTAGAATAGATTACTGAAAGATCACTAATTCAAAACAAGAATTGATTACAGAAACATCACTCATTCTAAACTAGAATAGCTTACTAAAACATCACTCATTGCAAACAGGAATAGATTACAGAAACATCACTCATTCCAAACTAGAATAGATGACTGAAGCATCCCTCATTACAACTAGAATAGATTACAGAAACATCACTCAGAAGTTTCTGTAATGTATTCTAGTTTGTAATGAGTGTTGTTTCAGTAATGTATTCTCCTTTGGAAGGAGTGATATTTCAGTAATCTATTCTAGTTTGAAATGAGTGATGTTTCTGTAATGTATTCTCGATTAGAATGTGTGATGTTTCAGTAATCTATTCTAGTCTGGAATGAGTGATGTTTCTGTAATCTATTCTAGTTTGGAATGAGTGTTGTTACATTAATCTGTTTTTTTTTTGGAATGAGTGATTTTTCAGTAATCTATTCTTGTTTGGAATGAATGTTGTTTCAGTCATCTATTCTAGTTTGGAATGAGTGACATTTATTTAATCTATTCCAATTAGGAATGATTGTTGTTTCAGTAATCTATTCTAGTTGTGCATGATTGATGTTTCTGTAATCTATTCTAGTTTGGAATGAGTAATGTTTCATTAATCTATTCCAGTTTGGATTCAGTGATGATTCAATAATGTATTCTAGTTTGGAATGAGTGTTGTTTCAGTAAACTATTCTAGTTTGGGATGAATTATGTTTCTGTACTCTATTCTAGTTTGGAATGAGTGATGTTTCTGTAGGCTATTCTAGTTTGGAATGAATGATGTATCTTTAATCTATTCCCGTTTGCAATGAGTAATGTTTCAGTAATCTATTGTAGTTTGGAATAAGTCTTGTTTCAGTAATCTATTCAAGTTTGGAAGGAGTGATATTCCAGTAGTCTAATCTAGTTTGTAATGAGTAATGTTTCAGTAATCTATTCTAGTTTGGATTCAGTGATGATTCAATAATCTATTCAAGATTGGAATGAGTGTTGTTTCAGTAATCTATTCTAGTTTGGAATGAGTGATGTTTCCGTAATCTATTCTAGTTTGGAATGAGTGATGTTTCTGTAATATATTCTAGTTTGGAATGAGTGTTGTTTCAGTAATGTATTCTCGTTTGGAATGTGTGATGTTTCTGTAATCTATTCTCGTTTGGAATGAGTGTTGTTACATTAATCTATTCTCGTTTGGAATGAGTGATTTTTCAGTAATCTATTCTAGTTTGGAATAAGTGTTGTTTCAGTAATCTATTCTAGTTTGGAATGAGTAATATTTCAGTAATCTAATCTATTTTGGAATGAGTAATGTTTCAGTAAATATTCTAGTTTGTATTCATTGATGATTCAATAATCTATTCTAGTTTGGAATGAGTGTTGTTTCTGCAATCTATTCTAGTTTGGAATGAGTGTTGTTTCACTAATCTATTCTAGTTTAGAATGATTGACATTTCTGTAATTTATTCTAGTTTGGAATGAGTGATGTTTCATTAATCTATTCTCGTTAGGAATTATTGATGTTTCATTTACCTATTCTAGCTTTGGAATGATTGTTTTTTCAGTAATCTCTTCTAGTTTGGAATGAGTGTTGTTTCAGTAATCTATTCTAGTTTTGAATGATTGAAGTTTCTGTAATTTATTCTAGTTTGGAATGAGTGATGTTTCATTAATCTATTCTCGTTAGGAATTATTGATGTTTCATTTACCTATTCTAGCTTTGGAATGTGTGTTTTTTCAGTAATCTCTTCTAGCTTGGAATGAGTAATGTTTCAGTAATCTATTCCATTTTGGATTCAGTGATGATTCAATAATCTATTTTAGTTTGGAATGAGTGATGTTTCTGTAATCTATTCTAGTTGTAATGAGGGATGTTTCAGTCATCTATACTAGTTTGGAATGAGTGATGTTTCTGAATTCAATTCCCGTTTGCAATGAGTGATGCTTTAGTAAGCTATTGTAGTTTGGAATGACTCATGTTTCAGTTACCTATTCTTGCTTGGAATAAGTGATGTTTCAGTAATCTATTCTAGTTTGGAATGAGTGTTATTGCAGTAATCTATTCAAGTTTGGAATGAGTGCTGTTTCAGTAAGCTATTCTAGTTTGGGATGAGTGATGATTCTATAATATATCCTGGTTTGGAATGAGTCATGTGTCGGTAATCTATTCCCATTTGCAATGAGTGATATTTCAGTAATTTGTTCTAGTTTGGAATGAGTGATGTTTCTGTAATCTATTCATGTTTGGAATGAGTGATGTTCCAGTAATCTATTCTAGTTTGAAATGAGTGTTGTGTCAGTAATCTATTCTAGTTTGGAATGAGTGTTGTTTCAGTAATCTATTCTAGTTTGGAATGAGTTTTGTTTCAGTAATCTATTCTAGTTTGGAATGATTGATGTTTCTATAATCTATTCTCGTTTGGAATGAGTGTTGCTTCAGTAATCTATTCCAGTTTGGAATGAGTGATGTTTCTGTAATCTATTCTGGTTTGGAATGAGTGTTGTTTCAGTAATTTATTCTCCTTAGGAATGAGTGATATTTCAGTAATCTATTTTAGTTTGGAATGAGTGATGTTTCTGTAAACTATTCTAGTTTGGAATGAATGTTGTTTCAGTAATCTGTTCTAGTTTGGAATGAATGATGTTTCAGTAATCTATTACAGTTTGGAATAAGTGATGTTTCTGTCATCTATTCTCGTTTGGAATGACTGTTGTTTCAGTAATCTATTCTAGTTTGGAACGTGTGATGTTTCTGTAATCTATTCTCGTTTGGAAAGAGTGATTTTTCAGTAATCTATTCTAGTGTGGAATGAGCGTTGTTTCAGTAATCTATTCTAGTTTGGAATGAGTGATGTTTCTGTAATCTATTCTAGTTTGGAATGAGTGTTGTTTCAGTAATGTATTATCCTTTGGAATGAGTGATGTTTCAGGAATCTATTCTAGTTTGGAATGTGTGATGTTTCTGTAATCTATTCTAGTTTTGAATGAATGTTGTTTCATTAATCTATTCTAGTTTGGAATGAGTGATATTTCTTAATGTATTCTCGTCTGGAATGAGTGATATTTCTGCAATGTATTCTCGTTTGGAATGAGTGTTGCTTCAGTACTCTATTCTAGTTTGGAAGGAGTGATGTTTCAGTAATGTATTCTCGTTTGGAATGAGTGATGTTTCAGTACTTTATTCTAGTTTGGAATTAGTGATGATTCTGTAATATATTTCAGTTCGGAATGAGTGTTGTTACAGTAATCTATTCTCGTTTGGAATGAGTGATTTTTCAGTAATCTATTTTTGTTTGGAATAAGTGCTGTTTCAGTAATCTATTCTAGTTTGAATGAGTGATGTTTCTGTAATCTATTCTAGTTTGGAATAAGTGTTGTTTCAGTAATCTATTCTAGTTTGGAATGAGTGATATTTCAGTAATCTCATCTATCTTGGAATGAGTAATGTTTCAGTAAATATTCTAGTTTGGATTCATTGATGATTCAATAATCAATTCTAGTTTGGAATGATTGATGTTTCTGTAATTTATTCTAGTTTGGAATGTGTGATGTTTCATTAATCTATTCTCGTTTGGAATGATTGATGTTTCATTTACCTATTCTAGCTTTGGAGTGAGTGTTTTTTCAGTAATCTCTTCTAGTTTGGAATGAGTGATATTTCAATAATCCATTCTAGTTTCGAAGGAGTAATGTTTCAGTAATCTATTCCAGTTTGGATTCAGTGATGATTCAATAATCTATTTTAGTTTGGAATGATTGATGTTTCTGTAATCTATTCTAGTTGTAATGAGGGATGTTTCAGTCATCTATTCTAGTTTGGAATGAGTGATGTTTCTGTAATCAATTCCCGTTTGCAGTGAGTGATGTTTTAGTAAGCTATTGAAGTTTGAAATGACTGATATTTCTGTAACCTATTCTTGTTTGGAATAAGTGATGTTCCAGTAATCTATTCTAGTTTGGAATGAGTGTTATTTCAGTAATCTATTCAAGTTTGGAATGAGTGTTGTTTCAGTAATCTATTCTAGTTTGGAATTAGTGTTGTTTCAGTAATGTATTCTCCTTTGGAATGAGTGATATTTCAGTATTCTATTCTAGTTTGGAATGAGTGATGTTTCTGTAAACAATTCTAGTTTGGAATGAATGTTGTTTCAGTAATCTGGTCTAGCTTGGAATGAATGATGTTTCAGTAATCTATTACAGTTTGGAATCAGTGATGTTTCTGTCATCTATTCTCGTTTGGAATGAGTGTTCTTTTAGTAAGCTATTCTCATTTGGAATGAGTGATGTTTCTGTAATCTATTCTAGTTTGGAATATGTGATGTTTCTGTAATCAATTCTAGTTTGGAATGATTGTTGTTACACTAGTCTATTCTCGTTTGCAATGAGTGATTTTTCAGTAATCTATTCTA
This sequence comes from Cetorhinus maximus, assembly GCF_964194155.1. Lineage (NCBI taxonomy): Eukaryota > Metazoa > Chordata > Chondrichthyes > Lamniformes > Cetorhinidae > Cetorhinus > Cetorhinus maximus. The sequence goes on along the minus strand of NC_135898.1, from coordinate 28,208,347 downwards.
GTGTGGAATGAGTGTTGTTTCAGTAATCTATTCTAGGTTGGAATTAGCGTTGTTTCAGTAATCTATTCTAGTTTCGAATGAATGATGATTCTATAATCTATTCTAATTTGGAATGAGTGATGTTTCAGTAATCTAATCTAGTTTGGAATGAGTGATGTTTCTGTAATCTATTCTAGTTTGGAATGAGTATTGTTTCAGTAATGTATTCTCGATTGGAATGAATGACATTTCAGTAATCTATTCTAGTTTTGAACGAGTGTTGTTTCAGTAATCTATTCTCGTTTGGAATGATTGATGGTTCTATAATCTATTCTCGTTGGAATGAGTGATATGTCTGTAATGTATTCTCGTTTGGAATGAGTGTTGTCTCAGTACTCTATTCTACTTTGGAATGAGTGATGTTTCTGTAATCAATTCCCTTTTGCAATGAGTGATGTTTTAGTAAGCTATTCTAGTTTGGAATGAGTGATGTTTCTGTAATATATTCTAGTTTGGAATGAGTGTTGTTTCAGTAATGTATTCTCGTTTGGAATGTGTGATGTTTCTGTAATCTATTCTCGTTTGGAATGAGTGTTGTTACATTAATCTATTCTCGTTTGGAATGAGTGATTTTTCAGTAATCTATTCTAGTTTGGAATAAGTGTTGTTTCAGTAATCTATTCTAGTTTGGAATGAGTAATATTTCAGTAATCTTATCTATCTTGGAATGAGTAATGTTTCAGTAAATATTCTAGTTTGTATTCATTGATGATTCAATAATCTATTCTAGTTTGGAATGAATGATGTTTCTGTAAACTATTCTAGTTTGGAATGAATGTTGTTTCAGTAATCTGGTCTATCTTGGAATGAATGATGTTTCAGTAATCTATTACAGTTTGGAATAAGTGATGTTTCTGTCATCTATTCTTGTTTGGAATGAGTGTTCTTTCAGTAAGGTATTCTCATTTGGAATGAGTGATTTTGCAGTAATCTATTCTTGTTTGGAATAAGTGCTGTTTCAGTAATCTATTCTAGTTTGGAATGTGTGATGTTTCTGTAATCTATTCTAGTTTGGAATGAGTGTTGTTACACTAGTCTATTCTCGTTTGCAATGAGTGATTTTTCAGTAATCTATTCTAGTGTGGAATGAGTGTTGTTTCAGTAATCTATTCTAGTTTGGAATGAGTGATGTTTCTGTAATCTATTCTAGTTTGAAATGAGTGTTGTTTCTGTAATCTATTCTAGTTTGAAATGAGTGATGTTTCTGTAATCTATTCTAGTTTGGAATGAGTGTTGTTCCAGTAATGTATTATCCTTTGGAATGAGTGATGTTTCAGGAATCTATTCTAGTTTGGAATGTGTGATGTTCTGTAATCTTTTTTAGTTTTGAATGAATGTTGTTTCATTAATCTATTCTCGTTTGGAATGAGTGATTTTTCAGTAATCTATTCTAGTGTGGAATGAGTGTTGTTTCAGTAATCTATTCTAGTTTGGAATGAGTGATGTTTCTGTAATCTATTCTAGTTTGGAATGAGTGTTGTTCCAGTAATGTATTATCCTTTGGAATGAGTGATGTTTCAGGAATCTATTCTAGTTTGGAATGTGTGATGTCTCTGTAATCTTTTTTAGTTTTGAATGAATATTGTTTCATTAATCTATTCTCGTTTGGAATGAGTGATTTTTCAGTAATCTATTCTAGTGTGGAATGAGTGTTGTTTCAGTAATCTATTCTAGTTTGGAATGAGTGATGTTTCAGGAATCTATTCTAGTTTGGAATGTGTGATGTTTCTGTAACCTATTCTAGTTTGGAATGAATGTTGTTTCAGTAATATATTCCCGTTTGGAATGAGTGATATTTCTTAATGTATTCTCGTTTGGAATGAGTGATATTTCTGTAATGTATTCTCATTTGGAATTAGTGTTGCTTCAGGCCTCTATTCTAGTTTGGAATGAGTTATGTTTCATTAATGTATTCCTGCTTGGAATGAGTGATGTTTCAGTACTCTATTCTAGTTTGGAATAAGTGATGATTCTGTAATATATTTCAGTTCGGAATGAGTGTTGTTACAGTAATCTATTCTCGTTTGGAATGAGTGATTTTTCAGTAATCTATTCTTGTTTGGAATAAGTGTTGTTTCAGTAATCTATTCTAGTTTGGAATGAGTGTTGTTTCAGTAATGTATTCTCCTTTGGAATGAGTGATATTTCAGTAATCTATTCTAGTTTGGACTGAGTGATGTTTCTGTAAACTATTCTGGTTTGGAATGAATGTTGTTTCATTAATCTGTTCTAGCTTGGAATGAATAATGTTTCAGTAATCTATTACAGTTTGGAATAAGTGATGTTTCTGTCATCTATTCTCGTTTGGAATGAGTGTTATTTCAGTAAGGTATTCTCATTTGGAATGAGTGATGTTTCAGTAATCTATTCTAGTTTGGAATGTGTGATGTTTCTGTAATCTATTCTAGTTTGGAATGAGTGTTGTTACACTAGTCTATTCTCGTTTGCAATGAGTGATTTTTCAGTAATCTATTCTAGTGTGGAATGAGTGTTGTTTCAGTAATCTATTCTAGTTTGGAATGAGTGATGTTTCTGTAATCTATTCTAGTTTGAAATGAGTGTTGTTTCTGTAATCTATTCTAGTTTGAAATGAGTGATGTTTCTGTAATCTATTCTAGGTTGGAATGAGTGTTGTTCCAGTAATGTATTATCCTTTGGAATGAGTGATGTTTCAGGAATCTATTCTAGTTTGGAATGTGTGATGTTTCTGTAATCTTTTTTAGTTTTGAATGAATGTTGTTTCATTAATCTATTCTCGTTTGGAATGAGTGATTTTTCAGTAATCTATTCTAGTGTGGAATGAGTGTTGTTTCAGTAGTCTATTCTAGTTTGGAATGAGTGATGTTTCAGGATTCTATTCTAGTTTGGAATGTGTGATGTTTCTGTAATCTTTTTTAGTTTTGAATGAATGTTGTTTCATTAATCTATTCTCATTTCGAATGAGTGATTTTTCAGTAATCTATTCTAGTGTGGAATGAGTGTTGTTTCAGTAATCTATTCTAGTTTGGAATGAGTGATGTTTCAGGAATCTATTCTAGTTTGGAATGAGTGATGTTTCTGTAACCTATTCTAGTTTGGAATGAATGTTGTTTCAGTAATATATTCCCGTTTGGAATGAGTGATATTTCTTAATGTATTCTCGTTTGGAATTAGTGTTGCTTCAGTACTCTATTCTAGTTTGGAATGAGTTATGTTTCATTAATGTATTCTCGCTTGGAATGAGTGATGTTTCAGTACTCAGTTCTAGTTTGGAATAAATGATGATTCTGTAATATATTTCAGTTCGGAATGAGTGTTGTTACAGTAATCTATTCTCGTTTGGAATGAGTGATTTTTCAGTAATCTATTCTTGTTTGGAATAAGTGTTGTTTCAGGAATCTATTCTAGTTTGGAATGAGTGTTGTTTCAGTAATGTATTTTCCTTTGGAATGAGTGATATTTCAGTAATCTATTCTAGTTTGGACTGAGTGATGTTTCTGTAAACTATTCTGGTTTGGAATGAATGTTGTTTCATTAATCTGTTCTAGCTTGGAATGAATAATGTTTCAGTAATCTATTACAGTATGGAATAAGTGATGTTTCTGTCATCTATTCTCATTTGGAATGAGTGTTGTTTCAGTAAGGTATTCTCATTTGGAATGAGTGATGTTTCAGTAATCTATTCTAGTTTGGAATGTGTGATGTTTCTGTAATCTATTCTAGTTTGGAATAATTGTTGTTTCAGTAATCAATTCTAGTTTGGAATGAGTGATATTTCAGTACTCTCATCTATCTTGGAATGAGTAATGTTTCAGTAAATATTCTAGTTTGGATTCATTGATGATTCAATAATCTATTCTAGTTTGGAATGAGTGTTGTTTCAGTAAGCTATTCTAGTTTGGAATGATTGATGTTTCTGTAATTTATTCTAGTTTTAAATGAGTGATGTTTCATGTACCTATTCTTGCTTTGGAGTGAGTGTTTTTTCAGTAATCTCTTCTAGTTTGGAATGAGTGATATTTCAATAATCTATTCTAGTTTGGAATGAGTAATGTTTCAGTAATCTATTCCAGTTTGGATTCAGTGATGATTCAATAATCTATTCTAGTTTGGAATGAGTGATGTTTCTGTAATCTATTCTAGTTGTAATGAGGGATGTTTCAGTCATCTATATTAGTTTGGAATGAGTGATGTTTTTTGTAATCAATTCCTGTTTGCAATGAGTGATGTTTTAGTAAGCTATTGAAGTTTGGAAAGAATGATGTTTCTGTAACCTATTCTTGTTTGGAATAAGTGATGTTTCAGTAATCTATTCTGGTTTGGAATGAGTGTTATTTCAGTAATCTATTCATGTTTGGAATGAGTGTTGTTTCAGTAATCTATTCTAGTTTGGAATGAGTGTTGTTTCAATAATCTATTACAGTTTGGAATAAGTGATGTTTCTGTCATCTATTCTCATTTGGAATGAGTGTTCTTTCAGTAAGGTATTCTCATTTGGAATGAGTGATTTTTCAGTAATCTATTCTTGTTTGGAATAAGTGCTGTTTCAGTAATCTATTCTAGTTTGAAATGAGTGATGTTTCTGTAATCTATTCTAGTTTGGAATGAGTGTTTTTCCAGTAATGTATTATCCTTTGGAATGAGTGATGTTTCAGGAATCTATTCTAGTTTGGAATGTGTGATGTTTCTGTAATCTTTTTTAGTTTTGAATGAATGTTGTTTCATTAATCTATTCTCGTTTAGAATGAGTGATTTTTCAGTAATCTATTCTAGTGTGGAATGAGTGTTGTTTCAGTAATCTATTCTAGTTTGGAATGAGTGATGTTTCAGGAATCTATTCTAGTTTGGAATGAGTGATGTTTCTGTAACCTATTCTAGTTTGGAATGAATGTTGTTTCAGTAATATATTCCCATTTAGAATGAGTGATTTTTCTTAATGTATTCTCGTTTGGATTGAGTGATATTTCTGTAATGTATTCTCGTTTGGAATTAGTGTTGCTTCAGTACTCTATTCTAGTTTTGAATGAGTTATGTTTCATTAATGTATTCTCGCTTGGAATGACTGATGTTTCAGTACTCAGTTCTAGTTTGGAATAAGTCATGATTCTGTAATATATTTCAGTTCGGAATGAGTGTTGTTACAGTAATCTATTCTCGTTTGGAATGAGTGATTTTTCAGTAATCTATTCTTGTTTGGAATAAGTGTTGTTTCAGTAAACTATTCTAGTTTGGAATGAGTGTTGTTTCAGTAATCTATTCTAGTTTGGAATGAGTGATGTTTCAGGAATCTATTCTAGTTTGGAATGTGTGATGTTTCTGTAACCTATTCTAGTTTGGAATGAATGTTGTTTCAGTAATATATTCCCGTTTGGAATGAGTGATATTTCTTAATGTATTCTCGTTTGGAATGAGTGATATTTCTGTAATGTATTCTCATTTGGAATTAGTGTTGCTTCAGGCCTCTATTCTAGTTTGGAATGAGTTATGTTTCATTAATGTATTCCTGCTTGGAATGAGTGATGTTTCAGTACTCTATTCTAGTTTGGAATAAGTGATGATTCTGTAATATATTTCAGTTCGGAATGAGTGTTGTTACAGTAATCTATTCTCGTTTGGAATGAGTGATTTTTCAGTAATCTATTCTTGTTTGGAATAAGTGTTGTTTCAGTAATCTATTCTAGTTTGGAATGAGTGTTGTTTCAGTAATGTATTCTCCTTTGGAATGAGTGATATTTCAGTAATCTATTCTAGTTTGGACTGAGTGATGTTTCTGTAAACTATTCTGGTTTGGAATGAATGTTGTTTCATTAATCTGTTCTAGCTTGGAATGAATAATGTTTCAGTAATCTATTACAGTTTGGAATAAGTGATGTTTCTGTCATCTATTCTCGTTTGGAATGAGTGTTATTTCAGTAAGGTATTCTCATTTGGAATGAGTGATGTTTCAGTAATCTATTCTAGTTTGGAATGTGTGATGTTTCTGTAATCTATTCTAGTTTGGAATGAGTGTTGTTACACTAGTCTATTCTCGTTTGCAATGAGTGATTTTTCAGTAATCTATTCTAGTGTGGAATGAGTGTTGTTTCAGTAATCTATTCTAGTTTGGAATGAGTGATGTTTCTGTAATCTATTCTAGTTTGAAATGAGTGTTGTTTCTGTAATCTATTCTAGTTTGAAATGAGTGATGTTTCTGTAATCTATTCTAGGTTGGAATGAGTGTTGTTCCAGTAATGTATTATCCTTTGGAATGAGTGATGTTTCAGGAATCTATTCTAGTTTGGAATGTGTGATGTTTCTGTAATCTTTTTTAGTTTTGAATGAATGTTGTTTCATTAATCTATTCTCGTTTGGAATGAGTGATTTTTCAGTAATCTATTCTAGTGTGGAATGAGTGTTGTTTCAGTAGTCTATTCTAGTTTGGAATGAGTGATGTTTCAGGATTCTATTCTAGTTTGGAATGTGTGATGTTTCTGTAATCTTTTTTAGTTTTGAATGAATGTTGTTTCATTAATCTATTCTCATTTCGAATGAGTGATTTTTCAGTAATCTATTCTAGTGTGGAATGAGTGTTGTTTCAGTAATCTATTCTAGTTTGGAATGAGTGATGTTTCAGGAATCTATTCTAGTTTGGAATGAGTGATGTTTCTGTAACCTATTCTAGTTTGGAATGAATGTTGTTTCAGTAATATATTCCCGTTTGGAATGAGTGATATTTCTTAATGTATTCTCGTTTGGAATTAGTGTTGCTTCAGTACTCTATTCTAGTTTGGAATGAGTTATGTTTCATTAATGTATTCTCGCTTGGAATGAGTGATGTTTCAGTACTCAGTTCTAGTTTGGAATAAATGATGATTCTGTGATATATTTCAGTTCGGAATGAGTGTTGTTACAGTAATCTATTCTCGTTTGGAATGAGTGATTTTTCAGTAATCTATTCTTGTTTGGAATAAGTGTTGTTTCAGGAATCTATTCTAGTTTGGAATGAGTGTTGTTTCAGTAATGTATTTTCCTTTGGAATGAGTGATATTTCAGTAATCTATTCTAGTTTGGACTGAGTGATGTTTCTGTAAACTATTCTGGTTTGGAATGAATGTTGTTTCATTAATCTGTTCTAGCTTGGAATGAATAATGTTTCAGTAATCTATTACAGTATGGAATAAGTGATGTTTCTGTCATCTATTCTCATTTGGAATGAGTGTTGTTTCAGTAAGGTATTCTCATTTGGAATGAGTGATGTTTCAGTAATCTATTCTAGTTTGGAATGTGTGATGTTTCTGTAATCTATTCTAGTTTGGAATAATTGTTGTTTCAGTAATCAATTCTAGTTTGGAATGAGTGATATTTCAGTACTCTCATCTATCTTGGAATGAGTAATGTTTCAGTAAATATTCTAGTTTGGATTCATTGATGATTCAATAATCTATTCTAGTTTGGAATGAGTGTTGTTTCAGTAAGCTATTCTAGTTTGGAATGATTGATGTTTCTGTAATTTATTCTAGTTTTAAATGAGTGATGTTTCATGTACCTATTCTTGCTTTGGAGTGAGTGTTTTTTCAGTAATCTCTTCTAGTTTGGAATGAGTGATATTTCAATAATCTATTCTAGTTTGGAATGAGTAATGTTTCAGTAATCTATTCCAGTTTGGATTCAGTGATGATTCAATAATCTATTCTAGTTTGGAATGAGTGATGTTTCTGTAATCTATTCTAGTTGTAATGAGGGATGTTTCAGTCATCTATATTAGTTTGGAATGAGTGATGTTTTTTGTAATCAATTCCTGTTTGCAATGAGTGATGTTTTAGTAAGCTATTGAAGTTTGGAAAGAATGATGTTTCTGTAACCTATTCTTGTTTGGAATAAGTGATGTTTCAGTAATCTATTCTGGTTTGGAATGAGTGTTATTTCAGTAATCTATTCATGTTTGGAATGAGTGTTGTTTCAGTAATCTATTCTAGTTTGGAATGAGTGTTGTTTCAATAATCTATTACAGTTTGGAATAAGTGATGTTTCTGTCATCTATTCTCATTTGGAATGAGTGTTCTTTCAGTAAGGTATTCTCATTTGGAATGAGTGATTTTTCAGTAATCTATTCTTGTTTGGAATAAGTGCTGTTTCAGTAATCTATTCTAGTTTGAAATGAGTGATGTTTCTGTAATCTATTCTAGTTTGGAATGAGTGTTTTTCCAGTAATGTATTATCCTTTGGAATGAGTGATGTTTCAGGAATCTATTCTAGTTTGGAATGTGTGATGTTTCTGTAATCTTTTTTAGTTTTGAATGAATGTTGTTTCATTAATCTATTCTCGTTTAGAATGAGTGATTTTTCAGTAATCTATTCTAGTGTGGAATGAGTGTTGTTTCAGTAATCTATTCTAGTTTGGAATGAGTGATGTTTCAGGAATCTATTCTAGTTTGGAATGAGTGATGTTTCTGTAACCTATTCTAGTTTGGAATGAATGTTGTTTCAGTAATATATTCCCATTTAGAATGAGTGATTTTTCTTAATGTATTCTCGTTTGGATTGAGTGATATTTCTGTAATGTATTCTCGTTTGGAATTAGTGTTGCTTCAGTACTCTATTCTAGTTTTGAATGAGTTATGTTTCATTAATGTATTCTCGCTTGGAATGACTGATGTTTCAGTACTCAGTTCTAGTTTGGAATAAGTCATGATTCTGTAATATATTTCAGTTCGGAATGAGTGTTGTTACAGTAATCTATTCTCGTTTGGAATGAGTGATTTTTCAGTAATCTATTCTTGTTTGGAATAAGTGTTGTTTCAGTAAACTATTCTAGTTTGGAATGAGTGTTGTTTCAGTAATCTATTCTAGTTTGGAATGAGTGATGTTTCAGGAATCTATTCTAGTTTGGAATGTGTGATGTTTCTGTAACCTATTCTAGTTTGGAATGAATGTTGTTTCAGTAATATATTCCCGTTTGGAATGAGTGATATTTCTTAATGTATTCTCGTTTGGAATGAGTGATATTTCTGTAATGTATTCTCATTTGGAATTAGTGTTGCTTCAGGCCTCTATTCTAGTTTGGAATGAGTTATGTTTCATTAATGTATTCCTGCTTGGAATGAGTGATGTTTCAGTACTCTATTCTAGTTTGGAATAAGTGATGATTCTGTAATATATTTCAGTTCGGAATGAGTGTTGTTACAGTAATCTATTCTCGTTTGGAATGAGTGATTTTTCAGTAATCTATTCTTGTTTGGAATAAGTGTTGTTTCAGTAATCTATTCTAGTTTGGAATGAGTGTTGTTTCAGTAATGTATTCTCCTTTGGAATGAGTGATATTTCAGTAATCTATTCTAGTTTGGACTGAGTGATGTTTCTGTAAACTATTCTGGTTTGGAATGAATGTTGTTTCATTAATCTGTTCTAGCTTGGAATGAATAATGTTTCAGTAATCTATTACAGTTTGGAATAAGTGATGTTTCTGTCATCTATTCTCGTTTGGAATGAGTGTTATTTCAGTAAGGTATTCTCATTTGGAATGAGTGATGTTTCAGTAATCTATTCTAGTTTGGAATGTGTGATGTTTCTGTAATCTATTCTAGTTTGGAATGAGTGTTGTTACACTAGTCTATTCTCGTTTGCAATGAGTGATTTTTCAGTAATCTATTCTAGTGTGGAATGAGTGTTGTTTCAGTAATCTATTCTAGTTTGAAATGAGTGTTGTTTCTGTAATCTATTCTAGTTTGAAATGAGTGATGTTTCTGTAATCTATTCTAGGTTGGAATGAGTGTTGTTCCAGTAATGTATTATCCTTTGGAATGAGTGATGTTTCAGGAATCTATTCTAGTTTGGAATGTGTGATGTTTCTGTAATCTTTTTTAGTTTTGAATGAATGTTGTTTCATTAATCTATTCTCGTTTGGAATGAGTGATTTTTCAGTAATCTATTCTAGTGTGGAATGAGTGTTGTTTCAGTAGTCTATTCTAGTTTGGAATGAGTGATGTTTCAGGATTCTATTCTAGTTTGGAATGTGTGATGTTTCTGTAATCTTTTTTAGTTTTGAATGAATGTTGTTTCATTAATCTATTCTCATTTCGAATGAGTGATTTTTCAGTAATCTATTCTAGTGTGGAATGAGTGTTGTTTCAGTAATCTATTCTAGTTTGGAATGAGTGATGTTTCAGGAATCTATTCATGTTTGGAATGAGTGATGTTTCTGTAACCTATTCTAGTTTGGAATGAATGTTGTTTCAGTAATATATTCCCGTTTGGAATGAGTGATATTTCTTAATGTATTCTCGTTTGGAATTAGTGTTGCTTCAGTACTCTATTCTAGTTTGGAATGAGTTATGTTTCATTAATGTATTCTCGCTTGGAATGAGTGATGTTTCAGTACTCAGTTCTAGTTTGGAATAAATGATGATTCTGTAATATATTTCAGTTCGGAATGAGTGTTGTTACAGTAATCTATTCTCGTTTGGAATGAGTGATTTTTCAGTAATCTATTCTTGTTTGGAATAAGTGTTGTTTCAGGAATCTATTCTAGTTTGGAATGAGTGTTGTTTCAGTAATGTATTTTCCTTTGGAATGAGTGATATTTCAGTAATCTATTCTAGTTTGGACTGAGTGATGTTTCTGTAAACTATTCTGGTTTGGAATGAATGTTGTTTCATTAATCTGTTCTAGCTTGGAATGAATAATGTTTCAGTAATCTATTACAGTATGGAATAAGTGATGTTTCTGTCATCTATTCTCATTTGGAATGAGTGTTGTTTCAGTAAGGTATTCACATTTGGAATGAGTGATGTTTCAGTAATCTATTCTAGTTTGGAATGTGTGATGTTTCTGTAATCTATTCTAGTTTGGAATAATTGTTGTTTCAGTAATCAATTCTAGTTTGGAATGAGTGATATTTCAGTACTCTCATCTATCTTGGAATGAGTAATGTTTCAGTAAATATTCTAGTTTGGATTCATTGATGATTCAATAATCTATTCTAGTTTGGAATGAGTGTTGTTTCAGTAAGCTATTCTAGTTTGGAATGATTGATGTTTCTGTAATTTATTCTAGTTTTAAATGAGTGATGTTTCATGTACCTATTCTTGCTTTGGAGTGAGTGTTTTTTCAGTAATCTCTTCTAGTTTGGAATGAGTGATATTTCAATAATCTATTCTAGTTTGGAATGAGTAATGTTTCAGTAATCTATTCCAGTTTGGATTCAGTGATGATTCAATAATCTATTCTAGTTTGGAATGAGTGATGTTTCTGTAATCTATTCTAGTTGTAATGAGGGATGTTTCAGTCATCTATATTAGTTTGGAATGAGTGATGTTTTTTGTAATCAATTCCTGTTTGCAATGAGTGATGTTTTAGTAAGCTATTGAAGTTTGGAAAGAATGATGTTTCTGTAACCTATTCTTGTTTGGAATAAGTGATGTTTCAGTAATCTATTCTGGTTTGGAATGAGTGTTATTTCAGTAATCTATTCATGTTTGGAATGAGTGTTGTTTCAGTACTCTATTCTAGTTTGGAAGGAGTGATGTTTCAGTAATGTATTCTCGTTTGGAATGAGTGATGTTTCAGTACTTTATTCTAGTTTGGAATTAGTGATGATTCTGTAATATATTTCAGTTCGGAATGAGTGTTGTTACAGTAATCTATTCTCGTTTGGAATGAGTGATTTTTCAGTAATCTATTTTTGTTTGGAATAAGTGCTGTTTCAGTAATCTATTCTAGTTTGAATGAGTGATGTTTCTGTAATCTATTCTAGTTTGGAATAAGTGTTGTTTCAGTAATCTATTCTAGTTTGGAATGAGTGATATTTCAGTAATCTCATCTATCTTGGAATGAGTAATGTTTCAGTAAATATTCTAGTTTGGATTCATTGATGATTCAATAATCAATTCTAGTTTGGAATGATTGATGTTTCTGTAATTTATTCTAGTTTGGAATGTGTGATGTTTCATTAATCTATTCTCGTTTGGAATGATTGATGTTTCATTTACCTATTCTAGCTTTGGAGTGAGTGTTTTTTCAGTAATCTCTTCTAGTTTGGAATGAGTGATATTTCAATAATCCATTCTAGTTTCGAAGGAGTAATGTTTCAGTAATCTATTCCAGTTTGGATTCAGTGATGATTCAATAATCTATTTTAGTTTGGAATGATTGATGTTTCTGTAATCTATTCTAGTTGTAATGAGGGATGTTTCAGTCATCTATTCTAGTTTGGAATGAGTGATGTTTCTGTAATCAATTCCCGTTTGCAGTGAGTGATGTTTTAGTAAGCTATTGAAGTTTGAAATGACTGATATTTCTGTAACCTATTCTTGTTTGGAATAAGTGATGTTCCAGTAATCTATTCTAGTTTGGAATGAGTGTTATTTCAGTAATCTATTCAAGTTTGGAATGAGTGTTGTTTCAGTAATCTATTCTAGTTTGGAATTAGTGTTGTTTCAGTAATGTATTCTCCTTTGGAATGAGTGATATTTCAGTATTCTATTCTAGTTTGGAATGAGTGATGTTTCTGTAAACAATTCTAGTTTGGAATGAATGTTGTTTCAGTAATCTGGTCTAGCTTGGAATGAATGATGTTTCAGTAATCTATTACAGTTTGGAATCAGTGATGTTTCTGTCATCTATTCTCGTTTGGAATGAGTGTTCTTTTAGTAAGCTATTCTCATTTGGAATGAGTGATGTTTCTGTAATCTATTCTAGTTTGGAATATGTGATGTTTCTGTAATCAATTCTAGTTTGGAATGATTGTTGTTACACTAGTCTATTCTCGTTTGCAATGAGTGATTTTTCAGTAATCTATTCTAGGTTGGAATTAGCGTTGTTTCAGTAATCTATTCTAGTTTCGAATGAATGATGATTCTATAATCTATTCTAATTTGGAATGAGTGATGTTTCAGTAATCTAATCTAGTTTGGAATGAGTGATGTTTCTGTAATCTATTCTAGTTTGGAATGAGTATTGTTTCAGTAATGTATTCTCGATTGGAATGAATGACATTTCAGTAATCTATTCTAGTTTTGAACGAGTGTTGTTTCAGTAATCTATTCTCGTTTGGAATGATTGATGGTTCTATAATCTATTCTCGTTGGAATGAGTGATATGTCTGTAATGTATTCTCGTTTGGAATGAGTGTTGTCTCAGTACTCTATTCTACTTTGGAATGAGTGATGTTTCTGTAATCAATTCCCTTTTGCAATGAGTGATGTTTTAGTAAGCTATTCTAGTTTGGAATGAGTGATGTTTCTGTAATATATTCTAGTTTGGAATGAGTGTTGTTTCAGTAATGTATTCTCGTTTGGAATGTGTGATGTTTCTGTAATCTATTCTCGTTTGGAATGAGTGTTGTTACATTAATCTATTCTCGTTTGGAATGAGTGATTTTTCAGTAATCTATTCTAGTTTGGAATAAGTGTTGTTTCAGTAATCTATTCTAGTTTGGAATGAGTAATATTTCAGTAATCTTATCTATCTTGGAATGAGTAATGTTTCAGTAAATATTCTAGTTTGTATTCATTGATGATTCAATAATCTATTCTAGTTTGGAATGAATGATGTTTCTGTAAACTATTCTAGTTTGGAATGAATGTTGTTTCAGTAATCTGGTCTATCTTGGAATGAATGATGTTTCAGTAATCTATTACAGTTTGGAATAAGTGATGTTTCTGTCATCTATTCTTGTTTGGAATGAGTGTTCTTTCAGTAAGGTATTCTCATTTGGAATGAGTGATTTTGCAGTAATCTATTCTTGTTTGGAATAAGTGCTGTTTCAGTAATCTATTCTAGTTTGGAATGTGTGATGTTTCTGTAATCTATTCTAGTTTGGAATGAGTGTTGTTACACTAGTCTATTCTCGTTTGCAATGAGTGATTTTTCAGTAATCTATTCTAGTGTGGAATGAGTGTTGTTTCAGTAATCTATTCTAGTTTGGAATGAGTGATGTTTCTGTAATCTATTCTAGTTTGAAATGAGTGTTGTTTCTGTAATCTATTCTAGTTTGAAATGAGTGATGTTTCTGTAATCTATTCTAGTTTGGAATGAGTGTTGTTCCAGTAATGTATTATCCTTTGGAATGAGTGATGTTTCAGGAATCTATTCTAGTTTGGAATGTGTGATGTTCTGTAATCTTTTTTAGTTTTGAATGAATGTTGTTTCATTAATCTATTCTCGTTTGGAATGAGTGATTTTTCAGTAATCTATTCTAGTGTGGAATGAGTGTTGTTTCAGTAATCTATTCTAGTTTGGAATGAGTGATGTTTCTGTAATCTATTCTAGTTTGGAATGAGTGTTGTTCCAGTAATGTATTATCCTTTGGAATGAGTGATGTTTCAGGAATCTATTCTAGTTTGGAATGTGTGATGTCTCTGTAATCTTTTTTAGTTTTGAATGAATATTGTTTCATTAATCTATTCTCGTTTGGAATGAGTGATTTTTCAGTAATCTATTCTAGTGTGGAATGAGTGTTGTTTCAGTAATCTATTCTAGTTTGGAATGAGTGATGTTTCAGGAATCTATTCTAGTTTGGAATGTGTGATGTTTCTGTAACCTATTCTAGTTTGGAATGAATGTTGTTTCAGTAATATATTCCCGTTTGGAATGAGTGATATTTCTTAATGTATTCTCGTTTGGAATGAGTGATATTTCTGTAATGTATTCTCATTTGGAATTAGTGTTGCTTCAGGCCTCTATTCTAGTTTGGAATGAGTTATGTTTCATTAATGTATTCCTGCTTGGAATGAGTGATGTTTCAGTACTCTATTCTAGTTTGGAATAAGTGATGATTCTGTAATATATTTCAGTTCGGAATGAGTGTTGTTACAGTAATCTATTCTCGTTTGGAATGAGTGATTTTTCAGTAATCTATTCTTGTTTGGAATAAGTGTTGTTTCAGTAATCTATTCTAGTTTGGAATGAGTGTTGTTTCAGTAATGTATTCTCCTTTGGAATGAGTGATATTTCAGTAATCTATTCTAGTTTGGACTGAGTGATGTTTCTGTAAACTATTCTGGTTTGGAATGAATGTTGTTTCATTAATCTGTTCTAGCTTGGAATGAATAATGTTTCAGTAATCTATTACAGTTTGGAATAAGTGATGTTTCTGTCATCTATTCTCGTTTGGAATGAGTGTTGTTTCAGTAAGGTATTCTCATTTGGAATGAGTGATGTTTCAGTAATCTATTCTAGTTTGGAATGTGTGATGTTTCTGTAATCTATTCTAGTTCGGAATAATTGTTGTTTCAGTAATCAATTCTAGTTTGGAATGAGTGATATTTCAGTACTCTCGTCTATCTTGGAATGAGTGTTGTTTCAGTAATCTATTCTAGTTTGGAATGAGTGATGTTTCTGTAATCTATTCTAGTTTGAAATGAGTGTTGTTTCTGTAATCTATTCTAGTTTGAAATGAGTGATGTTTCTGTAATCTATTCTAGGTTGGAATGAGTGTTGTTCCAGTAATGTATTATCCTTTGGAATGAGTGATGTTTCAGGAATCTATTCTAGTTTGGAATGTGTGATGTTTCTGTAATCTTTTTTAGTTTTGAATGAATGTTGTTTCATTAATCTATTCTCGTTTGGAATGAGTGATTTTTCAGTAATCTATTCTAGTGTGGAATGAGTGTTGTTTCAGTAGTCTATTCTAGTTTGGAATGAGTGATGTTTCAGGATTCTATTCTAGTTTGGAATGTGTGATGTTTCTGTAATCTTTTTTAGTTTTGAATGAATGTTGTTTCATTAATCTATTCTCATTTCGAATGAGTGATTTTTCAGTAATCTATTCTAGTGTGGAATGAGTGTTGTTTCAGTAATCTATTCTAGTTTGGAATGAGTGATGTTTCAGGAATCTATTCTAGTTTGGAATGAGTGATGTTTCTGTAACCTATTCTAGTTTGGAATGAATGTTGTTTCAGTAATATATTCCCGTTTGGAATGAGTGATATTTCTTAATGTATTCTCGTTTGGAATTAGTGTTGCTTCAGTACTCTATTCTAGTTTGGAATGAGTTATGTTTCATTAATGTATTCTCGCTTGGAATGAGTGATGTTTCAGTACTCAGTTCTAGTTTGGAATAAATGATGATTCTGTAATATATTTCAGTTCGGAATGAGTGTTGTTACAGTAATCTATTCTCGTTTGGAATGAGTGATTTTTCAGTAATCTATTCTTGTTTGGAATAAGTGTTGTTTCAGGAATCTATTCTAGTTTGGAATGAGTGTTGTTTCAGTAATGTATTTTCCTTTGGAATGAGTGATATTTCAGTAATCTATTCTAGTTTGGACTGAGTGATGTTTCTGTAAACTATTCTGGTTTGGAATGAATGTTGTTTCATTAATCTGTTCTAGCTTGGAATGAATAATGTTTCAGTAATCTATTACAGTATGGAATAAGTGATGTTTCTGTCATCTATTCTCATTTGGAATGAGTGTTGTTTCAGTAAGGTATTCTCATTTGGAATGAGTGATGTTTCAGTAATCTATTCTAGTTTGGAATGTGTGATGTTTCTGTAATCTATTCTAGTTTGGAATAATTGTTGTTTCAGTAATCAATTCTAGTTTGGAATGAGTGATATTTCAGTACTCTCATCTATCTTGGAATGAGTAATGTTTCAGTAAATATTCTAGTTTGGATTCATTGATGATTCAATAATCTATTCTAGTTTGGAATGAGTGTTGTTTCAGTAAGCTATTCTAGTTTGGAATGATTGATGTTTCTGTAATTTATTCTAGTTTTAAATGAGTGATGTTTCATGTACCTATTCTTGCTTTGGAGTGAGTGTTTTTTCAGTAATCTCTTCTAGTTTGGAATGAGTGATATTTCAATAATCTATTCTAGTTTGGAATGAGTAATGTTTCAGTAATCTATTCCAGTTTGGATTCAGTGATGATTCAATAATCTATTCTAGTTTGGAATGAGTGATGTTTCTGTAATCTATTCTAGTTGTAATGAGGGATGTTTCAGTCATCTATATTAGTTTGGAATGAGTGATGTTTTTTGTAATCAATTCCTGTTTGCAATGAGTGATGTTTTAGTAAGCTATTGAAGTTTGGAAAGAATGATGTTTCTGTAACCTATTCTTGTTTGGAATAAGTGATGTTTCAGTAATCTATTCTGGTTTGGAATGAGTGTTATTTCAGTAATCTATTCATGTTTGGAATGAGTGTTGTTTCAGTAATCTATTCTAGTTTGGAATGAGTGTTGTTTCAATAATCTATTACAGTTTGGAATAAGTGATGTTTCTGTCATCTATTCTCATTTGGAATGAGTGTTCTTTCAGTAAGGTATTCTCATTTGGAATGAGTGATTTTTCAGTAATCTATTCTTGTTTGGAATAAGTGCTGTTTCAGTAATCTATTCTAGTTTGAAATGAGTGATGTTTCTGTAATCTATTCTAGTTTGGAATGAGTGTTTTTCCAGTAATGTATTATCCTTTGGAATGAGTGATGTTTCAGGAATCTATTCTAGTTTGGAATGTGTGATGTTTCTGTAATCTTTTTTAGTTTTGAATGAATGTTGTTTCATTAATCTATTCTCGTTTAGAATGAGTGATTTTTCAGTAATCTATTCTAGTGTGGAATGAGTGTTGTTTCAGTAATCTATTCTAGTTTGGAATGAGTGATGTTTCAGGAATCTATTCTAGTTTGGAATGAGTGATGTTTCTGTAACCTATTCTAGTTTGGAATGAATGTTGTTTCAGTAATATATTCCCATTTAGAATGAGTGATTTTTCTTAATGTATTCTCGTTTGGATTGAGTGATATTTCTGTAATGTATTCTCGTTTGGAATTAGTGTTGCTTCAGTACTCTATTCTAGTTTTGAATGAGTTATGTTTCATTAATGTATTCTCGCTTGGAATGACTGATGTTTCAGTACTCAGTTCTAGTTTGGAATAAGTCATGATTCTGTAATATATTTCAGTTCGGAATGAGTGTTGTTACAGTAATCTATTCTCGTTTGGAATGAGTGATTTTTCAGTAATCTATTCTTGTTTGGAATAAGTGTTGTTTCAGTAAACTATTCTAGTTTGGAATGAGTGTTGTTTCAGTAATCTATTCTAGTTTGGAATGAGTGATGTTTCAGGAATCTATTCTAGTTTGGAATGTGTGATGTTTCTGTAACCTATTCTAGTTTGGAATGAATGTTGTTTCAGTAATATATTCCCGTTTGGAATGAGTGATATTTCTTAATGTATTCTCGTTTGGAATGAGTGATATTTCTGTAATGTATTCTCATTTGGAATTAGTGTTGCTTCAGGCCTCTATTCTAGTTTGGAATGAGTTATGTTTCATTAATGTATTCCTGCTTGGAATGAGTGATGTTTCAGTACTCTATTCTAGTTTGGAATAAGTGATGATTCTGTAATATATTTCAGTTCGGAATGAGTGTTGTTACAGTAATCTATTCTCGTTTGGAATGAGTGATTTTTCAGTAATCTATTCTTGTTTGGAATAAGTGTTGTTTCAGTAATCTATTCTAGTTTGGAATGAGTGTTGTTTCAGTAATGTATTCTCCTTTGGAATGAGTGATATTTCAGTAATCTATTCTAGTTTGGACTGAGTGATGTTTCTGTAAACTATTCTGGTTTGGAATGAATGTTGTTTCATTAATCTGTTCTAGCTTGGAATGAATAATGTTTCAGTAATCTATTACAGTTTGGAATAAGTGATGTTTCTGTCATCTATTCTCGTTTGGAATGAGTGTTATTTCAGTAAGGTATTCTCATTTGGAATGAGTGATGTTTCAGTAATCTATTCTAGTTTGGAATGTGTGATGTTTCTGTAATCTATTCTAGTTTGGAATGAGTGTTGTTACACTAGTCTATTCTCGTTTGCAATGAGTGATTTTTCAGTAATCTATTCTAGTGTGGAATGAGTGTTGTTTCAGTAATCTATTCTAGTTTGAAATGAGTGTTGTTTCTGTAATCTATTCTAGTTTGAAATGAGTGATGTTTCTGTAATCTATTCTAGGTTGGAATGAGTGTTGTTCCAGTAATGTATTATCCTTTGGAATGAGTGATGTTTCAGGAATCTATTCTAGTTTGGAATGTGTGATGTTTCTGTAAACTATTCTGGTTTGGAATGAATGTTGTTTCATTAATCTGTTCTAGCTTGGAATGAATAATGTTTCAGTAATCTATTACAGTTTGGAATAAGTGATGTTTCTGTCATCTATTCTCGTTTGGAATGAGTGTTGTTTCAGTAAGGTATTCTCATTTGGAATGAGTGATGTTTCAGTAATCTATTCTAGTTTGGAATGTGTGATGTTTCTGTAATCTATTCTAGTTCGGAATAATTGTTGTTTCAGTAATCAATTCTAGTTTGGAATGAGTGATATTTCAGTACTCTCGTCTATCTTGGAATGAGTAATGTTTCAGTAAATATTCTAGTTTGGATTCATTGATGATTCAATAATCTATTCTAGTTTGGAATGAGTGTTGTTTCAGTAATCTATTCTAGTTTGGAATGATTGATGTTTCTGTAATTTATTCTAATTTGGAATGAATGATGTTTCATTTACCTATTCTTGCTTTGGAGTGAGTGTTTTTTCAGTAATCTCTTCTAGTTTGGAATGAGTGATATTTCAATAATCTATTCTAGTTTGGAATGAGTAATGTTTCAGTAATCTATTCCAGTTTGGATTCAGTGATGATTCAATAATCTATTCTAGTTTTGGAATGAGTGATGTTTCTGTAATCTATTCTAGTTGTAATGAGGGATGTTTCAGTCATCTGTATTAGTTTGGAATGAGTGGTGTTTTTTGTAATCAATTCCCGTTTGCAATGAGTGATGTTTTAGTAAGCTATTGAAGTTTGGAATGACTGATGTTTCTGTAACCTATTCTTGTTTAGAATAAGTGATGTTTCAGTAATCTATTCTAGTTTGGAATGAGTGTTATTTCAGTAATCTATTCAAGTTTGGAATGAGTGTTGTTTCAGTAATCTATTCTAGTTTGGAATGAGTGTTGTTTCAGTAATCGATTGTAGTTTGGAATGCGTGATGTTTCGGTAATGTATTCTCGTTTGGAATGAGTGATGTTTCGGTAATCTATTCTAGTTTGGAATGAGTGATGTTTCTGTAATCTATTCTTGTTTGGAATAAGTGATGTTTCAGTAATCTATTCTAGTTTGGAATGAGTATTATTTCAGTAATCTATTCTAGTTTGTAATGAGTGTTGTTTTAGTAACCTATTCTAGGTTGTGATGAGTGATGTTTCTACAATCTATCCTGGTTTGGAATGAGTGATGTTTCGGAAATCTATTCCCATTTGCAATGAGTGATGTTTCAGTAATCTATTCTAGTTTGGAATGTGTGATGTTTCTGTAATCTATTATAGTTTGGAATGAGTGTTGTTACAGTAATCTATTCTCATTTGGAATGAGTGATTTTTCAGTAATCTATTCTAGTTTGGAATGAGTATTGTTTGAGTAATCTATTCTAGTTTGGAATGAGTGATGTTTCTGTATTCTATTCTCATTGGGAATGAGTGTTGTTTCAGTAATGTATTCTCCTTTGGAATCAGTGATGTTTCAATAATCTATTCTAGTTTAGAATGTGTGATGTTACTGTAATCTATTCTAGTTTGGAATGAATGTTGTTTCGTTAATCTATTCTCGTTTGGAATGAGCGATATTTCTGTAATCTATTCTAGTTTGGAATGAGTGTTGTTTCAATAATGTATTCTCGTTTGGAATGAGTGATGTTTCAGAAATCTATTCTTGTTTGGAATTAGTGATGTTTCTGTAATCTATTCTGGTTTGGAATGAGTATTGTTACAGTAATCTATTCTCGTTTGAAATGAGTGATTTCTCCGTAATCTAATCTAGTTTGGAATCAGTAATGTTTCAGTAAATATTCTAGTTTGGATTAATTGATGATTGAATAATCTATTCTACTTTGTAAGGAATGTTGTTTCTGTAATCTATTCTAGTTTGGAATGAGTGTTGTTTCAGTAATCTATTCTCGTTTGTAATAATTGATGTTTCAATAATCTATTCTCGTTTGGAATGATTGATGTTTCATTTAACTATTCTAGTTTTGGAATGAGTATTTTTTCAGTAATCTCTTCTAGTTTGGAATGAGTGATATGTCAGTAATCTATTCTAGTTTGGAATCAGTTATGTTTCAGTAATCTATTCCAGTTTGTTTTCAGTGATGATTCAATAATCTATTCTAGTTTGGAAAAAGTGATGTTTCTGTAATCTATTCTAGTTGTAATGAGGGATGTTTCTGTCATCTATATTAGTTTGGAATGAGTGATGTGTCTGTAATCAATTCCCGTTTGCAATGAGTGATGTTTTAGTAAGCTATTCTAGTTTGGAATGAGTGATGTTTCTGTAATCTATTCTTGTTTGGAATAAGTGATGTTTCAGTCATCTATTCTAGTTTGGAATGAGTGTTATTTCAGTAATCTATTCAAGTTTGGAATGAATGTTGTTTCAGTAAACTATTCTACTTTGGAATGAGTGATGTTTCTGTAATCAATTCCTGTTTGCAATGAGTGATGTTTTAGTAAGCTATTCTAGTTTGGAATGAGTGATGTTTCAGTAATCTATTCTTGTTTGGAATAAGTGATGTTTCAATAATCTATTCTAGTTTGGAATGAGTGTTGTTTCAGTAAGCTATTCTACTTTGGGATGAGTGATGTTTCTATAATCTATCCTGGTTTGGATTGAGTGATGTTTCGGTAATCTATTCCCATTTGCAATGAGTGATGTTTCAGTAATTTGTTCTAGTTTGGAATGAGTGATGTTTCTGTAATCTATTCTTGTTTGGAGTGAGTGATGTTTCAGTAATGTATGCTAGTTTGGAATGAGTGTTGTTTCAGTAATCTATTCTAGTTTGGAAGGAGTGTTGTTTCAGTAAACTATTCTAGTTTGCAATGAGTGTTGCTTCAGTTATTTATTCTAGTTTGGAATGAGTGATGTTTCTGCAATCTATTCTCGTTTGGAATGAGTGTTGTTTCAGTAATCGATTGTAGTTTGGAATGTGTGATGTTTCTGTAATCTATTATAGTTTGGAATGAGTGTTGTTACAGTAATCTATTCTCGTTTGGAATGAGTGATTTTTCAGTAATGTATTCTAGTTTGGAATGAGTGTTGTTTGTGTAATCTATTCTAGTTTGGAATGAGTGATGTTTCAGTATTCTATTCTCGTTTGGAATGAGTGTTGTTTCAGTAATGTATTCTCCTTTGGAATCAGTGATGTTTCAATAATCTATTCTAGTTGAGAATGTGTGATGTTTCTGTAATCTATTCTAGTTTGGAATGAATGTTGTTTCATTAATCTATTCTCGTTTGGAATGAGCGATATTTCTGTAATCAATTCTAGTTTGGAATGAGTGTTGTTTCAATAATGTATTCTCGTTTGAAATGAGTGATGTTTCAGTAATCTATTCTTGTTTGGAATTAGTGATGTTTCTGTAATCTATTCTGGTTTGGAATGAGTATTGTTACAGTAATCTATTCTCGTTTGAAATGAGTGATTTCTCAGTAATCTATTCTTGTTTGGAATGAGTGTTGTTTCAGTAATCTATTCTAGTTCGGTATGAGCGATGTTTCTGTAATCTATTCTAGTTTAGAATAATTGTTGTTTCAGTAAACTATTCTAGTTTGGAATGAATGATATTTCAGTAATCTAATCTAGTTTGGAATGAGTAATGTTTCAGTAAATATTCTAGTTTGGATTCATTGATGATTGAATAATCTATTCTAGTTTGTAAGGAATGTTGTTTCTGTAATCTATTCTATCTTGGAATGAGTGTTGTTTCAGTAATCTATTCTCGTTTGTAATAATTGATGTTTCATTAATCTATTCGCGTTTGGAATGATTGATGTTTCATTTCACTATTCTAGTTTTGGAATGAGTGTTTTTTTCAGTAATCTCTTCTAGTTTGGAATGAGTGATATGTCAGTAATCTATTCTAGTTTGGAATGAGTTATGTTTCAGTAATCTATTCCAGTTTGGATTCAGTGATGATTTAATAATCTATTCTAGTTTGGAATGAGTGATGTTTCTGTAATCTATTCTAGTTGTAATGAGGGATGTTTCTGTCATCTACATTAGTTTGGAATGAGTGATGTTTCTGTAATCAATGCCCGTTTGCAATGAGTGATGTTTTAGTAAACTATTCTAGTTTGGAACGAGTGATGTTTCTGTAATCTATTCTTGTTTGGAATAAGTGATGTTTCAGTCATCTATTCTAGTTTGGAATGAGTGTTATTTCAGTAAGCTATTCTAGTTTGGGATGAGTGATGTTTCTATAATCTATCCTGGTTTGAAATGAGTGATGTTTCGGAAATCCATTCCCATTTGCAATGAGTGATGTTTCAGTAATTTGTTCCAGTTTGGAATGGCTGATATCACTGTAATCTATTTTTGTTTGGAATGAATGATGTTTCAGTAATCTATTCTAGTTTGGCATGAGTGTTGTTTCAGTAATCTATTCCAGTTTGGAATGAGTGTTGTTTCAGTAATCTATTCTGGATTAGAATGAGTGTTGTTTCAGTTATCAATTCTAGTTTGGAATGAGTGATGTTTCTGCAATGTATTCTCGTTTGGAATGATGGTTGTTTCAGTAATCTATTTTAGTTTGGAATGAGTGATGTATCTGTAATCTATTCTCGTTTGGAAATAGTGTTCTGTCAGTAAACTAATCTAGTTTGGAATGAGTGTTGTTTCAGTAATCCATACTAGTTTGGAATGAGTTTTGTTTCAGTAATCTATTCTCGTTAGGATTGATTGCTGTTTCTATAATCTATTCTCGTTTGGAATGAGTGCTGTTTCAGTAATTTATTCTAGTTTGGAATGAGTGATGTTTCTGTAATCTATTCTAGTTTGGAATGAGTGTTGTTTTAGTAATGTATTCTCCTTTGGAATGAGTGATGTTTCAGTAATCTATTCTACTTTGGAATGAATGTTGTTTCAGTAATCTATTCTAGTTAGGAATGAGTTTTGTTTCAGTAATCTATTCTAGTTTCGAATGAATTATGTTTCTATAATCTATTCTAATTTGGAATGAGTGATGTTTCAGTAATCTATTCTAGTTTGGAATGAGTAATGTTTCTGTAATCTATTCTAGTTAGGAATGAGTATTGTTTCAGTAATGTATTCTCGATTGGAATGAGTGACAATTCAGTAATCTATTCTAGTTTTGAACGAGTGTTGTTTCAGTAATCTATTCTCGTTTGGAATGATTGATGGTTCTATAATCTATTCTCGTTTGGAATGAGTGTTGTTTCAGTAATCTATTCTAGTTTGGAATGAGTGATGTTTCTCTAATCTATTCTAGTTTGGAATAGGTGTTGTTTCAGTAATCTATTCCAGTTTGGATTCAGTGATGATTCAATAATCTATTCTAGTTTGGAGTGAGTGATGTTCCTGTAATCTATTCTAGTTGTAATGAGGGATGTTTCAGTCATCTATACTAGTTTGGAATGAGTGATGTTTCTGTAATCAATTCCCGTTGGCAATGAGTGATGTTTTAGTAAGCTATTCTAGTTTGGAATGAGTGATGTTACTGTCATCTATTCTTGTTTGGAATAAGTCATGCTTCAGTCATCTATTCTAGTTTGGAATGAGTGATTTTTCAGTAATCTATTCTAGTTTGGAATGAGTGTTGTTTCAGTAATCTATTCTAATTTGGAATGAGCGATGTTTCTGTATTCTATTCTAGTTTGGAATGAATGTTGTTTCATTAATCTATTCTCGTTTGGAATGAGTGATATGTCTGTAATGTATTCTCGTTTGGAATGAGTATTGTCTCAGTACTCTATTCTACTTTGGAATGAGTGATGTTTCTGTAATCAATTCCCGTTGGCAATGAGTGATGTTTTAGTAAGCTATTCTAGTTTGGAATGAGTGATGTTTCTGTCATCTATTCTTGTTTGGAATAAGTCATGCTTCAGTCATCTATTCTAGTTTGGAATGAGTGATTTTTCAGTAATCTATTCTAGTTTGGAATGAGTGTTGTTTCAGTAATCTATTCTAATTTGGAATGAGCGATGTTTCTGTATTCTATTCTAGTTTGGAATGAATGTTGTTTCATTAATCTATTCTCGTTTGGAATGAGTGATATGTCTGTAATGTATTCTCGTTTGGAATGAGTATTGTCTCAGTACTCTATTCTACTTTGGAATGAGTGATGTTTCTGTAATCAATTCCCATTTGCAATGAGTGATGTTTTAGTAAGCTATTCTAGTTTGGAATGAGTGATGTTTCAGTAATCTATTCTTGTTTGGAATAAGTGATGTTTCAGTAATCTATTCTAGTTTGGAATGAGTGTCATTTCAGTAATCTATTCAAGTTTGTAATGAGTGTTGTTTCAGTAAGCTATTCTACTTTGGGATGAGTGATGTTTCTATAATCTATCCTGGTTTGGAATGAGTGATGTTTCGGTAATCTATTTCCATTTGCAATGAGTGATGTTTCAGTAATTTGTTCTAGTTTTGAATGAGTGATGTTTCTGTAATCTATTCTTGTTTGGAGTGAGTGATGTTTCAGTAATGTATTCTAGTTTGGAATGAGTGTTGTTTCAGTAATCTATTCTAGTTTGGAAGGAGTGTTGTTTCAGTAAACTATACTAGTTTGGAATGAGTGTTGTTTCAGTTATTTATTCTAGTTTGGAATGAGTAATGTTTCTGCAATCTATTCTCGTTTGGAATGAGTGTTGTTTCAGTAATCGATTGTAGTTTGGAATGTGTGATGTTTCAGTAATGTATTCTCGTTTGAAATGAGTGATGTTTCGGTAATCTATTCTAGTTTGGAATATGTGATGTTTCTGTAATCTATTATAGTTTGGAATGAGTGTTGTTACAGTAATATATTCTCGTTTGGAATGAGTGATTTTTCAGTAATCTATTCTAGTTTGGAATGAGTGTTGTTTGAGTAATCTATTCTAGTTTGGAATGAGTGATGTTTCTGTATTCTATTCTCGTTGGGAATGAGTTTTGTTTCAGTAATCTATTCTAGTTTGGAATGAGTGATGTTTCTGTAATCTATTTTAGTTTGGAATAGGTGTTGTTTCAGTAATCTATTCCAGTTTGGATTCAGTGCTGATTCAATAATCTATTCTAGTTTGGAGTGACTGATGTTTCTGTAATCTATTCTAGTTGTAATGAGGGATGTTTCAGTCATCTATACTAGTTTGGAATGAGTGATGTTTCTGTAATCAATTCCCGTTGGCAATGAGTGATGTTTTAGTAAGATATTCTAGTTTGGAATGATTGATGTTTCTGTAATCTATTCTTGTTTGGAATAAGTGATGTTTCTGTATCCTATTCTAGTTTGGAATGAATGTTGTTTCATTAATCTATTCTCGTTTGGAATGAGTGATATGTCTGTAATGTATTCTCGTTTGGAATGAGTGTTGTTTCACTACTCTATTCTACTTTGGAATGAGTGATGTTTCTGTAATCAATTCCCGTTTGCAATGAAAGATGTTTTAGTAAGCTATTTTGTTTGGAATAAGTGATGTTTCAGTAATCTATTCTAGTTTGGAATGAGTGTTGTTTCAGTAATGTATTCTCCTTTGGAATGAGTGATATTTCAGTAATCTATTCTAGTTTGGACTGAGTGATGTTTCTGTAATCTATTATAGTTTGGAATGAGTGTTGTTACAGTAATCTATTCTCGTTTGAAATGAGTGATTTTTCACTAATCTATTCTAGTTTGGAATGAGTGTTGTTTGAGTAATCTATTCTAGTTTGGAATGAGTGATGTTTCTGTATTCTATTCTCGTTGGGAATGAGTGTTGTTTCAGTAATGTATTCTCCTTTGGAATCAGTGATGTTTCAATAATCTATTCTAGTTTAGAATGTGTGATGTTTCTGTAATCTATTCTAGTTTGGAATGAATGTTGTTTCATTAATCTATTCTTGTTTGGAATGAGTGATATGTCTGTAATGTATTCTCGTTTGGAATGAGTGTTGTTTCACTACTCTATTCTACTTTGGAATGAGTGATGTTTCTGTAATCAGTTCCCGTTTGCAATGAGTGATGTTTTAGTAAGCTATTCTAGTTTGGAATGAGTGATGTTTCAGTAATCTATTCTAGTTTGGAATGAGTTATAATTTCAGTAATCTATTCAAGTTTGTAATGAGTGTTGTTTCAGTAAGCTATTCTACTTTGGGATGAGTGATGTTTCTATAATCTATCCTGGTTTGGAATGAGTGATGTTTCGGTTATCTATTCCCATTTGCAATGAGTGATGTTTCAGTAATTTGTTCTAGTTTGGAATGAGTGATGTTTCTGTAATCTATTCTTGTTTGGAGTGATTGATGTTTCAGTAATGTATTCTAGTTTGGAATGAATGTTGTTTCAGTAATCTTTTCTAGTTTGGAAGGAGTGTTGTTTTCGTAAACTATTCTAGTTTGGAATGAGTGTTGTTTCAGTTATTTATTCTAGTTTGGAATGAGTGATGTTTCTGCAATCTATTCTCGTTTGGAATGAGTGTTGTTTCAGTAATCGATTGTAGTTTGGAATGTGTGATGTTTCAGTAATGTATTCTCGTTTGGAATGAGTGATGTTTCGGTAATCTACTCTAGTTTGGAATGTGTGATGTTTCTGTAATCTATTATAGTTTGGAATGAGTGTTGTTACAGTAATCTATTCTCGTTTGAAATGAGTGATTTTTCACTAATCTATTCTAGTTTGGAATGAGTGTTGTTTGAGTAATCTATTCTAGTTTGGAATGAGTGATGTTTCTGTATTCTATTCTCGTTGGGAATCAGTGTTGTTTCAGCAATGTATTCTCCTTTGGAATCAGTGATGTTTCAATAATCTATTCTAGTTTAGAATGTGTGATGTTTCTGTAATCTATTCTAGTTTGGAATGAATGTTGTTTCATTAATCTATTCTCGTTTGGAATGAGCGATATTTCTGTATTCTATTCTAGTTTGGAATGAGTGTTGTTTCAATAATGTATTCTCGTTTGGAATGAGTGATGTTTCAGTAATCTATTCTTGTTTGGAATTAGTGATGTTTCTGTAATCTATTCTGGTTTGGAATGAGTATTGTTACAGTAATCTATTCTCGTTTGAAATGAGTGATTTCTCAGTAATCTATTCTTGTTTGGAATGAGTGTTGTTTCAGTAATCTATTCTAGCTCGGTATGAGTGATGTTTCTGTAATCTATTCTGGTTTAGAATAATTGTTGTTTCAGTAAACTATTCTAGTTTTAATGAGTGATAATTCAGTAATCTAATCTAGTTTGGAATGAGTAATGTTTCAGTAAATATTCTAGTTTGGATTCATTGATGATTGAATAATCTATTCTAGTTTGTAAGGAATGTTGTTTCTGTAATCTATTCTAGTTTGGAATGAGTGTTGTTTCAGTAATCTATTTTCGTTTGTAATAATTGATGTTTCATTAATCTATTCTCATTTGGAATGATTGATGTTTCATTTAACTATTCTAGTTTTGGAATGAGTGTTTTTTCAGTAATCTCTTCTAGTTTGGAATGAGTGATATGTCAGTAATCTATTCTAGTTTGGAATGAGTTATGTTTCAGTAATCTATTCCAGTTTGGATTCAGTGATGATTCAATAATCTATTCTAGTTTGGAATAAGTGATGTTTCTGTAATCTATTCTAGTTGTAATGAGGGATGTTTCTGTCATCTATATTAGTTTGGAATGAGTGATGTTTCTGTAATCAATTCCCGTTTGCAATGAGTGATGTTTTAGTAAGCTATTATAGTTTGGAATGAGTGATGTTTCTGTAATCTATTCTTGTTTGGAATAAGTGATGTTTCAGTCATCTATTCTAGTTTGGAATTAGTGATATTTCAGTAATCTATTCTCGTTTGGAATGAGTGTTGTTTGAGTAATCTATTCTAGTTTGGAATGAGTGATGTTTCTGTATTCTATTCTCGTTGGGAATGAGTGTTGTTTCAGTAATGTATTATTCTAGTTGTAATGAGGGATGTTTCTGTCATCTATATTAGTTTGGAATGAGTGATGTTTCTGTAATCAATTCCCGTTTGCAATGAGTGATGTTTTAGTAAGCTATTATAGTTTGGAATGAGTGTTATTTCAGTAATCTATTCAAGTTTGGAATGAGTGTTGTTTCAGTAAGCTATTCTAGTTTGTGATGAGTGATGTTTCTACAATCTATCGTGATTTGGAATGAGTGATGTTTCGGAAATCTATTCCCATTTGCAATGAGTGATGTTTCAGTAATTTGTTCTAGTTTTGAATGAGTGATGTTTCTGTAATCTATTTTTGTTTGGAATGAGTGATGTTTCAGTAATCTATTCTAATTTGGAATGAGTGTTGTTTCAGTAATCTATTCTAGTTTGGAAGGAGTGTTGTTTCAGTAAACTATTCTAATTTGGAATGAGTGTTGTTTCAGTTATTTATTCTAGTTTTAAAATGAGTGATGTTTCTGCAATCTATTCTCGTTTGGAATGAGTGTTGTTTCAGTAATCGATTGTAGTTTGGAATGTGTGATGTTTCAGTAATGTATTCTCGTTTGAAATGAGTGATGTTTCGGTAATCTATTCTAGTTTGGAATATGTGATGTTTCTGTAATCTATTATAGTTTGGAATGAGTGTTGTTACAGTAATATATTCTCGTTTGGAATGAGTGATTTTTCAGTAATCTATTCTAGTTTGGAATGAGTGTTGTTTGAGTAATCTATTCTAGTTTGGAATGAGTGATGTTTCTGTATTCTATTCTCGTTGGGAATGAGTTTTGTTTCAGTAATCTATTCTAGTTTGGAATGAGTGATGTTTCTGTAATCTATTTTAGTTTGGAATAGGTGTTGTTTCAGTAATCTATTCCAGTTTGGATTCAGTGCTGATTCAATAATCTATTCTAGTTTGGAGTGACTGATGTTTCTGTAATCTATTCTAGTTGTAATGAGGGATGTTTCAGTCATCTATACTAGTTTGGAATGAGTGATGTTTCTGTAATCAATTCCCGTTGGCAATGAGTGATGTTTTAGTAAGATATTCTAGTTTGGAATGATTGATGTTTCTGTAATCTATTCTTGTTTGGAATAAGTGATGTTTCTGTATCCTATTCTAGTTTGGAATGAATGTTGTTTCATTAATCTATTCTCGTTTGGAATGAGTGATATGTCTGTAATGTATTCTCGTTTGGAATGAGTGTTGTTTCACTACTCTATTCTACTTTGGAATGAGTGATGTTTCTGTAATCAATTCCCGTTTGCAATGAAAGATGTTTTAGTAAGCTATTTTGTTTGGAATAAGTGATGTTTCAGTAATCTATTCTAGTTTGGAATGAGTGTTGTTTCAGTAATGTATTCTCCTTTGGAATGAGTGATATTTCAGTAATCTATTCTAGTTTGGACTGAGTGATGTTTCTGTAATCTATTATAGTTTGGAATGAGTGTTGTTACAGTAATCTATTCTCGTTTGAAATGAGTGATTTTTCACTAATCTATTCTAGTTTGGAATGAGTGTTGTTTGAGTAATCTATTCTAGTTTGGAATGAGTGATGTTTCTGTATTCTATTCTCGTTGGGAATGAGTGTTGTTTCAGTAATGTATTCTCCTTTGGAATCAGTGATGTTTCAATAATCTATTCTAGTTTAGAATGTGTGATGTTTCTGTAATCTATTCTAGTTTGGAATGAATGTTGTTTCATTAATCTATTCTTGTTTGGAATGAGTGATATGTCTGTAATGTATTCTCGTTTGGAATGAGTGTTGTTTCACTACTCTATTCTACTTTGGAATGAGTGATGTTTCTGTAATCAGTTCCCGTTTGCAATGAGTGATGTTTTAGTAAGCTATTCTAGTTTGGAATGAGTGATGTTTCAGTAATCTATTCTTGTTTGGAATAAGTGATGTTTCAGTAATCTATTCTAGTTTGGAATGAGTTATAATTTCAGTAATCTATTCAAGTTTGTAATGAGTGTTGTTTCAGTAAGCTATTCTACTTTGGGATGAGTGATGTTTCTATAATCTATCCTGGTTTGGAATGAGTGATGTTTCGGTTATCTATTCCCATTTGCAATGAGTGATGTTTCAGTAATTTGTTCTAGTTTGGAATGAGTGATGTTTCTGTAATCTATTCTTGTTTGGAGTGATTGATGTTTCAGTAATGTATTCTAGTTTGGAATGAATGTTGTTTCAGTAATCTTTTCTAGTTTGGAAGGAGTGTTGTTTTCGTAAACTATTCTAGTTTGGAATGAGTGTTGTTTCAGTTATTTATTCTAGTTTGGAATGAGTGATGTTTCTGCAATCTATTCTCGTTTGGAATGAGTGTTGTTTCAGTAATCGATTGTAGTTTGGAATGTGTGATGTTTCAGTAATGTATTCTCGTTTGGAATGAGTGATGTTTCGGTAATCTACTCTAGTTTGGAATGTGTGATGTTTCTGTAATCTATTATAGTTTGGAATGAGTGTTGTTACAGTAATCTATTCTCGTTTGAAATGAGTGATTTTTCACTAATCTATTCTAGTTTGGAATGAGTGTTGTTTGAGTAATCTATTCTAGTTTGGAATGAGTGATGTTTCTGTATTCTATTCTCGTTGGGAATCAGTGTTGTTTCAGCAATGTATTCTCCTTTGGAATCAGTGATGTTTCAATAATCTATTCTAGTTTAGAATGTGTGATGTTTCTGTAATCTATTCTAGTTTGGAATGAATGTTGTTTCATTAATCTATTCTCGTTTGGAATGAGCGATATTTCTGTATTCTATTCTAGTTTGGAATGAGTGTTGTTTCAATAATGTATTCTCGTTTGGAATGAGTGATGTTTCAGTAATCTATTCTTGTTTGGAATTAGTGATGTTTCTGTAATCTATTCTGGTTTGGAATGAGTATTGTTACAGTAATCTATTCTCGTTTGAAATGAGTGATTTCTCAGTAATCTATTCTTGTTTGGAATGAGTGTTGTTTCAGTAATCTATTCTAGCTCGGTATGAGTGATGTTTCTGTAATCTATTCTGGTTTAGAATAATTGTTGTTTCAGTAAACTATTCTAGTTTTAATGAGTGATATTTCAGTAATCTAATCTAGTTTGGAATGAGTAATGTTTCAGTAAATATTCTAGTTTGGATTCATTGATGATTGAATAATCTATTCTAGTTTGTAAGGAATGTTGTTTCTGTAATCTATTCTAGTTTGGAATGAGTGTTGTTTCAGTAATCTATTTTCGTTTGTAATAATTGATGTTTCATTAATCTATTCTCATTTGGAATGATTGATGTTTCATTTAACTATTCTAGTTTTGGAATGAGTGTTTTTTCAGTAATCTCTTCTAGTTTGGAATGAGTGATATGTCAGTAATCTATTCTAGTTTGGAATGAGTTATGTTTCAGTAATCTATTCCAGTTTGGATTCAGTGATGATTCAATAATCTATTCTAGTTTGGAATAAGTGATGTTTCTGTAATCTATTCTAGTTGTAATGAGGGATGTTTCTGTCATCTATATTAGTTTGGAATGAGTGATGTTTCTGTAATCAATTCCCGTTTGCAATGAGTGATGTTTTAGTAAGCTATTATAGTTTGGAATGAGTGATGTTTCTGTAATCTATTCTTGTTTGGAATAAGTGATGTTTCAGTCATCTATTCTAGTTTGGAATTAGTGATATTTCAGTAATCTATTCTCGTTTGGAATGAGTGTTGTTTGAGTAATCTATTCTAGTTTGGAATGAGTGATGTTTCTGTATTCTATTCTCGTTGGGAATGAGTGTTGTTTCAGTAATGTATTATTCTAGTTGTAATGAGGGATGTTTCTGTCATCTATATTAGTTTGGAATGAGTGATGTTTCTGTAATCAATTCCCGTTTGCAATGAGTGATGTTTTAGTAAGCTATTATAGTTTGGAATGAGTGTTATTTCAGTAATCTATTCAAGTTTGGAATGAGTGTTGTTTCAGTAAGCTATTCTAGTTTGTGATGAGTGATGTTTCTACAATCTATCGTGATTTGGAATGAGTGATGTTTCGGAAATCTATTCCCATTTGCAATGAGTGATGTTTCAGTAATTTGTTCTAGTTTTGAATGAGTGATGTTTCTGTAATCTATTTTTGTTTGGAATGAGTGATGTTTCAGTAATCTATTCTAATTTGGAATGAGTGTTGTTTCAGTAATCTATTCTAGTTTGGAAGGAGTGTTGTTTCAGTAAACTATTCTAATTTGGAATGAGTGTTGTTTCAGTTATTTATTCTAGTTTTAAAATGAGTGATGTTTCTGCAATCTATTCTCGTTTGGAATGAGTGTTGTTTCAGTAATCGATTGTAGTTTGGAATGCGTGATGTTTCAGTAATGTATTCTCGTTTGGAATGAATGATGTTTCGGTAATCTATTCTAGTTTGGAACGTGTGATGTTTCTGTAATCTATTCTAGTTTGGAATGAGTGTTGTTACAGTAATCTATTCTCGTTTGGAATGAGTGATTTTTCAGTAATCTATTGTAGTTTGGAATGAGTGTTGTTTCAGTAATCTATTCTAGTTTGGAATGAGTGATGTTTCTGTAATCTATTCTAGTTTGAAATGAGTGATGTTTCAGTAATGTATTCTCCTTTGGAATGAGTGATGTTTCCGTAATCTATTCTAGTTTAGAATGTGTGATGTTTCAATAATCTATTCTAGTTTGGAATGAATGTTGTTTCTTTAATCTATTCTCGTTTGTAATGAGTGATTTTTCAGTAATCTATTGTAGTTTGGAATGAGTGTTGTTTGAGTAATCTATTCTAGTTTGGAATGAGTGATGTTTCTGTATTCTATTCTCGTTTGGAATGAGTGATGTTTCAGTAATGTA
Source organism: Cetorhinus maximus (assembly GCF_964194155.1). Taxonomy (NCBI): domain Eukaryota; kingdom Metazoa; phylum Chordata; class Chondrichthyes; order Lamniformes; family Cetorhinidae; genus Cetorhinus; species Cetorhinus maximus. The sequence goes on along the minus strand of NC_135898.1, from coordinate 28,174,633 downwards.
TTCTCCTTTGGAATGAGTGATGTTTCAGGAATCTATTCTAGTTTAGAATGTGTGATGTTTATGTAATCTATTCTAATTTGGAATGAGTGTTGTTACAGTAATCTATTCTCGTTTGAAATGAGTGATTTCTCAGAAATCTACTCTTGTTTGCAATGAGTGTTGTTTCAGTAATCTGTTCTCGTTTGGAATGATTGATGCTTCATTAATCTATTCTCGTTTGGAATGATTGATGTTTCATTTAACTATTCTAGTTTTGGAATGAGTGTTTTTTCAGTAATCTCTTCTAGTTTGGAATGAGTGATATGTCAGTAATCTATTCAAGTTTGGAATGAGTGATGTTTCTGTAATCTGTTCCAGTTGTAATGAGGGATGTTTCTGTCATCTATACTAGTTTGCAATGAGTGATGTTTAAGTAAGCTATTCTAGTTTGGAATGAGTGATGTTTCAGTAATCTACTCTTGTTTGGAATAAGTGATGTTTCAGTCATTTATTCTAGTTTGAAATGAGTGTTGTTTGAGTAAGCTATCCTAGGTTGGGATGAGTGATGTTTCTATAATCTATCCTGGTTTGGAATGAGTGATGTTTCGGAAATCTATTCCCATTTGCAATGAGTGATGTTTCAGTAATTTGTTCTAGTTTGGAATGACTGATGTCTCTGTAATCTATTCTATCTTGGGATGAGTGATGTTTCAGTAATCTATTCTAGTTTGGAATGAGTGTTGTTTCAGTAATGTATTCTAATTTGGAATGAGTGTTGTTTCAGTAATCTATTCTAGTTTGGAATGAGTGTTATTGCAGTAATCTATTCTAGTTTGGAATGAGTGATGATTCAGTAATCTATTCTAGTCTGGAATGAGTGATGTTTCAGCAATCTATTCTAGTCTGAAATGAGTGTTGCTTCAGTAATCTATTCTTGTTTGGAATGAGTGATGTTTCTGTAAACTATTTTAGTTTGGAATGAGTGATGTTTCAGTAATCTATTCTAGTGTGGATTGAGTGTTGTTTCAGTAATCTATTCTAGTTTGGAATAAGTGTTGTTTCAGTAATCTATTCTAGTTTGGAATGAGTTATATTTCTGTAATCTAATCTAGTTTGGAATGAGTAATGTTTCATTAAATTTTCTGGTTTAGATTCAGTGATGATTCATTAATCTATTTTTGTTTGGAATGAGTGTTGTTTCTGTAATCTATTCTAGTTTGGAATAATTGAGGTTTCTGTAATCTATTCTAGTTTGGAATGAGTGATGTTTCATTAATGTATTCTCGTTTGGAATGAGTGATGTTTCAGTTACCTATTCTCGTTTTGGGATGAGTGTTTTTTCAGTAATCTATTCTATTTTGGAATGAGTGATGTTTCAATAATCTATTCTAGTTTTGAATCAGTGTTGTTTCTGTAATCGATTCTAGTTTGGAATAAGTGTTGTTTTGGTAATCTATTCTACTTTGGAATGAGTGATGCTTTGGTAATCTATTCTAGTTTGGAATGAGGGATGTTTCAGTAATCTATTCTAGTTTGGAATGAGTGCTGTTTCAGTCATCTATTCTGGTTTGGAATGAGTGCTGTTTCAGTAATCTATTCTAGTTTGGAATGAGTGATGTTTCAGTAATCTATTCTAGTTTGGAATGAGTGATATTTCAGTAGTCTATTCTAGTTTGGAATGAGTGATGTTTCAGTAAACTCTTCTTGTTTGGAATGAGTGATGTTTCAGTAATCTATTCTATATTTGGAATAGGTGCTGTTTCAGTAATCTATTCCAGTTTGGAATAAGTGCTATTTCAGTAATCTATTCTAGTTTGAAATGATTGATATTTCATTTATCTATTCTCATTTGTAATGAGTGCTGTTTCATTAACCTATTCTACTTTGGATTGAGTGATGATTCAGTAATTTATTCTAGTTTGGATTGAGTGCTGTTTCAGTAAGCTATTCTAGTTTGGATTGAGTGCTGTTTCAGTAATCTATTCTACTTTGGAATGAGTGCTGTTTCGGTAATCTATTCTTCCTTGAAATAAGTGCTATTTCAGTAATCTGTTCTAGTTTGAAATGAGTGATATTTTAATAATATATTCTAGTTTTGAATGAGTTCTTTTTCAGTAATCTATTCAATTTGGAATGAGGTCTATTTCACTAATCTATTCTTGTTTGGAATGAGTGCTATTTCAGTAACCTATCCCTGCTTTGTGCATTTTGCCTGGGGCTCAGACAGCCAGTTTGCAATAGCGAATGTCTCCGCCCTGACCTTGGCTTTACCAACGGTGCGGGTTGCGATTGACTGCCTTCATGTGGTGCTTGTATCTCTATCGCACTTTGGACTATATCAACCGCAAAGGTTGAAAGTGCAGCTTGTGTGTGACCTCCAGGAATGCATCCCGCATGTGTGCGCATGGTTTCCAGGGAGTGTGCATGACACCTACACCCTCAGTCGGTCACAGATCCCTGCTGTCTTCCAGGGTTCACAGAGGCTGCAGGGTTGGCTCCTTGGGGACAAGTGCTACCTGCAGGTGACGTGGCTGACGACACCCGTGCGGTGGCCTCAGACTGCAGCAGAGCCACGCTATAATGAGGCTCATGCTGCAGCTCGCAACTTGGTGGAGCAGACCATCCGGATGCTGAAGATGAGGTTCTGGTTCCTGGGCCAGACTGGTGGAGCCTGTAATACAGTCCACAGAGGGTATCACACATCGCTGTTGTCTGCTGCACCCTTTACGACCTGGCGCTGCAATGGGGAGAGGAGTTGAGAAGGGGATCGAGGTGTCGCATTTCTCCCCCGATGAGAAGGACGCCAGCAGGGATGAGGGTGAGGGAGTCCTCGAAGGTGACGATGATGAGAATAAGGCCCTCACACTGGCTAGCTGAGGCAGGCACGCTCAGGAGGCCCTCATAACTGCCAGATTTGTGGAGGGTGATGACAACATGCAGTGAGGTGTCCCTGTAGATCCTCACATCGCAGTTGTGAACGTATGACTCCAGTCTGGCTTATGGCAGTGCAAATACCTTCTGTGAGAATGTTCCTGTCATGGAGATGCAGTGGAAGTCCTAATAGTCGCTCAACCGCAAGAGGATGATGACGACATGCAGTGAGGACACTCCATAGACCTTCACATAGCCTCTGAGAATGTCTGACTCCTGTCTAGCTGAGGGCAGCTCGCTTGCGCTCCACGGTAAGGGTCATATCATAGAGATGCAGCCATTAAACTTGGAGCATCTGATGAAAGAGGACACATCACTCACAGCATGGTTATCTAATGGATGTTGCACTGCTGGACCCTCACTTGGTAAAGCAGCGCCGACCTCACTGTCAACACAGGAACGGTCCAGATCATCACCGGCCAGATGGATGGCTCTGTTTTCAAAATCCATGAGGACCTTGATTTCAGTCATTTCTCCACCAGTCTGCGACCTCTCCCTGTTGTTGTGTGCCAGATTGTCCTGCATGAATAGAGATGGAGAAAGTGTAGGCAGGATGCCTGCCAGACCAGATGATAAGTATGCCTGGCATGTGTGGGTGGTGATTGGTCCCATGGACAGGATGAGGACAGTGACGGTGAGTGTGAGAGAGTGAATGGTGATGTCCCTTGAACTGGCAGTGAGGGTTCTGTGGATATGTGTTGTGTTTGTGAGTGTGTGAGTTGAGTGATATGATGAGTGACCTACCCTGGTGGAATGGAGGAAATCATTCATCCTCTTGCGGTACTAGATGACTGTCCTGTTTTGCAGGGCGTTGGCGCTGACCACCGCTGCCACCACCTCCCAAGCCAGGTTAGTTCTGTTGCTGCCCATCCTGCGGCCAGAGCGGGGGTAGAGGACATCCCAGCGGGTCTCCATGGCATCTAAAAGTCGCTCAAGAGATCCATCTTTAAACCGGCGGACTGCAGTCTCCTTCAGTTTCAGGGCCATGCCTTCTGTGCAGCAGTGGTGGCCTGGAAGCACTGAGATGTGTGCTTGTGGCTGGACTTGAAACATGGCGCCTGGCATGAGGCAGCAGCAGGGTGATAGCGGGTGGGCGACTGGGGAAACAGCATGTTTCCTGGGAGTGTATAAATAATGAGGCGGGTTCGGGATGATATGGCGTGAAAGCCTGCCATTGCAGCCGGCGTGTAAAATGTCATTTTACCCACCGCTACTGCAGTTAGTGCAAATTTGGGAAAATTCCACCCATAGTCTTAGGCAGGGATCCTACACAATCAGTCAGGACCCTATTAACAGGTTCCTCAAACACTGGAATTGAAATTAAAGGTGCAATTTCAATCACTGTTTGAGGTTTTCCTGCCATTTGTCATGGGTGGAAAGTCTGACAAAATTTAAATATGTCTTTATGTAGTCCAAGGCCAATAGAAATGTTTTTGTATCTTAGCTTGAGTTTTCCTAATTCTCAAATGCCCAGCCATTGGAATTTGATGAGCCACTCTTAAAATGTCATTCCAATATACAACTGGAATTACTATCTGGTGAACTATGGCCCACTTCTCATCTGCAGGGACATGAGGCAGTCTTCATTTCCCCATTAGCACATTGTCTTTAAGGTAATAACACTCTGGAGTGTGTTCTGCCTCAGTCTCAGAACAAGCTGTCTGATATAGCTATTTTAAATTCTGGATCCTTTTTTCTGTAATTCTACTAACTTTGATGGGCTAAATACCTCAGCCTCATTCTCTCTAATCTTCTCCTCCTGAGCAATCTTTTCAAATATAAATCTAGCCAACTGAGGTTCAGAATCCTCCCCTTGTCTTTTAGATTCTTCCTGTCTAAGTCCACGTGTCACCACACAGTCTGGAAACAACCCAGGATGTTCTTTTTGTAAAAGATCCATAGTTTGCATTTCAATAGGTTTTTCTACCACTTTAGAGGTCGTCAATATTTGAGATCCAGATATATCATTTCCTAAAATGAGTTGAACTCCTGCAATGGGCAATTTCTCTACCACTCCAACAATTACTACTACTGTTTTCAAATCACTTTTTAAATTTATTCTCTATAGTGAGATAGGTTTAAGTTCCCCACATATTCCACAAACTAACAAGTTATCCTGCAATAACCCTTCTGGACAGTAGATGGCACTATCCCATAACATTAGTGATTGACTGGAGCCTGTATCGCTCAAAACTTTGACAGATTTCATATAAAACCTTTGAACATCTCTGTAGCCTGCCCTTCAGAATCTCCTTGTGTAGGTTGAGAACACATTCCCACCTCTCTGGCTAACTCTTACTCTTACCTTCTCACCTGTATGAATGCTACTGATTTATCTCTCACTGGGGACTCAGAGCCCAAAGTACTTTTATTTACAGAACTCTCCTGAGTTCCTATCACTGCAATCGGTCTCCCATTTAACTTCCAGCAACTCAACCTCATATTTCCAGGCTTGTTGCAATGATAGCATATTACCTTCTTCCCTTCACCTTTACTTTTTACCTTTTCATCTTTAGTAGACTGGCGTCTTTCAGTTTGCCCCTTATTACTATTATTTTCCCATCACCTGGTTTTCTATATCTCCAATTTCCTTGCTGACTCCCATATGATCCTTTTCCCACACTCAACTGTCTGTGTGAAATTCAGAAGTATTGTCTAATACAGCAACCTTTTTGATCTTTTTACTTTGTCTTTCATCTAAATAAATTTTTATGGTTATTGGAATACTATTTCTAAGTTCTTCCATAATCATAATTTCCCGTACATTTTCAAAAGTCTTCTCTAACTTCAATGATCGAAACCACTGATCCCATAGAGTTTCTTTCTTTCTTGCAACCTCTACAAATGTCTGATATTTAACTACATACAGAGACAACTCTTGTCTTGTTTATCGCTTCCATTGTCAAACAGCACTTTTTTTTGGCTTTCTATTCCAGAGTGGCATGATGCTTCTTTTTGAAAATCTATTTCAGAGAGCCACTACTGTCTAGAATCATAGAAATATGAAATTATTAGAGCACAGAAGGAGGCAATTCAGCCCATCATATGTGGCTATGTCTTTGCAAGAACAACTCAATTAATAGAGGTGTTCAATATCATGAGGGGTCTGGACTGAGTAGATAGGGAGAAACTGTTCCCATTGGTGGAAGGATCGAGAATCAGAGGGCACTGATCAGAGGTGACTGGCAAATGAAGCAATGGAAACATGAGGAAAAACCTTTTCAAGCAGTGAATGGCTAGGATCCGGAATGCCCTGCCTGAGAGTGTGGTGGAGGGAGGGTCAATCCAGACATTCAAGAGAGAATTGTATTATTATCTGAAAAGAATGTGCAGGGTTACGGGAAGAAGGCAGGGGAGTTGCACTGGGTAAATTGCTCATTTAGAAAGCCGATGCAGATACGACTGGAAGGTATGAACAGCAAGGTCTTTTGATAAGTCTATCTTCAGGTGAGGAGGAACCGCCTGCCCAATGTGCACTGTGATTCTTTGACCACTGTCATCTATGAGCTTGGTTGTGCTGTTGCACCTGCTGAATTGCCTAAGTTCTCATCAATACCTTGTGTCTCCCACAGGACCTGCAGCAGAGGCAAAGCAGAACGGTACTGCACTGTTGTCACCAGCCTCCTCAGTAGGCAGGGAGGATTCCACAGAGCCTGCACCATCACATCATACCTTTGCACCATCTATCATTCACAGGCACACCTCGGTGGGGCCTGAATCAAGATTAGAGTGGGAAGCACTCAATGAGCGGCACCTCATGAGTGAGCAGGAGGAAGAGAGTGAGGCAGAGTCAGCTGTAGGCAGTCCCCTCAGAGAACAGAGGACAGACACAGTCATGCTCTGCAAAGTGAAGATGCTGGAACTCAGGTGACACAAACAAGGAGGGTCTTCCTGCAGCATCAAAGATGGATGAGTTCCTGAGTTTTGGAGATTCCTGAGGCATCGCAGAGCCAGGGGCAATTAATGAAGGAGTCCATGTAGTGTATGCCCGTCATGGTTCAGAGATTTGAGCACATGAGATCCTCAATTGAGAGAGTGGCCACCCTCTTGGAGAGCCATACGCAGCACCACTCTGAGTGGATGCAGGAGCAGTGCACTTGTATTCACAGAAAGAGTGAGACTCTCTGTAGCATTGATTGCTTAGTGTTACTGAAGGTGCAGAGGTGTGAGGTGTGGGTGCCAGCTGCGTCCCAGCAGGTGACCTCATCTAGCATGCAAGGGCACCATGAAAGAGCAGGGGCAGGTGAAAAGGTTGATGGGTCAGGGGCACCTCTCAGGAGGCACTGGCATCCTCCCTCACCTCCAACTCAGCACCCATCCATGCTGCAAGGCACTGAGACTGAGGCTGTCCTGCAGTGGCGGTGGCATTGAGCCTGAGGAGAAGGTCCTCAGACACCTCCAGGATGAGACAGAAGCCATGGGCATCTCAGCCTGATGGAGGTACAATGGAGCAGGCTGCCTCCACCCAGTTTTCAACTATAGGGGAAGTACTGCATGGACGTGTGCATGAGCACAAGGCATCATGTCATTTATTGCACTTGATGGGTCAGCTGGGTGAAGATTTCTCTGTTTGCCTTGTCAACGATTTATCTTGTAATAATGATGATTTTTGCTAATTACAATCATAACTATTATTAAATTTTGTCGAGAAAAGTGACATGAAGGTTATGGGGAAGAGCTCAGGGCTTGGTGCACTTGCATGGTCTGTGATGTGGGGCAATGATGGTGCTGAAGACCCCATTCCCAATGTCTTTAGGAGACAATGGGATTATCCAGATGTGTGTGCTTGCTGGAGAACATCTCTCTCTAATGGAAATGCGTTATAGAGTCATCTGTCACTTTTCTGAGAGGCGCTCATGTAAAACGTTGCTGAATTAGCGTGTTCCATTGTGGCCATTCCAGGCAGCGTCAAACAGGTGTTATTATCCCTGTGGGGATCCATAAACCAAAATAAAATTATTTTACTGAGTGTAACAATAAAGACTTTTTTAAAAATTCATTCATGGGATGTGGGCATCGCTGGCTAGGGCAGCATTTATTGCCTATCCCTAATTGCCCTTGTTCAGAGAGCATTTAAGAGTCAACCACATTGCTGTGGGTCTGGAGTCACATGTAGGCCAGACCAGGTAAAGACAGCAGATTTCCTTCCCTAAAGGACATTAGTGAACCAGATTGTATTTACGATGATCGACATGGTCATCATCAGACTTTTAATTCCAAATCGTTATTGAATTAAAATTCTGCCATGGTGGGATTCGAACCCAGGTTCCCAGTGCATTACCCTAGGTCTCTGGATCACTAGTCCAGTGACAATACCACCACACCAATGCCTCCCCAATTACCAGCAAGATTTCACTTTTTGTAACTTTTTCTTTAACATGAATCAGTTTCAATTAAATTTTCCTTCTTACAAATTTTTCTTACAGCTACTGCTTCTGGGTCAATGGCCATCACACTTTAATGGGTTTCTGTTTGAGTTTCTTTCCCCATGGCAACCAGATTACATAGGCATGTCTCTGGGCTGAGGTGTTTATCCAGAATTCCCTCTTTAACTTTGAGTGAAAGGTACATTTGAAAACCTAACCATCTTGTAAATTTCAGCATTCATCACACCGCTTACCACAACTTTAAGTTTCCTGTGCATCTACTGCAGATAGCATATGTGTTGGACCCTGCACAGGGTTCTGACATGCATCAGCGGTGAACATTGAGCTGTTCGCCACTGCTGGCATGAAAAGATTCAGCCCATTGCTTTTGAAAGGAATTATGCAGTTCATGTTATTCTGCAGAAAACCTTGTGCTCTTTACCTTTTACCATGATGGAAGCCTGGAAGGAATTATACCATGTCCATAAACCAGTCTAATTGGCAGACTTGGCTGCCTCTTGGGTGGGGAAGGCTCCAGAAAAGGCTACAGCCCAGAGCAAGGCACTTCATATCCACTGAGGGCAGCGCCTACTCGCAGCAAATCTCACAGGAGTTGAGCAGCAGGTACTTCGCCAAGGATTCCCAGAGTGCTTAGTTCAGTACAACTGCTATTCCTCCTCCTCCATTCCATTCTCCCCAAGTTGACACTGACACCAGGGCCAAAGGAGGCACTCTCAAAGGGATTATCGATTTTGACCTTATGCAGAATCCCTCTCCCCAGTTGTGAAAGAGTCACTTCCATGCAGAAATACCTGCAGATGGAGTCACCTATCTTTCAGGAGGTCACCCCACCCCCCACCACCACAGTATGAGCCACCCTGGATGACCAGCCAGATGACCAGATGAAGCATATCTTCAACATGCCAATGGTCTGCTCGGTGTTAGCCGGTGGTTGTAGGGCCTCTCTGCATCTATGTCTGGACTGAGTCATCTCATCAGGAGTAACCCTTATTCCCCAGCAGTGACTCATGGAATTTGGATGTTAGTGAGAAGAGGCCTGATACTGTGGGCTCTCGCAGTTTGAAGGAATCATGACAGCTACTTGGGAACTGAGCACAGATCTGCACCATGAGCTTCTTGTGGTCACAGACCAGCTAGATATTCAGCGAGTGGTAGCCTTTTCTATTCAGGAAACTGGTTAGTTGGTGCCGTGATGGCCATGTTGGTACAATTGATGACCCCATGAACTTGAGGGAATCCATCAAAAGCAGCAATGCCCAATGCCCTCTATGTCTGCATTAACCCCTCTGTCTCAAAATGGATTTATTTCCTCACTGAATGGAAGAGGGTATCAGTGACCAGCCTGATGGCATATTGAGCTGCCAACTGTGAGATCCACGCAGGGCTGCAGCTTATCCTGCGAATGATCCAGAACCAAAAACATTCAGCATTACAGTAACCTTAACGCCAGCAGCACTGCCAAGGAGACTCCGGTCATTGTGGGCCAGAGTTAGAGATCAATTGCTTGGAAAGGCTCAGCCTCTTTTGATGCTGGTTCTCTGTCATTTGCAGGGAGCTGACTCTTGATGCTGAGGCTCCTCCTTGCTGTTCTGCCCTGTTCCCACCTCAACTCCCTCAGCTTCCATTGGCTCAGCATGGCTTCCTCTGCCAAGATGCCCTGGTGATGCCAGCACACTGAAGCCCCTCTCAGGGATCCAATCTCTCACTCTTGACAAATACAAGCCTCTCAGTACCAGTGACAGTAACTCACTGTCAAAGTAACTCGCTGCCATTGGCTGAGCATCTGATTTTGCCTCTTCAGCTGACAAGTGAATCCATTTGTCTTCATGATTCCCTGCTGTGTTCATTCCAGCTGAACCCTAACATGTCTCAGAGCTTTCATGATCCTTGAGCCTGCCAATTGAAAATTTGAAACTGTTCCTCTGAGGCCTGTTAACGAACTCATTGGTGAACTCAATGAGCACTTGAGGAGGTGTGTGGGCTTCAGAAACTCCCTCTCCCATCCTCCCTTTGATTACCATTGTGATCAGGAGGCAGCAGGATCCAGTGCCAACATCCAGGAGTGCGATTTTCAAATAGGGCCTACACTTATTCCATTCCCCCCACCTACTCTCCCTCCAATGGCATTTAAAAATCCAGTCCTCTCTGTTTCTGTAACCTTTTCCAAAGAGGATGTTTAGAGAATCTATTGCTGCATGGATTGACTCTCTGCCTGTGATTTATTCCAGTAAGCAATGACTCTGCGTTCTCTGGAGTAGATTGCCAACATAAAGGTGCACCAATGTGTATTAAAGGTTACTAGAGGGTCATTGTTAGAGAAATGACTTTGTGAACATGAGGACTTCCTACAGTCTAACCTAAATTTCATGCATTGGAATTTTGATGAGCCACTCCTCTCCTCCCTACACAGCACAGATAACATACCCACAGGAACAGAGTGGATCATTTCAAGATTTTAAAAACCTCAGTTATAGCACCTTGAAATCCATGTTTTGCATTTCTCTCAGATTGTCTGATAGCTAAGATTCTCCTGTGGACCTTTTAGGAGTCTCAATATCTCATAACATGTGAAAAGACCAAAACTGAGTACAGTGTTTTAGAGAGAACCATCCGAACATGATGCAATGTCCCCATATCATACAATCTCCTGGAATGAGCAAAAAACAGGCAAAAACCTTAGGTCAATTTAGGCTTTGTATAAGCTAAATATCATAGTGCTAGTTTTCTACTTAACTGTCCTAACTGTACACCCTAACACTTCCCTCTCTCTGTGTCCTCGTGACACCAGCTGTGTCTCTTCAATGTTTTCAGCCACAGGCTTAAGCAATAACCCAACTTGGTGCAACACACCTGGAATTACCCCAGTTCAAATGTATCACGCTGCATTTATCTACATGAAGCACGTTTAACATTCATTGCCCCATTCTGTCTTGATGAGTTTGTAGGTTGTTTATTTGACTTACATTCCCAACTGTTGTGCACACCTTTTTGTGTAACATGACAACTTGCATTTATATAGCACCTTTAACATAGCAAAACATTGCAATGTGCCTTAGAAGAGCATAACAAGAAAAACATTTTTGATATCAAGCTACGGAAATATTGCTTCAATTCTGCCCTCATCAAAATCCTTGATTGTGGCATTGAAAAGCAATGGTCTCACCCAGGATTCCTACAGGACTCAATGCATTTCACTCAGAGCCATGACCATTCATAACCTACACAAGTTTAACCAATTCGCAATCCAAGATGTGCACAACAATTCCACAGGGTGCAACCTTACACAACAAACATTTATCCAAGGACTGTCGGGAGTCATCATATGCCCAGACCAGCCATATAAATACTGTGACTACAAGAGCAGGTCAGAGGCTGGGAATTCTATGGCAAGTAATTCACCTCCCGACTCCACAAAGCCTGTCCATCATCTACGAGGCACAAGTCAGGAGTGTGATGGAATATTCTTTACTTGCCTGGATGAGTGCAGCTCCAACAACACTCAAGAAGCTCAACACCATCTAAGAAAAAGCAGCCCTTAGATCGGCATCCCATCCACCATCTTAAAAGTATGCACCCTCCACCACTGATGCACTGGTGCTCTGCAAAAACTTGTCAAGCCTCCTTCAACAGAATCTTTCAAACTCGTCATCTGTATGGGAACCCAGAAGGTAGAAGTGGAGGAGCCTCAGCCTTTGCAATTGTCCAACAGGCTCAAGGTTCCTGCAGCCTGTAGGGATGAAAGTGGGGTCTGCAAGGTGGATGAGCAAACTGACCATAGCAACATGATACCAGAAGCTAGTCAAGCAGGGTAGAGTTAAAAGGAATGTAGAGACAGTAGAACACAGTAGTCGGGTGATAAACACAGTTCTCTGCAGCTAAGAGCGAGAGTCCAGATGGCTGTGTTGTCTGCCCAGTGTCAGGGTTCGGGACACCTGCTCTGGGCTGGGGAGGAACTTGCAGTGGGAGGAGGCGGGTCCAGTGGTCGTGGTCCACGTAGGTACCAATGACATAGTTAGGATGAGGAATGAGGTTCTGCTTAGGGAGTATAAGCAGGGTCTAAAAAAGCAGAACATCAAAGATAATATCACCTGAGCCATAAGCAAATTGGCATAGGGTAAATAAGATGAGAAAACTGAATGCATGGCTCAAAGATTGCTGTGGGACAAATGGGTTTTGATTCCTGCGGCACTGGCACCAGTACTGGGGAAAGTGGGAGCTATACTGTTGGGACAGTCTTTACCTGAACCATGCTGGGGCCAGTGTTCTGGTGAGTCATATAATTAGGGTGGTAGAGAGAGTTTGAACTAAAAAGTAGGGGGAGGGATCAAGTAAGGGAAGTTGCAATCAATTGAAGAGAGAAGGCAAGGCAAGAGGGCAAGCAATAAGGGAATTGGTAATCAGAGCATGGTAGGAAGGGGCAGAATGTATAAACTTAAAAGTGCGCCAGCAGATAAGACCGGAGATTGCAAAAATGGTAAAAAGGCCAAGTTAAAGGCTCTGTATCAAAAAGCACGTAACAATCACAACAAAACAAATTAATTGACAGCTCAAATAGAAATAAATATGTATGATAGCCATTACAAAGACTTGGCTGCAAGGTGACAATGGCTGGGACCTGAATATTCAAGGGTATTTGACATTTTGGAAGGACAGAAAACTAGGAAAAGTTGGAGGGGGTAGCTCTGTTACTTAAGAATGGCATTAGTACAATAGAGAGAGATGACCTTAGTTCTAAAGATCAAGATATACAATCAGTTTATAGAGATAAGAAATAGTAAAGATAAGAAGTCACTTGTGAGAATGGTTTGTAGGCCTCCTAATAGTAAGCACACTGTAGGACAGGGTACGCAGAAGAAATAAAAGGGGCTTGTGAGAAAGGTACGGTGATAATCATGGGTGATTTTACTCTACATATAGACTTGGTGAATCAGATTGGCAAAGATAGTCTGGAAGATGAGTTCATAGAGTGTTTTCTGGACAGTTTCTTATAGCAGCACATGTTAGAGCCAACCAAAGAGCAGGCTTTTCTAGATCTGGTAATGTGAAACAAGAGGGATGAATTCATAACCTTATAGTAAAGGCACCCCTAGGTAGCAGTAATCATAACATGATTGAATTTTGCATTCAGTTCGAGGGGAAAAAATGGTAGGTTTAAGACTAGTGTTTTAAACTTTACAGGAACATAGGATTTAGGAGCAGGAGTAGGCCATTCAGCTGTTCAAGCCTGCTCTACCATTCAATGAGATCATGGCTGATCTGGTTGTGGCCTCAACTCCACTTTGCCATCTGTCCCCCATAACCCATGACTCCTTGTCTATCAAAAATCTGTCTAATTCTGCCTTGAATAAATTCAATGATCCAGCCTCCACTGCTTTCTGGAGTAGAGGGTTCCAGAGACTAATGATCCCTTAAACAATAGACATCTTATTTTTAAACTGTGTCGCCTGGTTCTAGTCTCTCCCACAAGAGGAAATGTCCTTCCGGTATCCACCTATCAAATCCCCTCAGGATCTTATGTTTCAATAAGACCACCTCTTATTCTTCTAAACTCCAATGGGTATAGGCCCTACCTGTTCAACCTTTCTTCATAAGATTGGCCCTCTTACTAGGAATGAGTCAAGTGAACCTTCTCTGAACTGTCTCTAATGCAATTATAGCTTTTTCAAATAAAGAAACCAAAACTGTACACAGTATTCCAGATCTGGTCTCACCAAGGCCCTGTACAGCTGCAGTAAAACTTCCCTACTTATATCTCCCATTCCCCTCGAAACAAGTGGCAACATCCCATTTACCTTCCTACTGTACCTGCAGACTAACTTTTTGTGCTTCATGTGCCAGCACACTCAGATCCCACTGTACCACTGAGTTCTGAAATCTCTCTCCATTTAAAGTGCATACTGCTTTTCTATTCTTCCTGGCAAAGTGTACAAGTTCACATTTTCTCACATTATATTCCATCTGCCAAGTTTTTGCCCACTCACTTAACCTGTCTATATTCCTTTGCAGACTCTCTACCTCCTCTTGACAACTTACTTTCCTACCTATCTTGGTGTTATCAGCAAATTTAGCTACCATAGATTCGGTCCCTTCGGCCCTTATCCAATCATTGATATAGATTGTAAATAGTTGACGCCCCAGCATTGATCCCTAAGGCCCTCCATTTGTTACAGCTTACCAACCTGAAAAAGACTCATAGGGGATAACCCTATTCTCTGCTTCCAATTAGCTAACCAATCTTTTATCCATGCTAATACATTACCCGCTACACCATGTAATATTATCTTGAATGGCAACGTTTGATGTGGCATGTTATCAAATGCCCTCTGGAAAGCTAAGTACAGCACATCTACAAGTTCCCCGTTACTCATATTGCTTGTTATTTCCTCAAAAAACTCAAAATAAATTAGTTAAACATGATTTCCCTTTCACAGACCCATGTTGGCTCTGCCTGATCAAATTATGATATTCAAAGTATCCTGCTTTAGCCTCCTTAATAATGGATTCTAGAAATTTCCCTGTGACAGATGTTAGGCTAACTGGTCTGTAGTTTCCTGCTTTCTGTTTCCCTCCTTTCTTCAATAAAGGTGTCATATTAGCTATTTCCAATCCACTAGAACCTTTCCAGAATCTAAGGAAGTTTGGAACATTATAAACAATTTCTCTACTATCTCTGTGTAAGGAACATATCTTTTTATTTTCTGTTGGACTGTGGGTTGGGTTTGCAATGGCTGCAGCTTGAGAAACAGGTCCACTAGGACGGAATGAGAGATTATATATAATGTTGCAGACCTGGAACAGAGTGTGCCATTAAAGAGAGGATGGTGCCAGAAAGGAGTCCTGGACTCTGCGCTGCCTGGGAGGGTAGTGGGGGCGGGCAGCCTCACATTCTTTAAAAAGTACCTGGATAAGCACTTGGTACATCATAACATTCAAAGCTATGGGCCAAGTGCTGGGAAATGGGATTAGGTAGGTAGGCCAGATGTTTCTCACATGTCGGTGCAGACTCGATGGGCCGAAGGGCCTCTTCTGCACTGTGTGATTCTGTGACCAAGGGAGGCTGCCTGACAACAGCATTTTAATTAGCTTCTGACCGGGTGACTAGGATTTTATATGGTAGCAGTGCTGCAGAAACTTCCTGGCCTGCAAAGAGAATACATCTAAAATCTCTTTTCCTCAAATCCCTATAACCTGCTCTCTCTCTGACGAATCCCCTGTATAAAGGAAAAGGGGAAAACCACTGTTAGAGACATTGAAAAGCAAGTTCTCAACCAGTGAACTAAATACTGAAAGTGCTGGAAGACCACCTTGTGTCATCAACAAGAGCTAAAAAGAATTTGGAAGACATCGATCAAAATCAACCCATCAAATCCTGTACTCCGGGTTAGCTCTTTTGAATTGTTTTATCCCACCCTTAAAATCCATTGTGTGTGTGTGTATAGGGATTTAAGAAGGGGTAGAGTTTAAGTTACAGTGTTAGAAGTTAGCTATTCATATTTCTCTTTTGCCATTAGTTAAAGACAATTTGTTCAATAAACAGTTACTTAATTATTAAGTTTACAAACCTGGTGCTCATATTCTGTTAACCTAAACTAAACAGTTAAGTAGAATTAGGGCAATTTGGTGGTTTGGTCAAACTTTTCACATTTGTCGTGACTCAGGGAGCCTTGGGGCTTGATATTACAGCGCACTATCCCCAGTGAGTCATGACAGCAACCACTTCTTTTAAAACCCTTGGATGCAGGCCATCTGGTCCAGGGGACTTGTCAACCTTTACATTTAATAGTTTTCCTATCACCTTTTCCCTAGTGGTGGTCATTTGTTTTAAGTTCCTCTCTCCCTTTCAGCTCTTGATTTTCAAGTATCTTTGGAAGGTTATCTAAGTCTTCTACAGTGAAGACAAACACAAAATACCTGTTCAAAGCTTTCACCATTTCCTTGTTTTCTATTATCAATTCCCCAGACTCTGTCTAGAGGACCAACACTAGGTTTAGTTACTCTTTTCTGATTTAAATATTTGTAGAAACTCTTACTATCTGTTATTATATCACTAACTAGCTTTCTCCCATACTCTACTTTCTCCCTCTTTATTATTTTTAAAGTCATTCTTTGAAGATCCTTAAAATTTGACCAATCTTCTGACCTACCACTAATCTTTGCAAATTTGTACAGTGTATTTTTCAGTTTGATACTGTCCTTTACTTCCTTATTCAGCCATAGATAATGCTTCTCAAAGAGCAGAATTTTCTGGGTGACATTCAGGGGGCAGGCCTCGCACTTCAGCATGTAAAATGATGCGCGGTGACGTCGGGTGAGCGTCCCAACATCACCGCGCGCCATCGCGATATTTCGCTGGGCGGGCGCACGATGAAGTTTGACGCACGCCCGCCATTAATTAACGGGCTAGTTAAGGCCTTTAAATCGTCAATTGATGGCGATTTTCAGGTGCCCGTGCGATCTTCAGGTCGGCACATGGGTTCAACGGACAGGCAAGTGGGGTCGTCAATCTGCTCTGTGGAGTATTTATTACAGAAAGTTTTTTAAACTTTCCTGTGTGATCTGTTGCAGTTCAGAATGAACTCCAGCAGCTTTCTGTGTACTTTGAACCTTCAGGTCAGCACTCTGCAGTCAGTAATCTTTATCAGGCCTGCAGCTTTCCGGAGGCCTCCCTTTAGCCTGGGTATGGGTTCTGACATGTCCACTGGAGGCAGCTCTGAGGAGGGCTAGAATAAGGAGGAGGCCAGGAGGTGCACTCAGCCTCCAGGGAAGCGACCTTTGGGAGTATAGGCGCAGGCACAAGGGGCGCATGGCCAAGAGGTAGTCCCAAGGTGGAAGGGGCCGTAGAAGATGCCACTATCCTGCTGCCAGAGTTTACAGGCAGCGAAGCAGCTACATCAATATGACTGAGGTACAGTGCTGAAGGAGGTTCTGACTGTCAAGGGAGATAGTCAGCTACATCTGTCAGGTGATTGGCCCTGAGATCTCTCCTAACTGTGTGGGCGGACACCACATGCCAGCGGCTCTGAAGGTCAGAGTTGCCCTCAACTTCTATGCCTCTGGCTCCTTCTAGGACTCAGTGGGTGATCTTTGCGGTATCTCCCAATCAGCTGTGCACACCTGTGTCAAGCAGGTTACAGATGCTCTGTTCAGGCATGCATTGACCTTCATCCACTTCCGCTGGGACCAGGCAAGCCAGACACAGCGAGCCAGAGGCTTTACGGGCATTGCTGGCTTCCCCCGCGTCCAGGTTGCAATAGACTGTACACATCAAGGTGCCAGCAGGTGAGCCTGGTGCCTTCGTCAACAGGAAGGGCTTCCACTCCATGAACGTGTGATCACAGGATGCAGATTCTACAAGTCTGTGCAAGGTACCCAGGCAGCTCCCACGACGCCTACATCCTCAGACAATCCCAGGTGCCGGGGCTCTTCAAGTGCTCCAGCTCAGCTTGATGGATGGCTGCTAGTTGACAAGGGCTATCCCCTCAGAAGGTGGCTCATGATGCCTCTCCGCCATCCAAGAACAGAAGCCGAGCAGTGCTACAATAGGAGCCACGCCTCCACAAGGGCTGTGGTGGAGAGAGCCATCGGTCTTCTCAAGATGCGCTTCCGATGCCTGGACCGCTCAAGGGGCACACTCCAGTAACCCCATGATCATGTATCGCTGATAGTGGTTGCATGCTGCGCTCTCTACAATCTTGCGCTGGAAAGGGGGGACACAGTGGACGATGAAGACGTTGGTGCAGTGGATGTGGCTGCACACGATGACTCAAGCACTGATTCTGAGGATGAGCAAGCACAGGGGAATGATGAGGGGCTTGACACTGACCCGGGACTACATAACAAGAAGGCAGGGACACCCGGGAGACTTTAACCCAACGAACCTTCAGCCAGCACAACACAGGTGGATCAGCAGGACCAGCCTTGCCTGGCGCTTCCAAAATCGGTGCCTAAGAGCAAAATCTGCCAGGTCATCAGCTGCAACTAAGGGCTTTGGACCTAAACTTCAATGTCCACTCAAACACGCATGACATGAATGTAAAACATACAAATGCAGAACAAAGGAGCCACCCTCAGCCATGGTAACAAATCTGGTTTTAATTTTCATCATCAGAAGTTCACACAAAGTCAAAACAAAACGTTATTCAAGCAGAAAAAAATAATAATTCCCTAATCTAGGGCCAACACAAAAACACCAGTGAGAAACCCGTGGTGTGCCTAAGATGCCTTATGCTTTTGTTTCCAGGTGCTATGTCTTAATGCTGCCCCATCGCTTGGAGTGGCATCTGAGGCAGCCTGCTGACTCTGCTGTCCTGTTGGCCTCGATGACCTTGGCGGCCGTCCTCTGGCCTGTGCTGGCCCCGCCTAGGAGGGAACTGCCAGTTGCACAGTTGGCATCTCCCCAGTCGCGCAGCCTCACCCGATGAAGCGGTCACTGGGAGAGGGGCGGAGGAGCTGTTGCCCTCATCCGGAGCGCTGTGAGAGGAGCCCGCAGATACAACAGGCAGCTTCTCCGCTGACGTGAGGTCACCCCAGACCTCCCTGCTCACAGTGGATGGATGGGCAATGAGCTGGGAAGCCTGAAGCCCACACCATCTCCCACATTGGCACTGACCAGCTGTGGCCACTGGCGCTGTGAGGGCTTGCAGGTCCGAGCGTAACCCCAGGAGGACTTGAATGTTCTCCTGAAAGCCCCTCTCCACGAGAGTCGGCACTCTCTCCATGGAGGAAATATGACACTCTGCCATGAGGCTCATTGCATCAGTGATGCTCCGCGTGGACTCCTCCACCACGGACACCAAGCGAAGCACAGCCTCATGTATCACTCCCAGGTGCTCCCGCACACCTAGCCACTTTTCCTGCAGCTGCTGCGTCGCGGACAACTCCAGAGGCACATCATCAGGCATCGACTCAACATGTGCCTGATCCCCTGCAGTCCTCCAACTGCTGGCACCATGGGCACTCCCTGTCTCTGCCAGCTCCTCCAGCGATTGTGAAGTGCGCTCTCCACTGTGCCCCGGGACAGTAGCCAATGTTTCAATGCAGTGGGTGCAGACCTGATTGGCACCCGCGATTGGGGCCGCGCTGCCATTTTGCACAGGTGGGTGAATTAAGGCCCGCCTAGCGTATTTCTGACTCCCATGAATAGCGGGAGTGTGCGGGCTGCGGCGGGCGTGCACAGACCGCCAGGTCCAATGGCGACCCAGCAGTCTGTTTAAAGGAAGGCCTGGCAGCCTTTTGTAGGCTGCTCACAATGGCCGCATCCAGGTCACACCACAGGCTGAGCAGGGCAAGCTGGAGGGAAGGGCAAAGGAGCAGGCTAGGCTGCAGGGTTTGCCACAGGAGCAGGGCAGGCTGCAAGGTAGGCCAGTGGGGGCCCAATGCACCCCTTGCTTTTCAGATGACTGCCTAGAGGCTCCTTTACTATGAGGTTATTGATTAATCCTGTCTCATTGCTCATTACCTGGTCTTAATTAGCCTGCTCCCTGGCTCCTGAACATACTGCTCTAAGACATTATCCCAAATACACTCTATGAACTAATTTTCCAGGCTACCTTTGCCAATCTGATTCACCCAATCTACGTGTAGATTAAAGTCACCCATGACTTTTGCAGTACCTTTCTTGTACACCCAATTTATTTATTTCTGTATACTCTGCCCTACAATGTGACTACTGTTAGGGGCCTATAAACTATTCCCACAAGTGACCTCTTATCATTACTATTCCTTGGGCAGCATTTTCGGGTTGTCGGACGGGCGCGATGGGCAGGCCTGGGAGTGGCCGGGAAATGGGCTGCTGCCTGCAATCGGCCCCTGACTGTGATTTCACACTGGCTGGCCAATTAACGGTTAGCTAGTGTGAAACACATGCTGAAAGGCCTAGCCCTGCCGGGTTGGGGACGGGAGGAGGGCCAGCGCTGAAGTCAGCGTGGACGTGGGGGAGTGCGCAATGACAGCTGCCTGAAGGCAGAGAGCTGCCTGAGGGAGCTGAAGAACTTTAAAGCCAAAAATGAATGTTATTAAATTCTGAAAAAAGAAATTTCCACCCATGAGAATCATTCACCTAAACATATTGATGATTAAAAATTCTGCCTGAACATTTTTTAAAAATTTAATATCGGAAACCTTATTCTGCTCTTGGATGAGGTTTCCTCAAGGATCCAAATTCTGCCTGGCCGATTCACCCACCATAACGTTGGATGGGAAGTGAAAAAACCAGGTCAATTACTACATTAATGGCCTTAATAAGCTTCTTAATTGTCAGTGGCCGACCAAAATATCGCACTATTTTACGCCTGATTGGATCGGGTATGCGCCCACCCACTGGACATTAAATTCTGCCTCTTGTCTCTACCCAAACTTATTCTACATCTTACTTTTTCAAACCAAGGTCATCTCTCACTACTGTACTAATGTCATCCTTAATTAACAGAGCTACCCCACCACCTTTTCCTAGCTTCCTATCTTTTCAAAATTCAAATACCCTCAAATAGTTAGGTCCCAGCCTTGGTCACCCTGCAACCATGTCTCTGTAACGGCTATCAGGTCATCCATATTTATTTCTATCTGTGTTAACAGTTCATCTTTTGTTATGAATACTGTGCGCTTTCAGTTACAGAGTCTTTAACTCTCTTTTTTTATTCATTTATGGGATGTGGGCATCGCTGGCTAGGCCAGCATTTATTGTCCATTTGGCCTTATCTGCTGGTGCGCTCTTAAGTTTGTATACAATGTCCCCTCCTGCCACGCTCTGGTTACCTTTAACAAAATCACTACCCTGCTCTATTACCTTGTTGTTTCTCTTTGATTTACCACATCTCTTGTATAATCCCTTCCCCCGCACTATTAAATTGAAAGCCCTCCCAGCACCCTCATTATACGACTCACCAGAACACTGGTCCCAGCACAATTCAGGTGAAGACCATTCCAACGGTAGAGCTCCCACTTTCCCCAGCACTGGTGCCAGTGTCCCATGCATTGAAACCCATTTCTCCCACACCAATCTTCTTAGCCATGCATTTAACTCTCTAATCTGATTTACTTTATGCCAATTTGCTCATGGCTCATGAAATAATCCAGATTATTACCTTTGAGATTCTGCTTTTTCATTTAGCCCCGAGCTGCTCATAATCCCTAAGCAGAACTTCTTTCCTAGCCCTATCTATGTATTTGTACCAATGTGGACCACAACCACTGGATCCTCCCACTCCTACTGCAAGTTCCTCTCTAGGCCTGAGCAGATATCCGAAACCTTGGCACCAGGTAGACAACATAGCTATCTAGACTCATGCTCTTGGCTGTAGAGAACTGTGTTTATCCCTCTGACTATACTGTCCCCTACTATCACTACATTTCTATTAACTCTCCCCATACGAATGGCTTCCTGTACCATGGTGCCAGGGTCAGTTTGCTTATCCACCCTGCAGCTCTCACTTTCATCCCTACAGGTTGCAAGAACCTCGAACCTGTTGGACAACTGCAAAGGCTGAGGCTCCTGCAGTTCGACCTTCTGGGTCCTTGTACCTGCCTCACTTGCAGTCACACCCTCTTGTCCCTGACCACTGACCAAATCAGAAGGCCCTGACCTAAGGGGTGTGAACGCCTCCTGAAATGTCCGGGTAACTTTCCCCCTCTCTGATGCATTGCAGTGTCTGCAGCTCTGCTTCCAGCTCAATAACTCTGATCTGAAGCTCCTCAAGCTGAAGACACTTACTACAGACATGTTTGCCCTGAACTACACCAGTGTCCTGTCTGCTCCCACATTCTGCAGTCACAACACATCACCTGCCCTGCCATCTTTATTATGTGTTAATTTATTGTCTAAATTAATTTATAATTAATATACCCTACTACTCCCAATAAGCTTTACTACTGCTAGTAAACATTATTAATACTAATGCAGCCTTAAAATTACTTGAAAAAAATTACACCAGTTTTCAAAGAAAAACAAGCAAAATGCTCACCAACTAATCACTTAGCTGTCTCTTGGCAGTGAACCCAACATCCCAGGAGGACAGGATTTATTTTCTCAAGAACTCTGCTCGAAGGCCCAATAAGCATTGTTCTTTTAAAATTATCCTTTGCTCAACTTTGATAACACTTTCCAACTTATGTACTGTACATCACTAAGAACAGCTTAAAACCACTTATCTGATGTTACTTACTCTATTTCAGATTGTGAAAATGATGATCATGGTTGTTCTGACCTTTGCCATTTGCTGGCTACCCTACCATTTGTATTTTATCCTCGCAAGTTTCAAGAAGGACATCTATTATGAAACATACATACAGCAGGTCTATCTGGGATTATTCTGGCTTGCCATGAGCTCCACCATGTACAACCCCATTATCTACTGTTGCCTAAATAATCGGTAAGCACAATAGGCAGAAAACAGAGTGACAGGCTGGAGCAGGTGGTGGTGGGTACAATGACAGAGCGGGGCCGCTGGTTGTGGGCACGCTGACAGATGGGGCAGGTGGTGGTGGGTACAGTAACAGACAACAAAAGGTTGTGGTGGGTATACTGATGTGCAGGGACAGGTGATTGAAGGTATACTGACAGACAGTGACAGGTTGTGGTGGGCACACTGACAGACAGGGACAGGAGGTGGTGCGCGCACCGACAGACATCGACAGGTGATGGTGGGTTCACTGACAGACAGGGAGAGGTGCTAGTGGGTAATCTGACAGACAACGACAGGTATTGGTTGCCATACTGACAAACAGCGACAGCTGGTAGTGGGTAGACTGACAGGCAGCAACAGCTGGTGGTGGGCACACTGACAGGCAGGTACAGATGTTGATGGGTACACTGACAGGGACAGGTGGTGGTGTGTATACTGATGGGCAGGGACATGTGGTGGCGGGTACACTGACAGGCAGGGACAGGTGTTGGTATGTACACTGACAGGCAGGGACAGATGGTGGTGAGTACACTGACAGGCAGCGACAGCTGGTGGTGGGCAAATTGACAGGCAGGTACAGGTGTAGATAGGTACACTGACAGGGACAGGTGGTGGTGTGTACACTGATGGGCAGGGAGAGATGCTAGTGGGCATACTGACAGGCAGCGACAGGTAGTGGTGGGTATACTGATGGGCAGGGACAAGCAGTGGTGGGTACGCTGAGAGGCAGAGACAGGTGGTGGTGGGTACACTGACAGAGGGACAGGTGGTGGTGTGTACACAGACAGGCAGTGACAGCTGGTGGTGGGTACATTGGCAGGCAGCAACGGCTGGTGGTGGACACACTGACAGGCAGGTACAGGTGTTGATGGGTACACTGACAGGGACAGGTTGTGGCGGGTACACTGACAGCCAATGACAGGTATTGGTTGCTATACTGACAAACAGGGACAGGTGGTGATGGGTACACTGACAGGCATGGAGAAGTTCTGGTGGGTATACTGACAGGCAATGACAGGTAGTAGTGGGTATACTGATGGGCAGCGATGGGCGTGGTGGGTACACTGAGAGGAGGAGACAGGTGGCGGTGGGTACACTGACAGAGGGACAGGTGGTGGTGGGCACACTGACAGGCAGTGACAGGAGGTGCTGGGTACACTGATGGGCAGGCAGGTGGTGGTGGGTATACTGAGAGGCAGAGGCAGGCGGTGGTGGGTACGCTGACAGACGGACAGGTGGTGGTGTGTACACAGACAGGCAGTGGTAGCTGGTGGTGGGCACACTTACAGACAGGGAGAGGTGCTAGTGGGCATACTGACATGTAGCGACAGGTGGTGCTGGGTATACTGATGGGCAGGGACAGGCAGTCGTTGCTATACTGACAAACAGCGACAGCTGGTAGTGGGTACATTGACAGGCAGCGACGGCTGGTAGTGGGCACACTGACAGAGAGAGACAGCTGGTGCTGGATACACTCACAGACGGTGCAGGTGGTGGTGGACACACTGACAGACATCAAAAGGTGGCAGTGAGCACACTGATAGGCAGCAGCAGGTGGTAGTGGGCACACTGGCAGATGGACAGGTGGTGGTGGGTACACTGACAGGCAGGGACAGGTGCTGGGTACACTGACAGACAGTGACAGATGGCAGTGGGCACCGTCACAGACAGGGACTAGTAGTGGTGGGTATACTGACAGTCAATGACAGGTGGTGGTGGGTATACTCTTGGGCAGGGACAGGCACTGGTGGGTACACTGAGAGGAAGAGACAGGTGGCGATGGGTACACTGACAGAGGGACAGATAGTGGTGGGTGCACAGATAGGCAGTGACAGCTGGTGGTGGTTAGATTGACAGGCAGCGACAGCTGGTGGTGGGCACACTGACAGGCAGGTACAGGTGTTAATGGGTACATTGACAGGGACAAGTGGTGTTGTGTACAGTGATGGGCAGGGACAGATGGTGGTGGGTACACTGACAGAGGGACAGGTGGTGGTGAGTACACAGACAGGCAGAGGTCTTGGTGGACACCGTCACAAATGTACATTTGGTGGTGGGTACACAGACAGGCAGTGACAGGCCCTGGTGTGCGCAGTAACAGACAGCAATAGATGGTGGTGGCTACACTGACAGACAGAGACTGGTGGTGGTAGGTACACTGACAGAACGGGACAGGTGGTGGTTACATTGACAGGATCAGGTGGTGGTGGGCACACTGACAGGCAGCAAGCAGGCAATGGTGGGTATACTGACAGACAGAAACAGGTAGTGGTGGGTACAGTAACAGGCAGTGACAGGTATTGGTGGGCACACTGACAGGGACAGGTGGTGCTGGGTACACGAACAGACAGAAACAAATGGTGGTGGTAACAGTGGCAGAGAGCAACAGGTCATGATGGATACACTGACAGGCAATGACAGGAGTTGCTGGGCACACTGATGGGCAGCAACAGGTGGTGGTTGGTATACTGACAGCCAGGGACATGTTGTGGTGGGTATACTGACAGACAATGACAGGTATCGGTTGCTATACTGACAGACAGGAACAGGTGGTGGAGGGTACACTGACAGGCATAGACAGATGGTGGTGAGTACACAGACAAGCAGTGGTCTTGGTGGGCACTGTCACAGAATGACAGTTGGTGGTGGGTACACAGACAGGCAGTGACAGACCCTGGTGGGCACAGTAACATACAGGTGGTGGTGGGTGCAGTCATAGACGGACACGTGGTGGTGGGTACACTGACAGACAGAGACAGGTGGTAGTGGGTACACTGACAGAGACGGGTGGTAGTGGGTACACTGACAGGCAGTGACAGGTATTGGTTGCTATACTGACAGACAGGGACAGGTGGTGGTGGGCACATTGTCAGGCAGTGACAGGTCTTGGTGGGCACAGTAACATACAGGTGGTGGTGGGCGCAGTCACAGACGGACACGTGGTGGTGGGTACACTCACAGACAGGGGCAGATGATGGTGGGTACACTGATAAAAATGGACAGGTGGTGGTGGGTACATTGACAGGGACAGGTGATGGTGAATACACTGACAGACAGCGACAGGTGTTGGTTGCTATACTGACAGACAGGTACAGGTGGTGGTGGGCACACTGACAGGCAGCAACAGGTGGTGGTGGGTATACTGACAGGGACAGGTGGTGGTGGGTACACTAACAGGCAGTGACAGGCGGTTTGGGTATATGACAGGCTGCAACAAGTGGTGGTGGGCACACTGACGGACAGGAATGTGTGGTGGTGGGTATACTAACAGGCAGAAACAAATGGTGGCACTAACAGTGGCAGACAGCGGCAGGTGGTGATGGATATACTGACAGGCAGTGACAGGAATTGATGGGCATGCTGACGGGCAGCGACAGGTGGTGAAGGATATACTGCCAGGCAGGGACTTTTTGTGGTGGGTATACTGACAGGCAGTGACAGGTGGCGGGGGTATACTGACAGGCAGCGACAGGTAGTGGTGGGCACTCTGATGGGCTGGGACAGGTGTGGTGGGCACATTGGCAGACAGCGACAGGTGTTGTTGGGCACACTGACCAACAGGGACAGGTGGTGGTGTGTATACTGAAAGAGGGACAGCTGGTGGTAAGTACACTGACAGGCTGGGGCAGGAGGCGATAGATAGGTACACTGATAGGTGGCGACAGGTGGCGGGGGTATACTGACAGGCAGGGATGGATGGTGGTGGGCACACTAACTGGTGGCAACAGGTAGTGGGAGTACACTGACAGGCAGGGGCAGGTGGTGGTGGGTATACTGACAAGCAACAACAGATAGTGGTGATTACACTGACAGGGACAGGTGGGGATGGATACACTAATAGGCAGATACAAATAGTGGTGCTAACAGTAGCAGACATCGGCAGGTGGTATTGGATATACTGACAGGCAGGGACAGGTTGTGGTGGGTATACTGACAGAGGGACAGATGGTGGTGGGCACACTGACAGACAGGGACAAGTTGTGGTGTGCGCACTGACAGGCAGTGACAGGTGGTGGTGGGTACACTGACGGACGGGGTCAGGTGGTGGTGGGCACACTGACAAACAGGAACAGATGGTGGTGGGCATACTGACAAGCAGTGACAGGTGGTGGTGGTCACAATAACAGGCAGGGACAAGTGTCGGTGGGTACACTGACAAACAGACAGAGGCAGTGGTGGGTAAACTGAAAGAGGGACAGCTGGTTGTGGTGGGTACACAGACAGACAGTGACAGGTCTTGGTGGGCACAGACACAGATGGACAGGTTGTGGTGGGCACACCGACAGACAGCGACAGATGGTGGTGGGTATACTGACAGAGAGGGATAGGTGGTGGTGGGTAAACTGACAGGCAGTAACAACTGGTGGTGGATACATTGACAGAGAGGGGCAGCTGTTAGTGGGCACACTGACAGATGGAGGAGGGTAGACTGACAGACAGGGGCAGGTGGTGGTGGGCACATTGACAGACAGGGTCAGGTGTTGGAGGGTATACTGACAGGCAGTGCCAGGTGGTGGGGATATACTGACAGGCAGGGTCAGGTGGTGGTGGGCACACTGATAGGCTGGGACAGGTGGTGGTGGGCACTCTGGCAGACAGGGACAGGTGGTGGTGGGTATACTGACAGGTGGCGGAGGTTTACTGACAGGCAGGGACAGGTGGTGGTGAGCACACTGACAGGCAGTGACAGGTGGTGGTGGGTATACTGATAGGCAGCAACAGGTAGTGGTGATTACACTGACAGGGACAGGTTGGGATGGGTACACTAATAGACAGAAACAAATAGTGGTGCTAACAGTGGCAGACATTGGCAGGTGGTGATGGATATACTGACAGGTAGGGGCAGGTTGTGGTGGGTATACTGACAGAGGGACAGATGGTGGTGGGCACAATGACATACAGCAACAGGTTGTGGTGTGCGCACTGACAGGCAGAGACAGGTGGTGGTGGGTACACTGACGACAGGGTCAGGTGGTGGTGGGCACACTGACAGACAGGGACAGATGGTGGTGGGCATACAGACAAGCAGTGACAGGTGGTGGTCACAATGACAGGCAGGGACAGGTGGTGGTGGGTAAACTGAAAGAGGGGCAGGCGGTGGTGGGCACACAGCGACAGAGGGGCAGCTGGTGGTGGATACACTGACCAGCAGGGTCAAGTGGTGGTGTGTACACTAACAGGCAGCGACAGGCCTTGGTGGGCAGTGTCACAGATGGACAGGTTGTGGTGGGCACACCGACAGACAGTGACAGATGGTAGTGGGTATACTGACAGAAAGGGACAGGTGGTGGTGGGTACACTAACAGGCAGGGACAAGTGCTGGTGGGTACACTGTCAGAGGGACAGGTGGTGGTGGGTACACTGTCAGAGGGACAGGTGGTGGTGGGTACACTGACAGGCAGCAACAGCTGATGGTAGATACACTGACAGAGAGGGGCAGCTGTTAGTGGGCACACTGACAGGTGGAGAAGGGTAGACTGACAGACAGGGGCAGGTCGTATTGGACACATTGACAGATGGGGCAGTTGGTGGTAGATATACTGACAGGCAGGGTCAGGTGGTGGTGGGCACACTGACAGGCAGCGACAGTTGCTGGTGGGCACACTGTCAGGCAGCAGCAGGTGATGGTGGGCACACTGGTAGAGAGGGACAGGTGGTGGTGAGCACAGTGACAGACAGGGACTGGTGGTGGTGGGCACTGTGACAGGCAGCGACAGGTGGTGGTGGATACACTGACAGGCAGCAACAGGCAGTGGTGAGCACAGTGACAAACAGGAACAAGTGGTTGTGGTGGGGCACACTAACAGTCAGGGCTGGGTGGTGGTGGGTACACTAATGGGCAGGGAAAGGTGATGGTGGGTACGCTGATGGGCAGGGACAGATGGTGGTGGGCATACTGACAAGCAGACAGAGGCGGTGGTGGGTAAACTGAAAGAGGGGCAGGTGGTGGTGGGTACACTGACTGGCAGTGACAGGTCTTGGTGGGCAAAGTCACAGATTGACAGGTGTGGTGGGCACACCAACAGACAGCGACAGATGGTGGTGGTCATACTGACAGAGAGGGACAGGTCGTGGTGGGTACACTAACAGGCAGGGACAGGTCGTGGTGGGTACACTGACAGGCAGCAACAGCTGGTGGTGTATACATTGACAGAGAGGAGGCAGCTGTTAGTGGGCACATGGACAGGTGGAGGTGGGTATACTGACACACAGGGGCAGGTGGTGGTGAGTATACTGACAGGCAGGGTCAGGTGGTGATGGGTACACTGATGGGCAGGGAAAGGTGGTGGTGGGTACACTGATGGGCAGTGACAGGTGGTGGTGGGCACACTGACAGGCAGCAGATGATGGTGGGCACACTGGTAGACAGGAACAGGTGGTGGAGGGCATAGTGACAGACAGGGACTGGTGGTGGTGGGTACTGTGACAGGCAGCGACAGGTGGTCGTGGGTACACTGACAGGCAGCAACAAGTTGTGGTGGGCACAGTGTCAGACAGGGACAAGTGGTGCGGAGAACACTGACAATCAGGGACAGGTGGTTGTGGGCACACTGACAGGCAGGGCCAGGTGGTGGTGGGTACACTGACGGACAGGGACAGGTGGCGGTGGGCACATTGATAAACAGGTGTAGGTGGTGGTGGGTATACTAAATGGTAGCGACAGGTGGTGGTGAGTACACTTACAGACTGGGACAGGTTGTGGTGGGCATGCTGACAGCCAGGAACAGGTAGGTTGACTGACAGACAGGGACAGGTAGAGGTGTATTTCCAGACAGAGTTGACAGGTGTTGGTGTGCACACTGACATGATGCGACAGGTAGTGGTGGGCCCACTGACAGGCAGGGGGAGGTGGTGGCGGGTACACTTGCAGGCAGTGACAGGCAGTTATCGTTATAATGACTGGCAGCAACAGGTGATGGTGTGCACACTGGCAGACAGGGACAGGTGGTGGTGGGTACACTGGCAGGCAGGAACAGCTGGTGGTGAGTATACTGGCACTGGGACAGGTGGTGGTGGGCACACTGACAGGCAGCAACAGGTGGGGGTGAGTACACTGACAGGCAGCAACAGGTGATTGTGGGCACACTGACAGGCAGTGACATGTGGTGGTGGATATACTGACAGGCAGGAACATGTGGTGGTGGGCACACTGACAGACAGGCACAAGTGGTGGTGGGTATACTGACAAGCAGCAACAGGTGGTGGTGGATACACTGACAGGCAGCAACAGTTGGTGGTGGGCACACGGAAGACAGGAACAGGTGGTGGTGGGCACAATGACAGTCAGTGACAGGTGATTGTGGGCACACTGACAGGCAGAGACACATGGTGACGGATGTGTTCACAGGCAGCAACAGGAGGTGGTTGGCACACTGACAGGCAGGGAAAGGTGGTGGTGGGCAGACCGACAGGCAGTGACAAGTTATGGTGGGTATACCCACAGGCAGAAACAGGTGGTGGTGGGCACACTGGCAGGCAGTGACAGATGGTTGTGGATATACTGACAGGCAGAAACAGTTGGTGGTGGGCACACAGACAGGAACAGGTGGTGGTGGGTACACTGACAGGCAGCAACAGGTGGTGGTAGGCACAGTAATGGACAGGGAGAAGTGGTGATGGGCACACTGACAGAAAGGGATAAGTGGTGGTGGGCACACTGAGAGGCAGTGACAGGTGATGGTGGGCACACTGGCAAGCAATGAGAGGTGGTTGTGGGTATACTGGCAGACAGGGACAGGTGGTGTTCGTACACCAACAGGCAAGGACAAGTGATTGTGAGTACACTAACAGACAGCAACAGGTGCTGGTGGGCTCACTGTCAGGCAGGGACAGGTGATGGTCGGTATACTGACAGACAGTGACAGGAGCTGGAGGGTACACTGACAGGCAGGGACAGGTGGTGGTGGGTATACTGACAGGCAGGATAAGATGGCAGTGGGTATACTGACAGTCAGGAACAGCTGGTGGTGAGTATACTGGCAGAGGGACAGGTGGTGGTGGGCACACTGGCAGGCAGCGACAAATTGTGATGGGTATACAGACAGGCAGTGACAGGTGGTGGTGGGTGTAATGACAGGAAGGGACCAGTGGTGGTGGGTACACTGACAGACTGGGACAGGTGGTGGTGGGTACACTGACAGACTGGGACAGGTGGTAGTGGGTATACTGACACAGGGACAGATGGTGGCACACAGACAGGCAGCAACAGGTGGAGGTGGGCACACTGGCAGGCAGCGATAGGTTGTTATGCATATACTGACCGGGGCAGGTGGTGGTGGGCTACTGGCAGAAAGCGACAGATGGTTGTGGATATGCTGACAGGCAGCAACAGTTGGTGGTGGGAACACTGGCAGGCAGCGACAAACAGTTGTGGATATACTGACAGGCAGCAACAGTTGGTGTTGGGAACAGTGACAGGCAACAACAAATAATGGTGGGCACACTGACAGGCAGGAACAGGTGCTGGTGGGCACACTGTCAGGCAGCGACAGGTGCTGGTTGGTACAATGACAGACAGGGATGGCTGACAGTTGGTATACTGACAGACTGGGACAAGTGGTGGTGGGTACACTGACAGGCAGCAACAAATTGTGAATGGCATATTGACAGGCAGAAACAGGTGGTGGTGGATACACTGACCGATAGGGACAAGTGGTGCTAGGCACACTGCTGGTCAGGGACAGGTGGTGGTGGGCACAGTGACGGAGGGGGACAAGTGGTGGGGAGCACACTAACAGTAAGGAACAGGTGGTGGTGGCTACACTGACAGGCAGCAACAGGTGGTGGTAGGCACACTGACAGACAGGGACAGGTGCTGGTGGGTATACTGACAGAGGGACAGGTGGTGGTGGGCACAGTGACAGGCAGCAACACATGGTGGTGGATATACTAACAGGCAGCAACATGTGGTGGTCGGCACACTGACAGGCAGCGACAAATTGTGGTGGGTATACTGACAGGCAGAAATAGGTGGTGGTGGGCACACTGGCAGGCAGCGACAGATGGTTGTGGATACACTGACAGGCAGCAACAGATAGTTGTGGATACACTGACAGCCAGCAACAGTTGGTGTTGGGAACAGTGACAAGCAGCAACAAATGGTGGGCACACCGACAGGCAGGGACAGGTGGTGGTGGGCACAGTGATGGAGAGGGACAGGTGGTAACAAGTACACTAACAGTAAGGGACAGGTGGTGATGGCCACACTGACAGGCAGCGATAGATGGTCATGAATATACTGCCTGGGGTAGGTGGTGCTAGGCCACTGATAGGCAGCAACAAGTGGTTGTGGGCACAGTGATGGACAGGGACAAGTGGTGGGGGGCACACTACAGTCAGGGACAGGTGGTGGTGGGCATACTGGCAGACAGGGACAGGTGGTGTTGGTACACTGACTGGCAAGGACAAGTGGTGTTGGTTCACTGACTGACAATGGCAAGTGGTTGTGAGTGCACTGACAGATTGCAAGAGTTGCTGGTGGGTACACTGACAGGCAGGGACAGGTGATGGTCGGTATACACTGACAGGGACAGATGGTGGTGGGTACACTGACAGGGTGGTGTTGGGCACAATTAGAGCAGCAACAAGTGATGGTGGCCACACTGGCAGACGGTGACAGGTGCTGATGGGTAAACTGATAGAGGGACAGGTGGTTCTGGGCACAATGACAGGTAGCAACAGGTGATTGTTGGCACACTGCCAGGGACAAGTAGTGGTGGACACACTGACAGGCAGCAACATATGGTAGTGGATATACTGACAGGCAACAACAGGTGTTGGTCAGCACACTGACAGACAGGGAAATGTGGTGGTGGGCACACTGACAGGCAGCAACAAGTTGTGGTTGGTGCACAGACAGACAGGAACAGGTGGTGTGGGCACAATAACAGGCAGTGACAGGTGATTGTGGGCACACTAACAGGCAGCGACAGGTGGTGGTTGGCACATTGACTGAGAGGGAATGGTGGTGGTGGACACACTGACAGGCAGCTACAAATTGTGGTGGGTATACTGACAGGCAGAATTAGGCAGTGGTGGGCACACTGGCAGGCAGCGACGGATAGTTGTGTATACACTGACAGGCAGCAGCAGTTGGTGGTGGGCACATAGACAAGCAGCAACAAATGGTGGTGGCAACACTGACAGGTGTTGATAGAAGTTTACAAAATTATGAGTGGCATGGACAGAGTAGATAGTCAGAAGCTTTTTCCCAGGGTGGAAGAGTCAATTACTAGGGGACATAGATTTAAGGTGAGAGGAGAAAACTATAGAGGAGATGTGTGGGGCAAGTTTTTTACGCAGAGGGTAGTGAGTGTCTGGAATTCACTGCCAGAGGAGGTGGTGGAAGCAGGTACGATAGTGATGTTTAAGAGGCAGCTTGACAAATACATGAATAGGATGGGAATAGAGGGATACGAACCCCGGAAGTGCAAAATGTTTTGGTTGGGCAATATGATCGGCGCAGGCTTGGAGGGCCGAAGGGCCTGTTCCTGTGCTGTACTTTTCTTTGTTCTTTGTTCTTTGTTCTGACATGCAGCAACAGGTGATGGTGGGTACACTGACCAACAGGGACAAGTGGTGTTAGGCACACTAGTAAACAGGGACAGTTGGTGGTGGGTACACTGACAGGCAGTGACAGGTGGTGTTGGGAACAGTGACAGGCAGCAACAAATTGTGGTGAGCACACTGACAGGCAGGGACAGGTGATGGTGGGCAAACTGACAGGCAGGGGCAGGTGGCAGTGGGTACACTGAATGGCAGGGACAGGTGCTGGTGGGTACACTGACAGGCAGGGGCAGGTGGCAGTGGGTACACTGGTAGGCAGGGACCAGTGATGGTGGGTACACTGAGACTGGAACAGGTGGTGGTGGACACATTGACAGACAGGGACAGGTGATGGTCGGTATACTGACAGATAGGGACAGATGGTGGTGGGTACACGGCCAGCCAGGGGAAGGTGGTGTTGGGCACACTGAGAGGCAGCAACCGGTGGTGGTGGCCACACAGGCAGACAGTGACAGGTATTGGTGGGTACACTGACAGGCAGGGATCAGTGGTGGTGGGTATACAGACAGAGGGACCGGTGGTCGTGGGCACAATAACAGGCAGCGACAGGTGGGGGTGGGTACACTGACAGACAACAATAGGTGCTGGTGGGCACACTGACAGGCAGGGTCAGGTGGTGGTTGGTAGATTTACAGGCAGGGACAGGTGATGGCCAGTGTACTGACAGGCAACGACAGATGGTGATCGGCACACTGACAGGCAGCGATAGGTTGTTATGGGTATACTGACCGGGGCAGGTGGTGGTGGGCACACTGAGAGGCAGTGACACAAGGTGGTGGATATACCGACAGGCAATAACAGGTGATGGTGGGCACACTGACAGGCAGCAAGAGGTGCTGATTGACATATTGACAGACAGGGACAGCTGATTGTAGGTGTACAGACAGGCAGGGACTCACTGCCACCTGCCACTGCCTGTCAGTGTACCCACCACCACGGGTGGAGGTGGGTGCACTTACAGACTGGGACAAGTGGTGGGTACACTGACAAACAGGAACAGGTGGTGGTGGAGGCGACAGGTGCAGACAAATTGACTGAGCCAACAGTGGCGACAAGAACTTGTATTCGTATAGTACGTTTAACACAGTCAAATGTCCCAAGATGCTTCACAGGGATGTTACCAAATCAAATTTGATACCAGCCATGCACAGAGATACAATAGATGATCAAAAACTTGACTCAGTGCAATGGTGGCCTATAGGAGAAGAGCAGGGTAGGGAGACAGAGATCTTTAGGAGTGAAATTCCAGAACTTGGGGCCTAGCAACTGAAAACACAGCCTCCAAAGTTGGAGCAATCAAAACCTGTGCAAGTGATCAGGATTGGAGAAGTGCAGCTATCCTGGAGGGTTGTAGGGCTAGATGAGATTATAGAGACAGGGAGGGGGAGGCCATGGCCGGATTTGAAAACAAGGATTGATTTAAATGTGAGGCGCTGCTGGACCAGGAGCCAATATCATTCAGTGAAGACAGGGGTGATTGGTGAAAAGGACTTGGCGGAAGTTAGGATATGGGTAGCAGAGATTTGGATGAGTTCAAGTTTGTGGAGGGTGGGAAATGGGAGACTGGTCAAGAGTGCATTGGGGGAGATGGTGGTGTAGTGGTAATGTCACTGGACTAGAGGCCCATGCTAATGCTCTGGGGACATGGAAGCTGGTGTAATTAAAATTCAATTAGTAAAAGGAATCTAAAATTGGTCTCAGTAATGGTGACCATGCCAACTATCATCAATCCATAAAAACCCATTTGGTTCACTAATGTCCTTTAGGGAAGGAAATCTGCCATCCTTCCCTGGTCTATACATGTGACTCCAGACCCACTGCAATGTGGTTGACTCTTAACTGCCCTCTGAAATGGCCTAGCAAATCACTCAGTTCAAGTGCAATGGGGGGTGGGCAACAAATGTTGGCCTTGCAGTGACACCCACATCACATGAAACAATAAAGAAAAAATAGTCAAGTTTAAAGGTACCAAAGACAAGGATGAGGGTTTCAACAGTAGATGGACTGTGATGGGGCACATTTGGGTAAAATTGGGTGTGGGATTGGAAGCTCTTCTGAGGGTCAAATCCAACAGTGAATTAAAAACAGAAAATGCTGAAAAAACTCAGCAGGTCTGACAGCATCTGTGAAGAGAGAAACAGGGTTAACGTTTTGAGTCTGTATAACTCTTCTGCTGAGCTCTGAATTAGTAGTATTTTGCTTTAGCCAACATTCTGGTTCAGCCTCAGACAGCTGCCAGGTAAAGGAAAGGAGTTGGTTTTTGGGAACAGATCTTGTGGTGGGCATCAAAGACGATGGCTTCAGTCTTTCCAATGTTTAGCTGAAGGAAGTTTTGCTCATTCAGTACTTCATGTTGGACTAGCAGTCTGTCAATTTAGAGCTAGAGAAGGGATTGAGAGAGGTGGTGGTGAGGTAGAGCTGGGTGTTGTCAGTGTGCATGTGGAAACTGGTGCTATGTTTTTGGCTGATGTTACCAGGGGTCAGCATGTAGATGGGAAATAGGAGGGGTCAAGGATAGATCCTTGGGGGACGCCAGAGGTAACAGTGCGGGAGCAGGAAGAGAAGCCATTGCAAGTGATTCTCTGGCTATGATTAGATAGATAAGAATGGAAGCAGGTGAGAGCAGTCCCACCCAGCTGGACAACAATGGAGAGGTGTTGGAGGAGGATGGTGTGGGGTCAATCATGTCAAAGGCTGCAGACAGGCCGAGAAGAACAAGAAGTGAAGGCTTTCCTTTGTCACAGTCACACAGGATGTCATTAGAGACTCTAAGAGCCATTTCTGTACTGTGATAGTGGAGGGAACCTGATTGGAGGGTTTCAAACATGGAATTCCGGGAAAGATGGGAACAGATTTGGGAGGTGACAACAGTTTTGAGGCCTTTGAGAGGAAAGGGAGGTTTGAGATGGGATCAAGAGTGCTTTTTTCAGGAGGATCTGATCATGGTTGATGTGACAGTACTTGAGGAAAGAACCTTTAACAATATCAGCTAACATGGGGTTACAGCAGTTAGCAGTTTACTCAGGATAGGGCTGAAGGAGCAGGATGTGGGCAGACAGGCAGATGGGATGGGCAGGTGGGAAGTTGAGGAGAGGCAGGCAGAGAAAGACAAACATTAATAGGCAAACACAGTTAATCAGATATGCAGGCCAAAAAACAGGCAGACTGACAGACAAATAGAAGCCAGGCACAGGGAGACAGATAGACAGCTGGTAGACTGACAAGCAGACAGGCATGTAGAGACAGGCAGAGAGACTGTTACTTATCTTCTGTTTTATCATTTGGAGTGTTGGAGTAATGCATGTCCCTAATGTAGCTGAGTGCAGCACCAGAGAAGGGCACTGGCTATGTTTCAACACCATTCTCTTGCACCTGATATTGAATGGGGCAATGGAGGCACATGAGCAGGATCAGCTCACTGAGATACACAGCAGCCTGATCCAAAGGGGAAAATGCAGTTAGAAATAAAAGAATGAAAGAGACTGGAAATCACAAAGCATACTCATGGGAATTCCATCCTCAAATATCAAATTCCCTGAGAGGCCAAAAGTCAGTCTATCCCAGCTTTAAATGTATTCAACGATATCAAGCAAAAAGCTAGAAAACCAGCTACACTAACCTAAAAAAATTTCCCAGATAATTGACCCAGACAAAAATGTATATCTATAAACCTGAGGTGATCTCTATCACGGAGATCAATGGATAAGGGCACCTCCACTGACCAACACAGAACAGGACATGATTTCAGCCAAGACTGCAAACAGCCTCAGCATCCCTCGGTTAGAGAGAGGAGAATCAGCCAGTGTCATTGTGGAGGGAGAAATGGGACCCTATTCATGGCTCATTTTTTCGCACATGAAGAAAGGCCAGTTGGGTGAGTTAATGAACAGAACTTCACTCTTGTATGAATTACATTAAGCAGAGGAGAGGAGAAATTTCTGGTGTTGGTGTATGTGTCATTAACAGCCCAGTTGTAGGTGCAGTCTGCATTGGGATGCAGTAATAGTGAAACTCACATAGCTAGGAACTTTCATTCCAACTGAGAGCACATGGAATTGGATAGAGCTATTAGCATAGGTAGGGAATTAGGAGGTGAGAAACCAAGAGAAAGGATTATGGGTATGTACTCTTTAACTGGAAAGAACACAAGAACACAAGAAAGAGGAGCAGGAGTAGACCATACAGTCCATTGAGCCTGCTCCACCATTCAATGGTTAATCATGAGCTTCAACTCCATTTTCCCACCCATTACCCATATTCCTTAATTCCCTGAGAGAACAAAAATCTGTCTATCCCACCCTTAAATATATTCAACGATGGAACATCTACAATGCTCAGGAGTAGAGAATTCCAAACATTCACAATCCTTTGAGTGAAGTAATTTCTCCTCATCTCAGTCCTATATGATCGGCCCCTTATCCTGAGACTGTGCCGGTGTTTTAGATTCTCTGACCAACGGAAACAATCTCTCAGCATCCACCCTATCAAACCCCTTCAGAATTTTGTAGGTTTCAATGAGATTGCATCATCTTCTAAACGCCAGAGAAAATAAGACCAATTTAGTCTCATCATAGGACAACCCCCTCATCCCAGGTACCAATTTAGTAAATCTTCACTGTACTGCCTCCATTGCAAGTATATCCTTTCTTAAGTGTGGAGACCAAAACTGCACATAGTCGAGGTGTGTCTCACCAAAACCCTGTACAACTGTAACAAGACTTTATTTTTGTACTCCAATCCTCTTGCAGTAAAGGCCAACATGCCATTTGCTTTCCTAATTGCTTGCTGCACCTGCATGCTAATTTTCTGTGTTCCTTGTACGAGCACACCCAAGTCTCTCTGAACATCAAGATTTACAAGTTTCTCATCTTTTAAAAAATGTTCTGCTTTTCTATTGTTAGGACCAAAGTGAATAACTTCACACTTCCCCACATTATAATCCATCTATCATCTTGTTGCCCACTCACTTAACCTACCTGTATTTCTTTGCAGCCTCTCTGTGTCCCCACAGCTTACCTTCCCACCTAGCTTTGTATCATCAGCAAACTTAGATACATTCCTCTCTGCCTCTTCAACTAAGTCATTAATATAGATTGTAATTAGCTGAGGCCTGGGCACTGATCCTTGCAGCCTTCACTATTCACTGCCTGTCAACTTGAAAAAGCCCCGCTTATGCCCACTCTCTTTTTTATCAGTTAACCAATCCTCTATCCCCCTGACTATACTGTCTCCTGTCATTCCCACATTCCTCTTCGCTCCTCCCACTTGAATGGCATCCTTCACTATGGTAACATGGGCACTTTGCTCAACCATCTTGCATTCCTTCTCCTCATCCACACAGGTAGCAAGCACTTCATGCCAGTTGGACAAAGTCAGGGGCTGAAGCTCCTCCATCACTATATGGTGGTTCCCCATACCTGCCTGACTCACAGTCATACCCTCCTGTCCCTGACCATTGCCCAACTCTAAAGTTCTACCTAACATAAGGAGAATGACTGTCTCCTGGAACAAAGTGTCCAGGTAACTTTTCCCCCTCCCTGATGCCCCGCAATGTCTGCAACTCAGACTCCGGCTCAACAACTGGGAGCCGAAGTTGCCTAAGCTGCAGACACTTGCTGCAGATATGGTTGTCTGGGATTGCAGTACATTTCACAGATTCCCACATGCTGCAGTCATGGCACACTACCAGCCCTGCCGTTTCTGTCTAACCTTATTTAATTAGTCAAATAGTTAATAATTTACACAGATAAAGTAATAGAAAGCTGCACTCACCTAGCTTGGAGACAAGGAAGGAAACTCACCAACTACTGGAGGCTTAAAAATGCAGAAAAAGGGGCACCTCTCTGCCCCAAATTCCCACCTGAACCAAATTCCCAACTATACATTCTGTCCGTATCTCACTCTGGCGTACTCTCATGTCTGTGCATCCCCTTATGCCGGGAATGTGACTAGCAGTGTCCCTCAGTGATCTGTGCAATGGGGTCTCATGATATTTATCAATGAATTAGATTAAGGAATAGAGAGCTCAATATCCATGTTTGCTAACAGCTGTATCTCTTGGCACAGCAAGGAGTGTAAATGGCAGAAAGCTGTAAAGTGATATTCAGTAGATAAAGCTGCGGAAGGTGGAGTTCAAGATAAGGAAGTTAGTGGTCATCCATTTAACCTAAGAGGGATCAGAGAATTTTCTAAATGGTGAGAAACGAAGAAATGTGGAGGTGCAGAAAGATTTAGTGGCAGAAGTGCAGCAATTGTTAAAAACTATTGGACATATATAAAACATAATGAAAATGACTAATGGAATAAAGGGTGTATGACAAAAGGCAGATGTTATGTTACAGATTGCTGGTAAGAACCTGTCAGGAAGACTGCATACAATTCTGGACACCGGACCTCAGGAAGGATTTATTGACCTTGGAAGGACTACAGCACCTGCATTAAAAGGGTTAAATTACAAGGACAGGTTGCATAGAATAGACTTATATTGCTTTGAGGATAGAAGATTAAGGGATGATCTAATCAATGTGGTTAAGATGATTAAAGAATTTGATGGGATAGGTATTCATTTATGTGTGCTTTGCCTGAAGGCAGGTCCTTGGCTCATTGATGATACATAGAAACATACGTAGAAACTAGGAGCAGGAGTAGGCCATTAGGCCCTTCAAACCTGCTCCACCATTCATTGTGATCATGGCTGATCATCCAACTCAATAGCCTGCTCCCGCTTTCTCCCCATACCCTTTGACCACTTTTGCCCCAAGAGCTATATCTAACTCCTTCTTGAAAACATACAATGATTTGGCCTCAACTACTTTCTGTGGTAACGAATTCCACAGGCTCACCACTCTCTGGGTGAAGAAATTTCTCCTCATCTCAGTCCTTAATGGTCTACCCCCATATCCTCAGACTGTGACTCCTGGTTCTGGACTCTCCCACCATCGGGAACATCCTTCCTGTACCTACCCTGTCTAGTCCTGTCAGAATTTTATAGGTTTCTATGAGATCCCCCCTCATTCTTCTGAACTCCAGCGAATATAATCCTAACCGACTCAATCCCTCCTCATATATCAGTCCCGCCATCCCAGGAATCAGTCTGGTAAACCTTCACTGCACTCCCTCTATAGCAAGTACATCCTTCCTCAGATAAGGAAATCAAAACTGCACAATATATTCCAGGTGTGGTCTCACCAAAGCCCTGTATAATTGCAGAAAGACATCCCTGCTCCTGTACTCAAATCCTCTGGCTATGAAGGCCAACATACCATTTGCCTTCTTTACCGCCTGCTGCACCTGCATGCTTACCTTCAGCGACTGATGTACAAGGACACCCAGATATTGTTGCACATTCCCCTCTCTCAATTTATAGCCATTCAGATAATAATCTGCCTTCCTATTTTTGCTACCAAAATGGATAACCTCACATTTATCCACATTATACTGCATCTGCCACGCATTTGCCCACTCACTCAGCTTGTCCAAATCACAGTAAAGCATCTCTGCATCCTCCTCACAGCTCACCCTCCCACCCAGCTTTGTGTCATCTGCAAATCTGGAGATATTACATTTAGTTCCCTCATCTAAATCAGTAATATATATTGTGAATAGCTGGGGTCCCAGCACCAATCCCTACGGTACCCGTTTATTCCTACTCTTTGTTTCCTGTCTGCCCACCAGTTTCCTGTCCATCTCAATACCCCCAATCCCATGTGCTTTAATTTTACACACCAATCTCTTATGTGGGACTTTGTCAAAAGCCTTCTGAAAGTCCAAATAAACCACATCCACTGGCTCCCCCTCATCAACTCTACTAGTTACATCCTCGAAAAATTCCAGTAGATTTGTCAAGCATGATTTCCCTTTCATATATCCATGCTGACTCTGTCCAATTCTGCCACTGTTTTCCAAGTGCTCAGCTATTAAATCTTTTATAATGGACTCAAGAATTTTCCCCACTACCGACGTCAGGCTGACTGGTCTATAATTCCCTGTTTTCTCTCTACCTCCCTTTTTAAATAGTGGGGTTACATTAGCTACCCTCCAATCTGTAGGAACTGTTCCAGAGTCTATAGAATCTCGGAAGATGACCACCAATGCATCCACTATTTCTAAGGCCACTTCCTTAAGTACTCTGGGATGTAGGTTATCAGGCCCCGGGGATTTATCGGCCTTCAATCCCATCAGTTTCCCAACACCATTTCCCTATTAATACTGATTTCTTTCAGTTCCTCCCTCTCACTAAACCTTGTGTTCCCCAACATTTCTGGTATGTTATTAGTGTCCTCCTTTGTGAAGACAGAACCAAAGTATGTATTTAGTTGGTCAGCCATTTTTTTGTTCCCTATTATAAATTCCCCTGTTTCTGACTGTGAGGGACCGACATTTGCCTTCACCAATCTTTTTCTCTTCACATACCTATAGAAACTTTTACAGTCAGTTTTTATGCTTGCAGTTCCCGGCAAGCTTACTCTCGTACTCTATTTTCCCCTTCTTAATCAATCCCTTGGTCCTCCTTTGCTGAATTCTAAACTGCTCCCACTCCTCAGGTCTGTTGTTTTTTCTGGCCAATTTGTATGCCTCTTCCTTGGATCTAATACGATCTCTAATTTCCCTTGTAAGCCATGGTTTGGCCACCTTTCCTATTTTACTTTTGCGCCAGACAGAAATAAACAATTGTTGCAGTTCACCCATGCGCTCTTTGAATGTTTGCCATTGCCTATCTTTAAGTAATGTTTCCCAATCCATCATAGCCAACTCACACCTCATACTATCATAGTTTCCTTTATTAAGATTCAAGACCCTAGTCTCAGAATCAACTACATCACTCTCCATCTTGATGAAGAATTCTATCATATTATGGTCACTCATCCCCAAGGGGCCTCGCACAACTAGATTGCCAATTATTCCTTTCTTATTATACAATACCCAGTCTAGGATGGCCTGTTCTCTAGTTGGTTCCTCAACGTATTGGTCCAGAAAACCATCCCATATACACTCCAGGAATTCCTCCTCTACGGTATTGTTACTAATTTGATTTGCCCAATCTATATGCACATTAAAGTCACCCATAATTACAGATGTTCCTTTATTGCATGCGTCTCTAATTTCCTGTTTAGTACCATTCCCAACATCACCAATACAGTTTGAGTGCCTGTATACAACCCCCACTAATGTTTTTTTCCCCTTAGTGTTTCGCAGCTCAACCCATACAGATTCCACATCATCAGAGCTAATATCTTTCCTCACTATTGCGCTAATTTCCTCTTTAACCAGCAATGCAACCCCATTGCCTTTTCCTTTTCGTCTGTCCTTCCTAAATACTGAATAGCTCTGGATGTTCAGTTCCCATCTCTGGTCACCCTGCAGCCATGTCTCCATAATCCCGACTATATCATATCTGTTTACATCCATTTACATCTATATATGATACTTCATCCTGAGGCATTTTTGACTGCAGTGGCTTTGCTATTGCCTTCCACTCTCAGGGGCAAGGTGAGGAGGCAGGTCCCAAGTCTACCTCAGCCACAATGGGAAATCGAATTCACGCTGTTGGTGTTATTCTGAACCACACACTAGTCATCTAGTCAACTGAGGTATCCAGCCCCAGGGTAGGCAGAGAGAAACTATTCTGATGAGACAACACAGAATGAGGGGGCATAACCTTAAACTTAGAGCTGGGCTGTTCAGATGTGATGTCAAGAAGCACTTCTGCACACCAAGGGGAGTGGAAATCTGGAACTCTCCCCGAGAAAGCAACTGAAGCTTGGGAGGGGTGGGGCAGGGCTTGTCAGTCAGCTGATTATTTCAAAACTGAGATTGATACATTTTTACTTGTATAAGTGTTATAGAACCAAGATGGGTAGATGAAGTTGAGACAGATAAGTCACGATCTAATTGATTGCAGGACAGGGGTCTGAGGGCTGAATGGTCTGTTCCTAACGTTTCTAACCCTCTTCTTACCAAATAAACTCTTTATGTTGTAAGCAGTGGTTAGTACGCAGAGTTCTGTGATGTTTCCCAATAATATTTTCCAATCCCAGGTACATAAATTAAAAATCAGGAAGTTAGCAACACAGAAATTGCTCATTGTAAAAAGACCACAGCCCATCTAGATTATCCTCCACCATCTTGGTAGTCACATGATAAGACAATGGTTCAGTAGCTGACTAATCACAGAAATCAATCTCTCTTGATTATTCTACAGAACACTCAGGCAAGAGCTGAACAGAACCCCCCAGTGGTGGAAAGCTTTGGGAACCATCGGTCCAAAGTTACGTGTTCCTCCCAAGCATGCTACACTCACCTTGTCATGTCTCAAATTACTCACATACTGTATATCAAATTAAGAGTAAGAAGTGATATCAGAGAGGACTTCAAAGGACAATCAAGTTGTGGAATAAGTTCCCAGTGAAGGAATATTAATGGATGGTGTAAATGGAATTGAGACAATTGTGAGACAGGATTGGGGTGTTAAGTGTTGATAACATTGTGATGTGTGGTTTCCTCTGGTTTATCATTTCTACCAAATTCCTAGACCTGTTCAAGCATTGCATGAGAGGGGAGTTTACCTGATAGTAAGTGTGATTAATCAAAGGTGTAAAGTTGCTGGATCCCACAATACTTTATTAATCATTCTTCTGTTGTCATTTCCCAGATTTCGCATTGGATTTAAGAGAGCTTTCCGTTGCTGTCCTTTTGTACATGTTAGTCGATATGATGAACAGGAGTTAACAACAGCAGCAAGTTTCCGAACAACCCGGAGCAACACTTATACCACAAATAGAATGGAGACAATGGTGAATAGTCGCATCCATTCCAATTATGATGAAACCGAAGAGATAAAGGGAGAATTGGTCAGCTCTCAAACCATTCTTTGAAATGCATCTCATCCTGTATAGGATTGCTATTCCTTCAGAGACAAGGAGCAATATTGTGAGACACAGTTCCCACATGGACCCACACTTGTTTGAGTCAAGGAGAACCACATTGAGCCCAAGTTCCAAATTCTCAAATCCTGGTTCCCAATTCTTTGACCCAAGCTCCTGATTCTTTGATTCTGGTTCCTGAATCTTCCATTCTAGCTCCTAATTCTCCGATTCCAGTTCCTTTTCTCCAATCCTG
Source organism: Cetorhinus maximus (assembly GCF_964194155.1). Lineage (NCBI taxonomy): Eukaryota > Metazoa > Chordata > Chondrichthyes > Lamniformes > Cetorhinidae > Cetorhinus > Cetorhinus maximus. Next base: position 28,130,253 of record NC_135898.1, on the reverse strand, counting down.
GCTCCTGATTCTCCAAAACTGGATCCCAATTTTTCGATCATGTCCTTCAATTCTCTAATCCAGTAATTTGGGCTCTCCACACCGCTGACCATATTGAACATTGTGCTAGAACTGGGCAGCTGAATGTGTAGGGAATTCACAGAGCCCCTTGCATTGTAACCTTCATTCGAGTGTCTACATTTTGGGGCTTTAACCTTACATTCTGTACATTCCTGAAGATGTGTAAATACAGAATAGAGAAAGAAAACAAAGACTTGCATTTATATGGTAACTTTCATGACCTTAGGATGTCCGAAAGTGCTTTATTGCAATTGAGGTAATTTTGAGGCATAGGCATCATTCTGGCTAGATGATTGTAATAAGAGTCTGTGCTTGAAGCAGTTTGAATTGTCTGTCTATTGGAAATGTGATTTATAATTAAAATCTATGTGCTAGTTTATTATAGAAAAATAACTGTTGAAATGTAAGGTGAATCATATTTAAATTTACATTCAGTGATTCCATTTGCCATTGCTATTGTTTCAGTTTAACCTTGGAGTTTGTGACATTTCAGAATGTAGAAGTCGATTAACAAAGCAGTTGATAAGGACTGTCACAGACAACAGAATCACATCATAATCCTATTTTCAACCCATCCTACATTAAAGAGGTTTCACACAGAGAACAAAACTTCAGAAATAACCGCTCTTTTGGGGTGAATTTTATGCCCCCTCCCCACCACACCCGATGTATTTGAAGGCAGGGACATGTAAAATAAAGTGGGTGGCCAGCCACTGCCTTCCCGCCCTTCCCCATCACAGAGGCTGGGTAAGGTGTCAGGCAGCCTGCCCACCCTTAGACCAATGAGGCTCTTAAGTGGACGATTAAGGCCTTTAAGGGCCTTATTCTGCCTCCGTTGTAAGTTTGGTCTGCGGGGTAAGGTGGGAGCATGGCAAACAGCCTGTGAGCTTTCACTACGTGCTGCTGCTGGGCAAGAGCGGGGGTACCTCCTTTTGGGGAATTCTCTCTGTCCGTTGTGATCACCCGCCCCAAGATGGTAAGCCCCTTTGTCCCTTGACCCCCGAGGTCCCCCTCCCCCCACCCACCTCACTGGGGTTTCCCAGCTGTGCGTGCCCAAAATGCTCAGGCTTTCCTAAATCCAGTGTCCATCTCTTCTTCTCCAGTGACTGGTTGTAGTCCCAGCAGAGGCCACTGTTCTCTTTGGCAATGCTGGGACTACAGAGCTACCAACCAATCTGATTGGTCAGCAGCTCTTTAGGGAGGAACTTGCTGTCCCTGAGGGGTGGAAGTCCCACTCTTGCCATATTAAAGCAGCCCTCAGTGTATTATCACTGCGGGGCAGCCAGGTTTCTGGTCGATGAGGTGTTGAAGGACTTTTAGAGGGTAATCTTCCCACCCCATAAAATCCACCTCATGTCATTCTACCTGTAGCAGAAAGATGCAGAGTGAGCCAAAGAGGAAAATTCACAGCCATCGTTGACTCACCCAGTGATTTTCTTGCAGCCTTTGGCTTGTGTTTGCTTTCCTTGTCAACGGCTTTTTTCAGTAGCTTTTAGCAGCTCTGAACATTTCAGTGCTCCTCTTTCAGTAGCTGTGTCTTCTCATCAGCTTTTGACAACCCAATCTCAGCTCCACTTCTGACACCATGTTACGAGCTCAAAGAAATGTTTCTAATACAATGCCTGCATTGAACTGAAAGTAAGATGGCTTCCCTCAGCCCTGTGCCTTATGGCAGAGGTCACATGACTATTGTAAGCCACATAGGACCTTTCTCACATGATCTTATTAAAGATGGAATTGTCTTAGGCATAAGATATTCTACAGTGAGACCAAGTTTGCTGAGAGGAGAAACTTACTCTTAAGAACGAGATAGAGATGTGCAGAAGTGCAGAGGTTGTAAACCATCAGCTAGAGCACATGTATGGCAGAACAAACCAGGAGTTTATTATGCTGAGAGACCTTCCAGGCCAAAAGAGCAGAACAATCACGGACAAAGGGCAGGATGCAAATACAGTGGAGGGCTTCATACGAAGGAAAAGAAGGATTGTCCTGCGTGGGGAAAGCAATGTTTAAACTGCAAGATGCAGAATCATTTCACACACAAGTATTTGGCGAGAAAGCAAAACATGCCTATACAGAGATATCAGCCGATGAGTCTGATGAAGAAGTATACACCGTACAACAGGTTGGTTCCGTGAAGTCTGTAGGTGAGAAATGGTTTGTGACTGTTACAATGATGACCACAGGAGGAGAGCATCAAGTGAACATGAAGTGTCAGATAGACATTGGTGCATCATGCAACATCATGACCTTCACAGACCTGTGCAAAGTGGCTCAACATGGTGATCCTCGAGGAGAAACACACCTACTGAAGGCATGGAAAGTAGTCCAAAGACTAATGTCAAAGCACACCCAAACTACTCTTCCAATAGCAAAAAGCTACTGACACCAGAAGTAGCAATAGGCATGAATGAAAAAGCCTAACTTGAAATGGCAGAAAGCTAAATTTCACTTTGACAAGACTGCCAAACCATTGCCAAAGTTGAGTACTGGAGAACCCGCCAGAGTACAAACCTTCAATGCTCTCAACAGGAGTTAGCAACTTGGGACACTCGTAGAGCAGTTGTCACCTCGATCATACGCAGTGGAAATGATTGACCAAAGATACTGGCACAACCACAGGCATATAAAGCACAACTAGAGAAGTTGTTCCCTCACTGCAGGCAGTGAAGGTGGGATCTCACCAATTGCACAGAGTACAGAACTGACCATCAGGCCCAGAGGTCCACTGGTCCCCAACTTTGGAAATGGAACAACAACAGTTACCACGGCAATAAAAAGTGCCATAGGAATGATACTTCCCGGAGAGGGGCCATCACCCAAATGAACAGCCAAGGACAACGTATACCATTAAGACAGTTACACGATTTAATGACTATGCATGAAATGTATGTTTAGAGACTGATGAGAATAACGAACAGTCTGTTAATGCGAGAACAGTTGTGGTATAGTGGGTAACTTGGGTAATTCACAGTTACACATGATAGTGCATGCAAGTTTGTCTTTTGCAAAGGGGGATGTTTGGGTTTTGAAATGTAATCATGTCAGAAAGATCGTATCTGGCTTGCTGTTGTCATGAGGCACAGGGCTGGGGGGGAGCCATCATGCATTCAGTTAAAAGGCATTACACTAGAAGCACTGTACTTCTTTGAGCTCATAACAATTGTCAAGAATTTATGCATTAATTGGGAATGTTCTCCTTTGAACAGAAAAGGTTAGTAGAGATTTAATAGACATGTTTATGAAGAGGTTTAATAGATTAGACAGGGAGAAACTGTTTCCAGTTGTGGGGGGTGGGGAGCTTGGGGGAGCTGCTAATCAAAGGACCCAGTTTTATAACAATTGACAAAAAAAATGGGAAATGATGAGATTTCTTTTACGCAGTGAGCTGTTGTGATCTGGAATGCACAGAAAGGGCATTGGAAGCAGATTCAACAGTAAATTTCAGAAGGGAATTGAATAAATATTTGAGGAGGGAAATTTTTCAAGGCCATGGGGAAAGAGCAGAGGAATGAGACTAATTGGATAGATCTTTCAAAGAGCTGGCATAGGCATGATGGGCTGAATGGCCTCCACCTGTATGCACAATTCTATGACAATGAAAGCAACGCAAAAGCAAGGAGCATCATTAAAAGCAGGAGCATCCATCCAAGTTTGAAAGAAAATCTCAGCATTTCTCTCAGAAAAGGGATGTATAATTCGGAGACCTGAGCTGCAGTATAGAATAGATAACAGTAGGACATAGCAGTCAATCCCATACTCACCACAGGCCAATGCTAATGGTTATGCAGAATGAAGAAGCTATCTCATCCTGGTAAATCTCTAACAAGGCTGCAAGTATAGTATCTCTAGGTGCCCAAGGAACATAGAACATAAGACTTAATGCATTGAGCTGAATTCTGGTTCCAAACTCCAGCTGCAACAGTGCTGAATGAATTTAATGCCATTTATTCACGTTCACCTCTGTCAGTGCTTAGGAACAGTATAGGATTAGAATGGCAGAGACACTGAATGACAGCATAAACTGTGGCTTCACCCTACCTTTCAAAGAAATGAGATGTGTTCTTGTAGAGAGTAGTAATTATATCCAACTTTCTTGGCCTTTGGCCCCCCCAGGTTCAACATTGAAATACAGTCAAGTTACACCTGGAAACATTCATTCCTTTATCAACCTTCTCTGTTACCCTCCAAAATACTCCAGCAAGTTAGTTAAACATGATTTTCCCTTAATGAATCCATGTTGGCTTTCCTTAATTATCCTGCACCTGTCTAAGTGATTATTGATTTTGTCCCAAACTATAATTTCCAGAGGTTTCCCTACCACTGAGGTCAAACTGACTGGTCTGCCCTTGCCGGCATTTTCCTTGCACCCCTTTTTGAACAAGAGTGTAAGATTTTCAATTCTCCAGTCCTCTGGCACCACTCCCACATCTAAGGAAGTCTGGAAGATTGTCACCAGTGCCTATGAAATTTCCACTCTCCCCTCCTTCAGCATCTCATCCAGTCCTGGTACCTTATCAATTTTAAGTAAAGTAGCCTTTCTAAAACCTCCTCCTTCTCAGTTATAAATTCTTCGAGTGTACCAGTTACGTCCTCTCTCATCTTGGCCTGGGTAGCATCCTCTTCCTTTGTAAAGACAGATGCAAAGTACTTGTTTAACACCTCCTCTATTTCTCCTGCCTCCACATGCAAGTCTCGTCTTTTATCCCTAATTGGCCCTAACCTTTCTTTTACTACCCTTCTTTTATTTACATGTTTATAGAAGACCTTATGTTAGCTGCCAGTCTCTTTTCATGCTTTCTCCTTGCTTTACTGATTAGTTTTTTCACTTCCCCTCTGGTCCTCCTTGTCACGATAATAGTTGACTGTGGTAGTGGGCTCCAGTATTGGATATTATACGGTACTCTGTACTAGATAGTGGGGGGTCACCTGACCTGGGGGCTGAAGGTTAGATAGCACATGTTGGAACCTGTCTTGATAGAATTCAGTTACTGTGTTTATGTTAGGAAAATGTGTTATCAATTAAGTTACCTCAGCTTCAATGTCAATGGCCTGTGTGCATTATTGAAACAAAAAACAAGACATGGTGTCAGAAGTAAACTAAACACAACAATGGAGGTTCTGAAAGCACCGTCAGAGCTCAGTTTGGAGGGAAACTTTGCTGAAAACTCGAGGAGTTCAGGCAGCAACAGGCAGTGATAAAAAAGACACTCAGGTACAGTCTTCCATCTTTCTTCACGTAGCAAGGGAAGACACCCTAGAAGTCTATAACACATTTGCGTTTGAAAGTGGTGAGAAACAAAATGACTTGAAAGAAATAATGGAAAAATTGCAGCCCTAAGGAAAACATCACATATGAAAGATACTGATTTTCTTACATGCATGCAAGGCAGTGACAATGTTAGTGAGTACATAACTGAGCTGAGAAAATGAGCTAAATCATGTGAATTTGGAGAACTTGAAAAAGCACTCATCCAAGATAGAATAATTTGTGGAATCACAAATGACTCTCTGAGAGAATGGCCTTTGAGTGAAGTTGACCTCACGCTGGAGAAAACAATAAATATTTGCAGAGCAGCAGAGACAACAAAATGCCAGATTTAAGAGATGACAAGAAGATGATAATCCACACACGGTCAAGCAGTTAGATGCAGTTAAACAGAAACAGCCCCGGGGGAAAGAACAAATGGACAATCTGAACGTAAAAAGAACAAAACTGCGATGAAAACATTTAAATTCAGTCGATGCAGATCAGAGCATTTACCATGTAGTTGTCCAGCCTACGGAAAGCAATGTAAGAACTGTGATAAACTAAATCACTTTGCTAAGATGTGTAAATAGAAGAAAGTGCACAGGTTTGACACAGACACTGAAACTCAACTTTTTGTTGGCACGGTAACAACAAATTCCAAAGAAGACGAATGGAAGGCTGATTTAAAAATTGCCAACATGATGGTGAATTTCAAGCAAATGTCATTTCCATAAGCCTGTATCATAAGATAAACAAAGAAAAACAACTAACTAAAACAAAAGTGATTCTGTCTACTTATACAGGTGAAAAAATTGCAGTCGCAGGCAAGTCACACTTAAAGTGAACTACAAAAAACAGTCTCAAGCACTTCCATTCATAGTGGTGAAAACTGATGATAAACCCATTCTTGGAATCAAAACTTGTGAACATCTGAAGCTAATCAAGAGAATAATGACTGTCACCACTGATGACATCCTGAGCGACTATAAAGATGTGTTCCAGGTGATTGGCTACCTAAAAGGAGAACACACCATCGAGATTATTGAAACTGTGACACTCAAAATACACCCACCCAGGAAAATACCAGAGATACTGAGAGAGCAACTGAAAGCAGAGTTGGACAGAATGGAGACACTTCACATCATCAAGAAAATTGAAGAACCGATAAAATGGGTTAATCCAATTGTAATTGTAGCAAAATCAGACGGGAATCTGCGAGTCTGTCTGGATCCCAGAGACCTAAACCAGGCAGTACAAAGAGAGCATTACCAGTTGCCCACAGTAGAAGAGATCATGTGTAAACTAGTCGATGCTAAATGCTATTCAGTTGTGGTTGGGAGTTTAGGCTTCTGGCAGGTCAAGCTGGATGAATGCAGCTCCTATCTTTGTACCTTCACCACACCATATGGGCAATACAGGTTTTTACACTTACCTTTTGGTATTAATTTAGCTCTGGAGGTGTTCGACAGAACAGTGAAGCAGCTGGTTGAAGGGTTAGAGGACGTGGAAACCTATACCAATGATGTGCTGATCTGGGGAGCTAGAGAAAGGAGCCTTAGGTTGAAGAAAGAAAAGTGTAAGATAGGTCTTCATGAAATCAAATACTTGCGACATGTGTTAACAGGTGAGAGACTGAAGCCAGACCTGAGTAAAATTGAAGCAGTTATGAACATGCAGAATGTAAGAAAGGAGAGGATTTTGGGAAAGGTGACCTATCTTGGGAAATTCATTCCAAACATGTCAGACCTGACAGCACCTCTCAGAGAACTTCTACAAAATGATGTTGAATGCCACTGGGAACAAAGTCACCAGGAAGCTTTGACCCGTCTGAAGAGAACACTAACCCAGGCATCAGTGTTAAAGTATTACGATGTCAGTCAATCAGTCAAGACCTCAGTGGACACTTCAAAGACTGGCCTGGGAGCTATCCTCTTGCAAAGTGAGGCACCAGGGGCATACACTTCAAAGTTAATGACTGAAGCACAGCAGCGGTGTGCCCAAATGGAGAAAGAAATATTAGCAATTGTGTTTGGCCTAGAACGCTTCCACCAATTTGTTTATGGCAAAGACACGGAGGTAGAGTCTGATCATAAGCCTTTGGAAGTTATACTTATAAAGCCCCTGAACTGTGCACCACCAAGAATCCAAAGATTACTAATGCGTCTGCATCAATACCAGGTCAGAGATAAATACAAACTTAGCAAGGAAATGTACATTGCAGACACTCTGTCATGTGCATACCTACCCATCACGGAGGAAGAGGATAAAGAAACAGAAGCACAGGTTCACATGCTGACAAAGAGCTTACCTGTGGCTGTAACCAAACTGGATGAGATCAGGGAAGTGACCAAGAATGACGCCACCCTGAGAAAACTGCAGCAGATTGTGCAAATTGGCTGGCCCACACATCAGAGCGGAGCCCCTTCTGATGTACAAGAGTACTGGAACTTTCATGAGGAACTTCATGTAGCAGAAGGAATAATTTTCAAGAGAGAAAAGATCATAATTCCTGCAACACTGAGGAAAGAAACGCTGCAGCACATACATGAAAGTCACCTCGGCATAGAAACATACAGGGGAAGAACTTAAGATGTAATGTACTGGCCTGGAATGGGAGCACAAACCAGGGAAATAGTGAATGCGTGTGCAGTGTGCCAAAAGTACAGAAAATCACAACAAAAAGAACCACACAGTGTTCCAGAGAGGCCCTGGCAGAAAATTGGAGTGGACTTGTTCCACTCTTGTTTGACAACAGTGAGTGCCTTCTAGCAGTAGATTATTACTCAAAGGTCTGAGTCTGTGCTGCTGAGAAATTATGGTAAGAGCATTACTGTAATAAGTCATTTAAAATCAATTTTTGCTCACCACGGCATACCTGAAGTGGAATTCCTGGAAGAGAAGTGGCAGTGAATTAAACACTAAGATAAAAGCAAAATACTGCGGATGCTGAAAGTACCTGAAGTGCTCATCTCTGATAATGGCCCACAATTCTCAGGCACTGAGTTTCGTAAATTTTCATAGGACTGGGAGTTTTGCTACACTACGTCAAGCCCCAACTATCCACAACCCAACGGAATGGTGGAAGGTACCGTGCAGACCTTAAAAAAAACACCTGTTGAAGAAGGCAAAGGCAGACAGAAGAGACCCCTACCTGGCTCTGCTGTATAATCAGGAATACTCCATCAGGGGACATTGGATCATCTCCAGCACAGCTCCTAATAGGGAGAAGACTAAGAACTAAGCTTCCTACAGTGCCCCAACTGTTATTTCCACAGCCAGTGAGCTACAGCGCATAGGACCTGCTCAAACTGAGACAGCAGAAGCAGAAACAGTACTTTGATCGAGGCGCCTGACCTCTGCCTGACCTGAACATGGGAGAGACGGTGAGAATTCAGCACAAAGGGGTCTGGAATCCTGCTATTGTCACAGGAATCGCAGGAGAACCAAGGTCTTACATGACGCAGACTCCAAACGAACAACGGCACAGGAGAAACCAATAATTCTTATGGAAAACAAATGAAACGCAACCCTGCTCTGATCCAGAAAGAGTAGCTGAAGATCAAAAACCAGAATGCACCAGTGAAGCAACAGATAACCTAACAAAGCCTGTGAGTCCTGGAAACTATCCAAGGGGTGATAGTTACACAGAGCTGGAGAAGGCCGCTTGTCCTTCAAAGTCACCTCTGCCACCATTCAGAACATCCAGTGGAAGAATTGTGTAAAAACCACAGAGATACAGAGATGAGTAAAAGACAAAACAGAGTGATAAAAACAGACTGAGAAAGAATAGATAAGAGACTTTGTGTACCTGAGTTGAATAAAAGTTTGTTTTTTTTTAAAAAAGGGAAATGTCATGATAATAGCTGATTGTGGTAGTGGACTCCAGTATTAGATGCTATACAGTATTCTGTACCAGATAGGGGGTCACCTGACTTGGGATTGAAGGTCAGATAGCACATATTGGAGCCTGTCTAGATAGAATTCAGTTACTGCAGATAGGTGTTTATGTTAGGAAAATGTCTTATCAATAATGTTAGCTCAGCTACAATGTCAACAGCCTGTTTGTATCATTGAAACAAAAAACAATACACTCCTTTGCTGTATTTTAAAATCCTCCCAATCCTCAGGTTTACTGCTATTTTTGGCAACTTTATAAGCCTTTTCTTTTAATCTTATACAACCCTTAACTTCCTTTATCAGCCACGGTTGACTAACTTTTATTTTTGGGTTTTTGTGCCTTGAAGAAATGTATAGTTGCTGTAAATTATGTAATAATTCTTTAAAGATTATCTATTGCTTATGTTCCGTCACATCGTTTAATGTATTTTCCCAATCCACCTCAGCCAATTTTCCCCTTATACCTCCATAATTTTCTTTGTTCAAATTTAACACCCTGGCTTCAGATTGAACTACCTCACCTTCAAACATAATGTAAAATTCTATCATATTATGGTCTCTCGTCCCTAAAGGCTCTTGCACAATAAGATTACTAATTAGTTGTTTATTGGCCAGTGATAGTGTGGGGCATGGTATTAATCAGGAGGTTAGAGAAGCGTGTGGCATGGGTAATACAGTAATCATGGGTGACTTCAATCTGCATATAGACTGGGTAAATCTAATGAGCATGAACACTGTGGAAGATGAGTTTCTGGAGTGTGTTAGGGATGGTTTTCTAGAGCAGTATGTTGAGGAACCAACTAGAAAACAGGCTATTTTAGAACTAGTATTATGTAGCAAGAAAGGGCCAATAAACAACTCTTACCAGTGTTTGCTGCCCTTTGCTGTTTCTTAGCTTCATCTAAACAGGTTCCACATTTTGTTCTTCTGATCTGAGATCCTCCCTTACTAATGTACTGATCCCAGCCCCTTATCCTACATCCATCCCTGTCCTTCCTAAATGTCAAATATCCTTGAATATTCAGTTCCCAGTCTTGGTCACCCTGTAGCCATGTTTCCATAATAGCAATTAGGTCATACCCATTTATCTCTTTTTGTGCCTTTAAATCTCCACCTTGTTGCGAATGCTGCATGCATTCAGGTAGGCTGCCCTTAACTTTGTCTTTTTGACATTATTCCGCATCCTAAACCTAGCTGATGTTTGCCTTTGGTTCATCTGCCTCCTAATTTCACTTGCTACTTTACTTCGTCCAATTTGAGTTGCCCCTCAGGTTCTCACCCCCCTGACAAGCTAGTTTAAACCCTCCCCAACAGCACTAATAGATCTCCCTGCAAGGACAGTAGTCCCAGTCCTGTTAAAATGTAACTCGTCTGTCTTGTACAGGTCCCACCTGGCCCAAAACCAGTCCCAATGCCTCAGAAACCTGATGCTCTCCCTCCTACACTAATTCTCCGGCCACATGTTCAATCGCTCAGTTCTCCTATTCCTATGCTGACCAACATGTGGCACTAGGAGTAATCCTGAGATTACTGCCCTTGAGGTCCTGCATTTTAATTTCCTCCCTAACTCCCTAAATTCTGCTTTCAGGGCCTCATCCCTCTTCCTACCTATGTCATTGGTACCATTGTGGACTACGACCTCTGACTATTCACCTTCCCCCTGAAGAATGTCCTGCAGCCGCTCCGTGACATCCTTGACCAGGGAGGCAACACACCATCCTGGAGTCACTAACCGCCACAGAAACACCCGTTTGTTCCCCTGACTACCGAACCCCCGATCAGAATTGCTCTTCCCCTCTTCTTCCTCCCCTCCTGTGCAGCTGAGCCACTCGTGGTGCAACTGACTTGGCTCTGGCTGCACTCCCGAGAAACCATTGTCCTCACCAGTGCCCAAAATGGAAAACCCATTTGCAAGCAAAATAGACTAGGGGACTCCAGCACTACCTGGCTGGTTCTCATGGTCACCCATTCCCCCTCTGCCTGTACACTCCTAACCTACGGTGTGACCACCTCCCTAAACATGCTATCCACGTAGTTCTCTGGCTCATGGTTGCACCACAGCGACTCCAGTCGCCGCTCAAGTTCCGAAACACAGAGCTCAAGCTTCTGCAGCCGGTGACACTTCCTGCAAATGCGTTCGTCTAGGACACATGATGAGTCCATGACTTCCCACATTCCACAGGTTGTACATTCCATTTGGTACTCCCAGTGTTTTAGCTGTACTGGAACAGCTTGGCTAATGATGCAGCTAGTCCTGGAGAACTTGTCTTCAGTTCTATTACCAGAATATTGTCAGGGCTATTAGCCTCTGCAATATCCAGTGCCTTCAGCCATTACATGATATCACGTGGAGTGAATTGAACTGGCTGAAGACTGGCATCTGTGATGCTGGGGACCTCCGGAGGAGGCTGAGATGGATCATCCACTCGGCACTTCTGGCTGAAGATTGTTGCAAATGTTTCAGCCTTATCTTTTGCATTGATGTACTGGGCTTCTCTATCATTGAGGATGGGGATATTTGTGGAGCCTCCTCCTCCTCCGGTGAGTTGTTTAATTACCCACCACCATTCACAGCTGGATAAGGCAGGACTGCAGAGCTTAGATCTGATCCATTGTGGGATTGTGGGATTGCTTAGCTCTGTCTATTGTATACTGATTCCACTGTTTGGCACACAAGTACCCTTGTAGCTTCGCCAAGTTGGCACCTCATTTTTAAAGTATTTCTGGTGCAGCTCCTGGCATGTACTCCTGCCCCTTTGTCGCTTCATCATAATCTCTGGGCAGAATTTCCCGTGATCATTGGCGTCAGGTATCATGGCGGGCACGAGTAGACAATGTGGCGGGAAGGCCAAAAATCAGTTTCATGCCATCGTGAAACCATTTTGCAATCGTCTGCTCTGCCTGTCAATGGCAGGCCACGTTTCCCATTGCCACATGTTGGGAATGTCACTTTAACGCATCTGCCTATTATTATAAGCCCTGTTCACCGGAATCATCCCCCCCACCTCAAATTTATCACCCATGTTGAGGGAAAACACGCCGGTCCAGAACACGCTTGGACAAGTGTGACATGCAGAAGTTGGCACTCACAGTCAGGACCTTACTCACATCGTGGATGTCCGAGGAGCAGAAGATGCTGGAGCCCAACAGCGACCAGACCCGGAGGGACATGTGCATTGCTTGCTGGGTGGGTTTATACAGAGATGGCTCTGCCACGAAGCAGCTCACGGGAGGTGGAAGGTCATCATTGAGGGTCTGCTTTGTGGCATCAGGGCCTTGTCTATGGGCTGCTATGGATGATCGCAATGGGGGAGGGGAATGTCCAGCTGTGAGTGGGAGAGGAAGGTGTACAGGCGGGAGTGGGAGTGGGAGGTCTACTTTTGACTGGGAGAGGAAAGCGTACCCGTGGTGGTGAGGTGAGGATAGGAGGGAGGTCGCGATGGTGTCGGGAGGCAGGTGAGGTTGGGAGGGGGGAGGGAGTACGGGGGAGGAGGTTGTAATGACGGGGAATATGGCAACTGGGGAGGTAGGCATAGGTGGGGAGGAAGGTGTAAGGGAAGGAGTTCAGGGGAGAAGAGTCCGTGTGGAGGAAGGAGTCTGGGTGGAGGAAGGAGTCCGGAGGGGGGAATGAGTCCGGAGTGGGGAAGGAGTCCAGGTGGAGGAAGGAGCCCGGAGTGGGGAATGAGTCCGTAGTGGGGAAGGAGTCTGGGTGGAGGAAGGAGTCCGGATGTGGCAAAGAGTCCAGGGGGAGGAAGGAGTAAGGGTGGAGTAAGGGGGCGCATGTCCAGGTGACTGTGCAGGGGAGGGGTCTGTGGAGTTGATGACTGCCTCCTGGGCAGCGAAGTGAGAATGGGCATGGTCGGAGGGAATGGTGAGAATGAGAGATGGCAGAAGGAACCAGGAGGGTGGGAGGGTGAAGGTGTGACAGTGGCGGTAGAAGGGGCGGCGAGGGTGATTGGTGGGGACTCGGAGGCAGACATGGTCCCTGGGAGTGGGGAGGAGGAGGATGGGGAGGTCAATGTGGATGGGGGTGGGATTCTCAGGAAGGTAGGGAATGTGCATGTTCACCTGGACATCCTGGAAAGAAAAGGGTTGTGGCTGGTCAGTGATAGTGGGCAAGCGGAAGGTGATGCCAGGAGGGTCGACAGTGATGGGGGGAGGACATGGGTGACTGGGGGAAGCGAAGGAACGGGGGAGCTGAAGACAAATTTTACCAGTACCAACTTGCAAAACAGAAAGTGAGTGGAGCCTTGTATTGGGCGAGGTCAGGTGCTGCATGGGAGTGAGATCAGTGGGTGGACGGAGATGCCGGTCAGCTCAGATGGACAACTGAAAGAGAACCCTAGCAGGTAGCATTGAAAATGCTCAGGACATTGAGGTGAGTGTGATACAGGAAGTATCCGCGTGAGTGGGAGAATGCTCGCATGAGACTCCGAAAGGCCTTGCCACACACACCCTCCAGAATCATTTGTGGGCTAGCTGTGTGCAGCTGAACTGATAGTGGGGGAGGGAGGATGAAGGGGGAGGACTTGCAAAGCTTGTAAATGAAGCTGTAAGACAACATTGCACATTACTCAGTGGAAGTGAATAGATTTTCAGATTGTAAAGTGACAAAATGTGTTCACCCGTGCAACCACTTGTGATCAGAAATTCTTAACTTTTCTAGACCTACCACTTCTTCTAGGTGCTGCCCTGACATCCGCAGCAGGGATGGAGACAGCCTGTGTAATGGAGACAGCCTGTTGCCTCTGATGGCGTGCATGCTATGGAGAGGCGAGGCTTTGAGGCTGTCCTCCTGTGGGCCAGCTGCTCCCTCTGCGGCGACAGAGGACAAGGTTGAGGGGCTCACAGGCAAAGGGGACTCGCAGGGAGAGGACAGCCTCTGAGATTCCTGAGTGGATGACCCAGGGCTGTCCAGCTGCCGCTCCTCCTCCCTTTGGATGCCCGGGGGCCCCAGCCTCACTCCTCGAGGGGAAGGAGTCCCTGGGGGAACATCGAGGGGCCCTGTTTCCCTCTTGCGTTGCCACTGCAGGAACTCAACCATTGCCACCATGATGGAGTGCAGGTCTGCACACGTCTCCATGTTCTGCTGGACCAGGGTCTCCATGGTGTCTGCCATCCTCCCCATGGAGACCTTCATACACACACATGTGGGCACCACTTCATCAGAGAGCAGGTGGGTGCACTCCGCCGACTCGTGATCCACTCTGCTGAGACCTTCCAACAGCTCTGTTTGATGTTCCCCTGCCTTCTGCTGATTCTCCACGATGAGTTGGAAGGCCAAATTCAGAGGCTCGTCATCTGACTTGGACCTCACAGATGCCTCTTCTCCAGCAGTCTTCCGAGTGCCAGGGAGTTCGACTAAACCTGCCTCCTCCTGCTGCAGACACGTGTCCGTGCGGTGACCACCAGATTGTTAACCTGAGCCAGATCTAGGTCCCACTGAGCTGAGTGTCTCTGCGCTTGTGGAGGGTGTGGGTAAGTGCTGTGACGGGTCTTCCAAGCTGCTTATTTCCAGCTCTTCAATGGAGGAGGTGTCCTCTTGGCTGGAGGTGAGGATGTGGATGGAGCTGAGGGATTGGCTGGCTGAGAGTGTTGGTTACTTGGCAGAGCTCCCTGTGAACCAAAGTAGAGATAATTAGTGCATGTCAGCAGAGTCAAAAGCAGGAGAGGGAGCACCCACAGATGCGTTGAGAGAGGGATGATGCGGTGCAGGATCCTCACGAGGGTGTTTGCCACCAAACTCACTGTCACCGCAGGCACAGTCCACATCCTCACCAGTCCATGCGATAGCACATTCCTCAAAGTGAGTGAGGGGCCTAACGTGGGCCACTCCACCCCCAGTCTGGGACCTCTCCCTGCTGTTGTGAGCCAGCTTCTCCTGCATTAAAACAGATAGAGAGAGTGTGAGCAGGACGCATGGCACTGAGTGGAATGTTTGTGTGGTGGGCGGAGTCATGGACGAGATGAGGATCCCAGCTCCAGAGGATATGAGCCATGTGAGAGTGTGTGAGAGAGTTAGTGGTGTTGTCCTTTGAGGTGTGAGATCCCTGTGGATGTGTGATGGGTTTGTGAGTGTGTGAGCTGTGAGTGATGAGAAGAGTGACTCACCTTGGCGGATCGGATGAGACCATTCATCCCGTAGCGGCACTGGGTGGCTGTCCTCTTTTGCAGGGCATTGGCGCTGACCACCGCTGCCACCGCCTCCCATGCTGGATTGTTGACCTTGTTTGTTGGCCTTTGCCCAGAGTAGGAGTAGAGACTTCACTGTGTCCAGTAGGCACTCGAGGGAAGCATCACTAAATCTGGGGGCAGCATGTTTCCTCCCTTTGGCAGCCATCAGTTCCCAGCAGCTTCCTATCCCTTGAAGAGTACTAGCTCTGTGCAGGGACAGCCTTTAAATATGGTGCCTGGTTTAGTGGAGGCCTGAGGTCACAGCAGGGCCAGCGAAATAGAGGCCATTCCGCCAGCGACCTGGGGGTTTCCCGGGAATGCATGATTAATGAGGCAGGATCGGGACGATACGGTGTGAAAAGCTGCCAGTGCGGCCGGTGGGTAAAACGTCCTTATTCCTGCCCACTACCACCCTTAGTGTGTGAGAGAGTTAGTGGTGTTGTCCTTTGAGGTGTGAGATCCCTATGGATGTGTGATGGGTTTGTGAGTGTGTGAGCTGTGAGTGATGGGAAGAGTGACTCACCCTGGTGGATCGGATGAGATCTGGGACGATACCGCCCTCTATCTCTTTCATCATCCAGGAAGCTCTAGATTTGTTTGCGGTACCATCCTTCCTTGTGGGAATGAACGTTGACAGCACCTAAACTATCTCCTCCTCAAAGGCAGCCCATTGTTCCATTTACAGATTTGTCTGCCAATCTTTTATTCTAATTTATCTGGGCCTGATCTGTTCTCATGACATTGAAGTTGGCCCGCCCCCAATTGTTTATTCTTATTCTGGATTTCTCCTTGTCCTTTTCTATAGCCAGCCTAAACCTTATTGTACTTGGATCACCGCCCTCAAAATGTTTAATGGACACTTGATCCACCTTATTCTCCAGTGACAGATTCAGCAGTCTCATTCCTTGTTGGCCTGGAAAATTACTGACCAAGAAAATTTTCCTGAACACACTCAAGAAACTCTCCCATCTGTCTGCCCTTTACACTATCACCATTACAGTGTATTTTAGGAGAATTACAGCACCCATTATAACCAATGTATTATTCTTGCATCTTTGTTCATCCACACCTTTCCTGCTTTCTCCATGGCGACCTGTGTCTGCAGCTCACCAATTTTACCACACTCCACACATCGAGCGCCATTTTTTTGCAACTAAGTGCAGTGGCGGGCGGGTTCCCCAGCAAGTATCCTGCTGCTCAGAATGGTAGGAAATCGCACCTGATTCTATGCTTGGAAGCTGATTAATTATGCACAGGTGACTATCTCTCATCATGGCATCATGTACTCAAAGGATACAAGCTGTTCCACTACAGCTACAACGCTGGCACCTACCCAGGTATGTCCTGTACACAAATCCAACTCGGCCAATTACTGCCCCATCAGTCTACTCTCGATCATCAGTAAAGTGATGGAAGGGGTCATCAACAGTGCTATCAAGAGGCACTTCCTCAGCAATAACCTGCTCACTGACGTTCAGTTTGGGTTCCACCAGGGCCACTCAGCTCCTGACCTCATTACAGCCTTGGTCCAAACATGGACAAAAGAGCTGAACTCCCGAGGTGATGTGAGAGTGACTGCCCTTGACATCAAGGCAGCATATGACTGAGTGTGGCATCAAGGAGCCCCAGCAAAACTGAAATCAATGGGGTGGGGGGTGGGTGGGGTGGGGGGGGGTGGGCCGGGGGGGGGGGGGGGTGGGGGGATGGGGTGGGGGGTGGTGGTGGGAACTGTCTGCTGGTTAGAGTCATACCTAGCACAGAGGAAGATGGTTGTGTTTGTTGGAGGTCAATCATCTCAGCTCCAAGACATCACCGCAGGAGTTCCTCAGGGTTGTATCCTCGGCCCAACCATCTTCAGCTGCTTCATCAATGAGCTTCCTTTCATCATAAGGTCAGAAGTGGGGATGTTCACTGATGATTGCACAATGTTCAGCGCCATTTGCACACAACTCAGATACTGAAGCAGTCCATATCCAAATGCAGCAAGACCTGGACAATATCCAGGCTTAGGCTGATAAGTGGCAATTAACATTCGCCACACAAGTGCCAGGCAATGACCATCTCCAACAAGAGGGAATCTAACCATTGCCCCTTCACATTCAATGGCATTACTATCACTGAATTCCCCACTATCAACATCCTGGGGGTTACCATTGTCCTGAAACCGAACTGGACTTGCCATATAAATACCGTGGCTACCAGAGTAGGTCAGAGGCTAGGAATCCTGCGGAGAGTAACTCACCTCCTGACTCCCCAAATCCTATCCACCATCTACAAGGCACAAGTCAGGAGTGTGATGGAATACTCCCCACTTGCCTGGAAGAGTGCAGCTCCAACAACACTCAAGAAGCTGGACATCATCCAGGACAAAGCAGCCCGCTTGATTGGCACCCCATCCAAAAACATTCACTCCCTTCACCACTGACGTACAGTAGCAGAGTGTGTACCATCCACAAGATGCACTGCAGGAACTCACCAAGGCTCCTTCGAGTGCACCTTCCAAACCCTCGGCTGCTACCATCTAGGAGGACAGGGCAGCAGATATATGGGAACACCACCACCTGGAAGTTCCCCTCCGAGTCATTCACCATCCTGACTTGGAAATATATCACCGTTCCTTCGCCATCACTGAGTCAAAATCCTGGAACTCCCTTTCTAACAGCACTGTGGGTGCACCTACACCACAGAGATTGCAGCGGTTCAAGAAACCACCTTCTCAAGGACAATAAATGCTGGCCTAGCCAGCGACGCCCACTTCCCGTAAATGAATTTTAAAAAATCTCCACTTGCCAAATTTTTGCCCTCTCTCTTAACTTGTTTGTATTCCTTTGCTGGCTCCTTACGTCCTCTTCACAATTTATTTTCCTACCTATCTTTATGTCATCGGCAAATTTATCAATCATATGTTTGGTCCCTTCATCCAAATCATTGAAATAAATTGTAAATAGCTGAGGCCGCAGCACCGATCCCTGTGGCACACCACTCGTCTCATCTCACCAAGCATTTATGCCAATGCTCTATTTCCAGTTAGCTAACCAATCCTCTATCCACGCTAATATGTTAGTGTTTCCACCATGAGCTCTCATTTTACATAACCTTTGATGTGGCACATTGTCAAATGCCTTCTGGAAATTGAAGTACAGCACATCAACTGGTTCCCCTTTATCCACATTGCTTGCTTCTTCCTCAAAGAACTCCAATAAATTAGACAAACGTGGTTTCCCTTTCACAAAACCATGTTGACTTTGCCTTATCACGTTAAGTGCCCCTCTATAAACTTCCTAATAATAGATTCCAGCAATTTCCATATGACCGATGTTAGGCTAACTGGCCTGTAGTTTCCTGCTTTCTGTCTCCCTCCTATCTGGAATAGAGGAGTCACATTCACTATTTTCCAATCCGATGGGACCTTCCCAGAATCTAGGGAATTTTGGAAAATTAAAACCAATCCAACTACTATCTCAGCTGCCATTTCTTTTAAGACCCTGGGATGAAGCCCATCGGGACCTGGGGACTTGTCAACTTTTAGTTCTAATAATTTTCTCAGTACCCTTTCCTTGATGATTATAAGTGTTTTAAGTTTCTCCCTCCCTTTCACCTTCCGATTCACAATTATTTCTGGGATTTTATTTGTATCCTCTACCAGGAACACAGATGCAAAATGGCTGTTTAATTCATCCGCCATTTCTTTATTTTCCATTATCAAATCCCCAGACTCGCTCTCTAGAGGACAAATGCTCATTTTACTTACTCTTATCCTTTTTAAATACCTGTAGAAACTCTATATGTTTTTATATTTCTAACTAGCTTTCTCTCGCACTCTAATTTCTCCCTCTTTATTAATCTTTTAGTCATTCTTTGTTGTTCTTTATATTCTGTCCAATCTTCTGACCTGCCGCTCAGCTTTGTGGAATGATATATTTTTTTCGTTAAAGTTGATATTGTCTTTAACTTCTTTAGTTAGTCCTTCCTTTAGAGTCTTTCTTTCTCACTGGAATGTATCTTTTCTGAATATTCTGAAATATCTCCTTAAATGTCGGTCACTGCATCTCTACTGATCTATCCCTTAACCTAATTTCCCAGTTCACTTCAGCCAGCTCTGCCTTCATGCCCTCATAATTGACTTTATTTAACTTTAAAACACTAGTCTTAGATCCTCTCCTCTCCCTCAAACTGAATATGAAATTCGATCATATTATGATCACTGCTACCTCGGGGTGCCTTCACTATGGGGGCCAAATGACATCCTTGTGTAATCTTCGTTCATTCTATGGTTTTATAACCTCCCTTTTCTTTCCAAAGTCCTTTGAATGTGTTGTTGCCTCCCAAATCCGTTCTCATCTTTCCCAGATTTCCATGTTTGAACCCCTCTCATCAGGTTTCTGCCCCTTCCACAGTACTGGAACAGCTCTTATTGAAGTCACAAGTGACAACCTATGTGACTCTGACAAAGGTAAACTATTCCTTCTTAATCTGCCTCCAACCTTTGACGCAGTTGGCCTCCTTACGGTCATCCTGCATGGGACTGCTCTTACCTGGTTCCATTCTCACCTATCTAATCATAGCCAGATAATGACTTGCAATGGTTTCTCTTCCTGTTCCTGCACCGTTACCTCTAGTGTAACCCAAGGGTCATTCCTTGGCCCCCTCCTATTCATCATCTACATCCTGCACTCGGTGATATAATCTGAAAGCGCAGGGTTAGTTTTCACATGTATGTCGATGACACTCAGCTCTCTTAACTCCTCCACTATTGCTAAATTATCAGACTGCTTAGCCAACATAGTACTGGATGAGCAGAAAATTCCTCCATTTAAATATTGGGTAGACAGGACCCATTGTTTTTGGTCACAGAATCACAGAACCACACAGTGCAGAAGAGGCTCTTCGGCCCATCGAGTCTGCACCGACACGTGAGAAACACCTGACCTACCTACCTAATCCCATTTACCAGCACTTGGCCCATAGCCTGGAATGTTATGACGTGCCAAGTGCTCATCCAGGTACTTTTTAAAGGATGTGAGGCAACCTGCCCCCACTACCCTCCCAGGCAGCACATCCCAGGCCATCAACACCCTCTGGGTAAAAAGGTTTTCCTCACATCCCCCCTAAACAACCTGCCCCTCACCTTGAACTTATGTCCCTTTGTGACTGACCCTTCAACTAACGGGAGCAGCTGCTCACTATCCACCCTGTCCATGTCCCTCATAATCTTGTACACCTCGATCAGGTCGCCCCCTCAGTCTTTTCTGCTCCAACGAAAACAACCCAAGTCTATCCAACCTCTCTTCATAACTTAAATGTTTCATCCCAGGCAGCATCCTGGTGAATCTTCTCTGCACCCCCTCCAGTGCAATCACATCCTTCCTATAATGTGGTGACCAGAACTGCACACAGTACTCCAGCTGTGGCCTCACCAAGGCTCTAAACAACTCCAACATGACCTCCCTACTTTTGCAATCTATGCCTCGATTGATAAAGGCAAGTGTCCCAAATGTCAAATGTCCCAAAAGGCAAGTGTCCCCTTTTTCACCACCCCACGAATATGTCCCTCTGCCTTCAGAGATCTATGGACACACAAGACAAGGTCCCTTTATTCCTCAGAACTTCCTAGTGTCATGCCGTTCACTGAATACTTCCTTGTCAAATTACTCCTTCCAAAGCGTATCACCTCACAGTTTTCAGGACTAAATTCCATCTGCCACGTATCTGCCCATTTGAACATTCCGTCTATATCTTCCTGTAGCCCAAGACACTCAACCTCACTGTTAACCACCCGGCCAATCTTTGTGTCATCCCCAAACTTACTAATCCTACCCCCCACATAGTCATTTATGTCGTTTATATAAATGACGAATAATAGGGGACCCAGCACAGATCCCTGTGGTACACCACTGGACACAGGCTTCCAGTCACTAAAGCATCCTTCTGTCATCACCCTCTGTCTCCTACAACTAAGGCAATTTTGAATCCACCTTATCAAATTACCCTGTATCCCATGTGCATTTGCCTTCTTTATAAGTCTCCCATGTGGGACCTTGTCAAAGGCTTTTCTGAAATCCATATAAACTACATCAACTGCACTACCCTCATCTACACACCTCCTCAAAAAATTCAATCAAATTTGTTAGGCATGACCTCCCTCTGACAAAGCCATGCTGACTATCCCTGATCAAACCTTGCCTCTCCAAGTGGAAATAGATTCTCTCCTTCAGAATTTTCACCAATAGTTTGCCTACCACTGATGTGAGACTCACTGGTCTGTAGTTCCCTGGCTTATCTCTACAACCCTTCTTAGATAGCGGAACCACAATCTCCAGTCCTCTGGCACCTCCCCCGTGACCAGAGAGGAATTAAAAATTTGAGTCAGAGACCCTGCGATCTCCTCCCTTGCCTCCCTCAGCAGTCTGGGACAAAAATCATCTGGGTCTGGAGATTTGTCCACTTTTAAGCCTGCCAACACCTCCAATACCTTGTCACTCCCTATATCAATTTGCTCAAGAACCTCGCAGTGTCTCTCCCTAAGTTCAATACCTTCATTCTCATTCTCTTGGGGGAAGACGGATGTGAAGTATCCATTCAACACTCTACCGATGTCCTCTGGCTCCACCCATAGATTGCCCCCTTGGTCCCTACTCTTTCCCTGGTTATCCTCTTCCCATTGATATACTTATGGAATATCTTGGGATTTTCCCTACTTTTACCAGCCAGAGCTTTCTCATATCCCCTCTTTGCTCTCCTAATTGCTTTCTTAAGCTCCACCCTGCACTTTCTGTATTCCACTAATGCCTCTGCTGATTTGCTCCCCTTGTACCTGTTAAAAGCCTCTCTTTTCCTTCTCATCGTATCCTGAATATCTCTGGTCATCCATGGCTCTCTGGGCTTGTTACTCCTTCCTATCACCCTAGAGGGAACATGTTGAGTCTGTACCCTCCCCGTTTCCTTTTTGAATGCCCCGCACTGCTCTTCTGTAGGTTTCCCCACAAGTAGCTGTTCCCAGTCTACCTTGGCTTGATCCTGCCTTATTTTACTAACATGCTCTCCCCCAATCCAAAATATTTTTTTGCAACTTGTCTATTTCTTTGTCCATAACAAGCTTAAACTGTACCATGTTGTGGTCGCTATCACTAAAATGCTCCCCCACCACCACCTCAGCCACCTGCCCGGCTTCATTCCCCAGAATTAGGCCCAGCACTGCACCATCCCTTGTTGGACCCTCTACATATTGACCTAAAAAGTTCTCCTGTACACATTTCAAGAAATCCACTCCATCCAAGCACTTAACACTATGTCTATCCCAATTAATGTTGGGAAAGTTGAAATCACCTAATATAATTACCTTATTGTTATTGTTTTTACACACCTCTGCAAATTGTGCACATATTTGCTCCTCAATTTCCCGCTGACTATCTGGGGGTCTATAATAAACACCTAATAATGTGGTTGCCCCTTTTTTATCCCTAAGCTCTACCCACAAAGCTTCATTCAATGCCTCCTCCAAGATATCATCTCTCCTTACTGCAGTAACTGACTCCTTAACTAATAATGCAACGCCTCCTCCTCTTTTACCCCCTCCCCGTCTCACTTGAAGATTCTATATCCCGGAATGTTGAGCTGCCAATCCTGCCCCTCTCTCAACCACGTCTCTGTGATGGCTACTATATCACAATTCCACGTGTCAATCCTCACCCTTAACTCATCCGTTTTACCTGTAATACTCCTGGCATTAAAGTAGAGGCCATCCAGCCTTGCCTTACTCCCTTGAAACTTAATGCAGCTGTACTCCCTCTGACTTTATTGTTTTACTGTATTATGATGTGTCCCTATTCTGCTAACACTCGGTGTTCCCTCCCCCTGCCGAATTAGTTTAAACTCCTCCCAACAGCACCAGCAAACCCACCCACAAGGATGTCAGTCCCGCTCTGGTTCAGATGTAGCTTGTACAGGTCCCACCTTCCCCAGAAACAGTCCCAGTGATCCAGGAACCTAAAACCCTCCCTCCTGCACCAACTCTTAAGCCACGTATTCATCTGTACTATTCTCCTATTTCTGTCCTTGCTAGCTCGTGGCACTAGGAGTGATCCAGAGATTATAACCCGAGTGGTCCTGCTTTTCAGTCTGCTGCCTAACTCCCTGAATTCTTGATGCAAGACCTCATCCGTCTTTCTACCTATGTCATTGGTACCAATATATACCAATGCCCTGCAGCCGTTCAGTGACATCCCGGACCCTGGCACCAGGGAGGCAACACACCATCCTGGAGTCACATTGACCGGCGCAGTGGTCCCTGCTCCAAACTCCGTTTCCCAACTACTGACTTTGTCCCTCTCACTGGCAACAGTCTGAGGTTAAACCAGTCTGTTCACAATTTTGGTGTAACATTTGATTCTGAGGTAGGTTCTGAATTCATACTTGTACTAATTCATACTAAGACTGTCTATTTCCACCTTTGCATCATTGTTCAACTTATCCTCTGTCTCAGTTCATCTGCTACTGAAATCCTCATCCATGCTGTGAGAATGGATGTTATTTTTTTAAAATATTTTTGGGGAATACTGTGTTATTCTGTGAAGAGGGCTGACAGTGTAAATGATTTAATTAAGCTGGGGAAAGGGCAATAGAAGACAGGTTGTCTGGGGGGGTTTAAAACATGAAAAGCATAGAGGTGTTCGGTTTGAGGTACAAGTGAATAGGTTGGATCTAACATTTGTGTTTTTAGATAAGTTGAGAGTTTGTTTGAATATCAAAGGAGAGTCAGAGGTGAAAAGAAACATGTTTGCATCTTGCAGGAGTTCCAAAGGTAAATAGAAGAGGGTAGATTATATTTTATTGACCTGAAAGCAGAGACAAAATAGAAACATGAAAGATTTGCTATCATTTGAACGATTTGAGTTTCAAAGAGGTGTGAGAACAATGGAACATGAGAAGAAATGGGGAAAAAGGTAGTCTACAATTACTGTGGAGCGCTTAGGGGGTAGTTGGTAGCTGTTGGCCTTTCGCTGTAGTTCTAGGCTGGGAGAAGATGCAGTTTGAATTAGCCTTCCAGCCATGCCAGAAAAGTCTTGGGCAGCAAAAAGCAGTTTTGTTCTGAAGTTTTGGATTTCCACAGCAGAGTGGGAGAGAGTTTAAGAAGTCATGTGGTTTGCTTTATTAAAGCTACAGCCTTGGGTAACATCAATGGATTTTTATAGCTACACATCTATAAGGGAGTGTTGCCTGGAAGGTATTTACTTGTGGGTCTGACCAAGTAGGGAGCCCTTTGGGGGAATGTTTTGTAAGACTAATTTTAACTGTGTAACTGTAACCTTGTGATCTTAAGTTTTCTTTCATCCTTGTTAATAAAACTTTTACTTTTAATTTTTAAAATCCCAAAAGTGTTGTTACTGGGCTTCTTGCTGCTGAGATCGGTATGTTGTCTTCTCATTTTCAGAATACAAAAAAAGGTATGGCCCATAAGCCAAGTTTCCCTTTGGGATTTGGTTTGTGCAACATTTAACATCAGTGTGGTCATAACAATGCCTTCGCTACCTCTGGACTTGACTATTCCAACGCTCTCCTGGCTGGTCTCCCATATTCTATCCTTGTAATCTTCAGGTCATCAAAAACTCTGCTGCTCATGTCTTAACTTACAACAAGTCCTATTCCCATGTGCTCAGTGACCCACACTAGCTAACGGTCAGGAAGCATCTTAACTTTAAAATTCTCATCCTTATTTTCAAATCCTTCAGTGGTCTCGACCCTACCTATCTCTGTAATCTCCTTCAGCCTCACAACCCCGTGAGATATCTGCGGTCCTCTAATTCTGGCCTGTTGTACATCCCCAATTATAATTGCTCCACCATTGGTAGCTGGCCTTCAGTTGCCTGGGCCCCAAGTACTGGAATTCCCTCCCTACACCTGTCCGACTCCCCACCTCACTTTCCTTTTTAAAATCTCTCTTTATCGAAGCTTTTGGTCACCTATCCTAATATCTCCTTATGTTGCTCCGTGTTCTACTTTGTTTTATAATGCTCCTGTGTATGCACATTTCATTACTTTAAAGGCACCATATACATGTAAATTGTTGTTGTTCTATACTTTGCTTAGCTCTCATAATAACACTGAATGTTCAGGTCTTGACGGTAATGTGCTTTTAATGAAAGGGATGAAGCATCCTTTAGAGTCTCTTAGCCCCGATGTGTCAGCCTAGATTATGTGCTCAAGTCTCTGGAATGGGCTTCTAAATCAGAGGTGAGAATGAAATGCTCAGCCGAGCTGCCTGTAGATTGAAACTCATTTGCAGACCTGCTCAGTCAATAACATGCAGTTAACTTGCTCAATCTGTACCGGCTGCTGGTGCTCCCAATCTAGCAATCAGCTGCTTCATCAAAGAGAGCTGGATTAAAACTGCATTAATGCGGAAAACATATCGTGCCCTTGACCCCTCTACTTAGCAGCCATGGAGTGGAAAGTAAATGTTTTCATTTCTGATAGAATAGAGTGCTCTGTGTTTCTGATTACAAAGCAAAGCTATTGAAAGTCATTTACTCAACTGAAAGGTCAGCAAATGGAAGAGAATGGCAGGTTCTGGTGCCTTTCCCTGCTTAAATCACAAACTGATAGATTATACACTTGGTTTTGTGAATTTGTGCCCTGAAGAGTGTTAGCGCTAAACACTGAGCTGCTCTTTATACCGTCCCCATCAAACACTCCCAGGACAGGTACAGCACAGGGTTAGATACAGAGTAAAGCTCCCTCTACACTGTCCCCATGAAACACTCCCAGGACAGGTACAGCACAGGGTTAGATACAGAGTAAAGCTCCCTCTACACTGTGCCCATGAAACACACCCAGGACAGGTACAGCACGGGGTTAGATACAGAGCAAAGCTCCCTCTACACTGTCCCTATCAAACACCCCCAGGACAGGTACAGCACAGGGTTAGATACAGAGTAAAGCTCCCTCTACACTGTCCCTATCAAATACTCCCAGGACAGGTACAGCACAGGGTTAGATACAGAGTAAAGCTCCCTCTACACTGTCCCCATCAAACACTCCCAGGACAGGATAGCACAGGGTTAGATACAGAGTAAAGCTCCCTCTACACTGTCCCCATCAAACTCTCCCAGGGCAGGTATAGCACAGGGTTAGATACAGAGTAAATCTCCCTCTACACTGTCCCCATTAATCACTCCCAGGACAGGTACAGCATGGGGTTAGATACAGAGTAAAGCTCCCTCTACGTGGTCCCCATCAAATATCCCCAGGACAGGTACAGCATAGGGTTAGATAGAGTAATGTTGCCTTTACACGGTCCCCATCACACACTCCCTGGGCAGATTTTTCAGATTAGAGGGAAGATACCCCCAGGGGTCAGGGTTAGGACCACTACTCCTTTTGATATATTAAAGATATTCAGCGCATTAGTTAAAAGTTTGCAGATGACACAAGGCTTGAAAATGGAATAAATAGTGGGGAGGATAGTAAGACTCTTCAGAAAGATAGATAAACTGATGAAATGGGAATACATGTGACTGAGGAAACAATGTAGAGAATTGTGAAGTGTTGCATTTTGGTAGCAAGATTGAGGAATGGCAATATATTGCAAAATGTTAAAGGGAGTGTCGCAACAAAGAAATAGGGTGTATGTACACAAATCTTTGAAAGTGGCTGGACAAGGCTGTTAAAAAAGCATATGGAATCCATGGATGGAATCTCATGGAGGAGTTGGTGGTCTCAACTGCCAGGGCCTCCTTTCAGGAAAGCTTGTCGTATTTTGTGTCAATTAGGCGCTTGGCAGGCCAGCAGTGGGCCCACCCTTGGTATCAAGCAACCGGGGGGAGAGGAGAGGGTGGGCGCGGTGGGTGAGAGAGACACGCCTGCCAAGAGCTGCCGGCTAATCAGTGGCTGGCAGCTCCACTGAATGGCAATGCCACCAGGGAGGCAGTGGCTGCTGCCGGTACCACAGCCACTTGGCCTCAGCTCAAGGAGGGTCAAGGCACAGGTGAGTGACAGGAAGGAGATAGCAAGGGAGGGGGAGGGTTGGCAGCAAGGGTAGGGGGTGGCTATGGGTGGAGAAATTTCCTTAGAAGCAGCTTCAAGTTGGTTTGCCTCTTGTGCTCCCCACATGATAACCTGCCGAGCACAGCTGGGTTAATATGAGTGGTGGCAGCATGAGGTCCTTAAGTGGGCATTCATTTCTTACTTAAGGCCCTCAATTGGCAGCGGGTTGAAAGGCTGTCCACAGGCCTTCCTGCGCGGACTTCATCGGGGCGGAGGTGCCACCCTCCCACTTGATTAAATGCTCTTCCCCCACCACCAAACCCACCACGGGGGAGGGCACAAAACTCCACTCGACTTTATTAATAGAGGCATGTCCTAAAATCTTTATATAACACTAGGTAGGCATCAGCTAGAGGGTTTTGTTCAATCCTAGGTACTGTTCAATTCAAGGCATTACACTTTAGGGATGTCAAGGTGCTGGAGAAGGTGCAGCAGAGATTTACTGGGATGGTGCCAGGATGAGGGAGCTCAGTTAATGTGGAGAGACTGGAGAAGCTGAGATTGTTCTTGGAGCAGAGAAGGTTAAGGGCATTTAATACAGATGTTCAAATCATGAAGGATTTTGATAGAGTAAATAAGGAGGAACTGTTCCCAGTGGCAGAATGGTCAGTAACCAAATTTAAGGTAATTAACAAAAGAACCAGAGGCGACAATGAGAAAACATTGTTTTAAATGGCCAGTTTTGTGAGCTGGAACGCGCTGCCTGAGAGGACAGTGGAAGCTCATTCAAAAGGGAATTGAATTTTTACTTGAAGGGAAAAAGCAGTTAGAGAGTTATGGATAAAGACCAGCCCAGCGGGACTAACTGGATAGCTCTACCAGCTGGGCTGAATGGTCTCGTTCTGTGCAGAGTGCTTCCACAGATTCCTGACAATGACCTTCATTCTTTATTGTACCTCTCATGTCAGTAAACATTTCACAGCCAATCAAGTATTTCTGAAATGCAGCTTGTAGGGAAATGTAGCATCCAATTTAACTTAAGCCAGAGCCTACAAACAACAATGAGATAAAGAGCCATGCAAAGAATATTGACCAGTACTGGGAAGAACCTACCTGCTCTTCTCCGAATAGTGACAAGGGATTTTTTACATCCACCTAGGTAGTCAAATTTACCAACTCTACTTGGA
Source organism: Cetorhinus maximus (assembly GCF_964194155.1). Lineage (NCBI taxonomy): Eukaryota > Metazoa > Chordata > Chondrichthyes > Lamniformes > Cetorhinidae > Cetorhinus > Cetorhinus maximus. Next base: position 28,101,702 of record NC_135898.1, on the reverse strand, counting down.
GATAGGCCTTGAGATCTGAGGTTTTGACCATCTGACATCTGATCATGTGATACCACATCACAGAACATATGACTTTGACAAATATTATTGCATTTCCCTCATGAAGGTTCCATCTCCAGTTCAAGAATTTTTTTTCTGGTTTCATGCCAGCAGCTGTTGTACAACGAACTCCAAGAACCAGGCAACTGCCCACTAACAGGCGAAGAGAAGAAAACGAGGATAGACTGAGGTGGGAAGAGGGGAAACACAGGGTTGGGGAGAGGGGTGACAGAGGGTGGGTGCTGTGGAGGGAAATAATTGACAGAGGGGAAACAAGGGCCTGAGTTTTGTCAGTGGCACACTGTTCCTGACAGCGGGTGTCACTTCTGCTCTCCTGCTTTTTTCCATCTCCCACACGATTCCAATTAAAACTTAAATGTGCTGGTGGTGTGCACGGGAAACACGCGTGATTCTGTGGCAGGGGAAGCTTTTCAGTGGTGAAGCCCATTGTCAGCTGACAATGCTCCAGTTATGGGGGGTTATAAAAGAGCCTCCTGTTCAAAAAGGGCGGCTCTGCATCACTGCCACAACTTTCCTGCCCAGCTCCATTTCCATTAACATAAGACTTACTGAGAGCACAAAGGTGGCATGGGCATTTTTAAAATTTAAATTTCACTTGTAAATATTTCAATGGTTTTACTTTATTCATATGAATCGTCACCTTACTAACCATAGTGATTTACTGCGTCTGTTTAGTCAGAGAGCTAAATGTACGGACAGGCCTCATGGTTGGCACGTATTGAGGATTACAGGGGAGTTAGGGACATTTTTTTATTGTGGAAGAAACAATGATGCATTATTGCATTCGCTCTTTACTGAATGCTCATGTTAGTGTCTGGTGTTGTACTGGCCACTCTTGTAGGCCTCAGCTGGTCCTCCCATCTATGTATTGTAAAGGACAAGATCACTCTCAATGGGGATAATTGAAATGTTGTTAGGACTCTGCCAGCCAACGCCCTGAGATTGACCCACATACGGACAGTACTGACACCACCCTATAGCCCCTTCATTTTCTTATCTTGACTGACTGCTCCTACCATCCCACACACACCCCCCACCACACCAAGGACACCAGGTTCTTCCTACTTCACTCCTCCATGCCTCCAACCCCACTCCACACACTCTTTTCCACCCCCCGCAACTTCCCCACCATTGACTTGCCCTCGCTGATCTCAAGCTTCCATGCAAGCTGCCATTCTCCTGCTCCCCTCCCTTGTGCTGTAGAGTTCAAAAAGGAAAACCACTGACCTCAGACACAACTGCACAAAGTCGACCTTCAAACAAATCTGAACCGGATGTGATGAGATTCTCGTGCGCTATTGACTTTATATAAAAACGTTTACCCTGATGACTATTCATGGCACGTATGCATATATTGCAAGTATGAGCCTGCCACAGGCCGGCCTGAGACTTAACATGCTGCAAACACGCCATTGACTTTATCTCTGCATCTCAACCTGCCGGTGGGAAATCAAAATTTCACATCCCACCTAATTCACTCACCCTGCACGCCATGTTTCCCGCTATTGTGTGATCCATAAAATCCCCCTAGAGATGAGAGGAACTTTGATTTCACCAGCAAATAATAGTAACTCACTGAAAATGCACTGATAAACAATAGTAGCACATGATTGTAAACTCAGTTACACACCAGCATTGCTAAACTACTCTCTGGAATCAGACTCAAAATAGCAAGGTTTTCATAGGGTAACGGAGATTAAAGAGTAGGAGAACATTTGACCTCAGTGCCTGTACTTGCAACTCTCCTGTAGCCTCATTCTCTCTGACCACCTTATACATCTCTTCAAATGCTCACTCCATTTCATTTCCATGTTAAGGTTTAGTCTCTGCCTCAATAGCTGCTTGTGATTAAGGACATGGGTAGAATGTTACACCTCACAGGCGGGCGTGAAATAGCGCGAGATGAAATCAGGCGAGCGTCCCCACGTCATCCCACACACGAGCAATCTTCAGGTCAGCAGGTGCACGCAGCAGTCGGAAGCGCGTCTGCCAACAATTAAGTGGGCAATTAAGCCCATTAAAGAGGCAATTGAAAGAGATTTTTTGTGGCCCTTCCACTTTTCCGGTTGGCGGACGGGCCAATCGGCCTTTATAGTTTTGCTCAAACCTCGATCCAGGGTGGGATGAAGTCTCTGTGGGGAAATAAAATGAGATACCTGGGGACTGGTTTTTTATGAGGTTTGTTTTCAGGTGCTTGACTGTGCTGCATGGGCATATTTTGCAGCATAGTTGTTGTTTGGTCTATTCTGTAGGGGTCTGCAGCTACCTGGGGGAGCTGTCTGCCTTCAGGGAGCTCACTGGAATCATTCACCAGCACCCGCGGTGACATTGGTGCCTGCCCTTTACTCCCCCAACCCACTGGCAGTACTGAGCCTTTCTCAGCACACGTTTCAGGCTGGCTGCCCGTTAATTGGCCAGCCAGAGTGAAATCTCGGTCGGGGGCCGTTTCCCATCTGCTCCCGAGCTCGCCAATTGCTCATGCCCAACGAGCGGAAAGTTCAGGCCCATGTTCTAATAGCCCTCAGTTTGAGATTTATCCAGGAATGTTCCCCAGACCCTGCCGAAAACCTCCCTTCTCCTGATCACTGCTCCCCATTACACTGACCCCCATCCAAGCCCCAATTCCTCACGATTACCAGGGATTATCCTCAAGGCTTCCAGGTTGTTGAGCCAGAAACAGAGAAATATGATAATGTGAGTCTGCTATTAAATTCAGCTTCTACAGCCCCATCTTGTCAGGTTTTCAACTGACACCCCCCTCTCCCCCAATTCCCAGGCTTACAACAAAATAATATTTATATACTGCCTTTAACATAATAAGATATCCCAAGGTGCTTCACAGGAACATTATAAAACAAAATATAACACAAACCACATAAGGAGTTATGATGTCAGATGGCTGAAAGTTAGTTCAAAAGTTTTAAGGAATGTCTTAAAGGAGGAAGGAGATGTAGGGAAGTGGAGAGGTTTAGGAAGAGAGTTCGAGTGTTTGAGACCAAGGAAAACGAAGGAGACCCCATTCTAAATTACCCTTCCTCTCTCCCGAGCCCCTGTTCCCCAGTCTCTCCCGTTCCCCAGTCTCTCCCGTTCCCCAGTCTCTCCCGTTCCCCAGTCTCTCCCAAGCCCTCAATCTTCAGTCTCTCCCGAGTCCCCATTCCCGAGGCTCTCCCGAGTCCCCATTCCCCAGTCTCTCCCGAGTCCCCATTCCCCAGTCTCTCTCTCTCTCTCTCCTGGGAACCCACAATCCCAACTTCTGGTTCCCCAATCCCAAGCCTCCATGTCCCCCAAGCTTCCTTTCCCGATCCCCATGTATCCATTAAGTCACTGTTTCCCTTCTCCACTGCTCTTCCGGATTCCCAATTCCCTGCACTCCATCTTCTTCCCTGATATCCCATAAGGTCACCTTCACTCCCTGAAGCCCAGTCACCTTCTCTCCCCCAGTCTCTCCCTCTCCACAAACTCCCCATTTCCTAGTTTCTTTCTCTCCCTTCAAGCCCTCATTCCCTATTCTCTCTCATCCCATCTTTCTCTCTCCTCGCTGAGATCCCATTCCCCAGTACTATACTGTCTGCCTGGGTTAGCATGGGACTTGATCTTACATCCGTCTGATTCAGGGGCCAGAGAGTCAAACTGACAATTATATTTCTATCATAATTAAATTTCCATTGAGGAGAATTACATGAGAAGTGTGATTGCATTCCTCGCACAGAGCTCCATCAGAGGCGATCTCCCACTGAGTATTGGGCGATGGTCAGCAAGTAGGATCGGCAGCTCCCTGGAAATTTCTGGCTCGTTTCGGCACTGCTGTTTGCTGGAACTCATCGTGTAGTGTATGATTTCACTGAGGTCTCATTTGTTTCAGTTAAACACTGAGCATTCAGGAGAGCAATGTGCAGAGCAGGTTTACATGTTAACATCATTTTCACCAAGCTCTCTTCATTCCTTCATTAACACTTTGTTAAATTCAGAAGAGACGATTTGAATAATATAAGATTTCCAAGGATGTGTAAAGTCCCATTACATATCTGTGAGCTTCATTATCATGCTGCAGAAGTCCCATTACAACATGTCCAGTCCCTGATTTATTGCCATCTCTGCCCCGAGCAGCCACTTCTGTCTCCAATTTTGGTTAGCCCACTCACAGTGTTTTGTAATTAGTCTTGTTAAGTTCCCTATCAAGTTCTCCCAAAAGAAGCCACAATGTTCGACATAAAGCACATTAGATCAAGTTTAATGTATTCACAATGTCACTTTAAAACACGTGCATCTCTACAAGAGTGTATAAAATTAAAAGTTCTGCTATGTCAATAAAGCATGCATTTTACACAGATCTCAGCATACTTGTCTACAAGAGGTGACAGCAATATATAACACAACGCTCAACTATGTTTCCTGAAAATGCATTTCAGATTTTAACAACTGCTTTCATTTCTCAGGGGAATTTAAGTTACCAAATATATATACCTTTTTTAAGACACAACACAATACATCACAAAATTGTATAACAAAGAGGTGAATCAGAATATCTTTGTTACTTAGAAGGTTGTACAGCTACAAGCAGGCTAGGTGGAGCTCGATTCCAGTTTTATCACCTTCAATAGCCTAAGGAAAATCAATGAAGAGACAGTTTAAAAGCTAGTGTATTTGGATGACAGTAAGCACAAAACTGGAGCTGATATGGAGCACAGTAATTTGAAATTGGGACTTTTGCAAATCCAGCAGCCTCTAATTAATGTGCGTGTTGCTGCAGTTCTTTTTGGCATTTCATATGGAAGTTTTTTTGCATGTTTATCTATATAGTGCTCAGCAGGACACACTCTGAAAACCTCAACTATGACCTCGGAGACATAGCTGTTTTAAAAAGAAAAGTGCAGGGAATATGCAATACTACCCCTGTTCCAGGAGTTGGTGCTGCCCGTGAGAGATCCTACTGTCCAGATTCACGAAGTCGACATGCCACTGCTGTAATAAGGGCAGCTCCCTTTCCGCTACCGTCTTCTGATAACAGGAACGTCACATCACATTTTGGGGCCAGTTCTTTCACTGTTTTATGCATGACCTTTGAAAAACTGTAGAGAGAAAAGAAAAACATCTTGATGTCATTGTTTGAGCTTGTATTCTGCCTCGTCCAAGTTCCATTACATACCACATCAACAATAAACAAGGAGCATGGCTCTGCAATGAGTTGGTGACTGAAAGTATCATCAGTACATGAAGGATAACAGCCCAGGAGCTAAAGAAGCCCCACACTAAATTGAAAGGAGAACATGACCACAGCACAAACTTAGAAAACAGGCTCAGTGGCCAGGTATGGCACATGAGTTATTGCTCTACGGCCTGCAGCAGACCCGGGTGCAGCAGACCCGGGTGCAGCAGACCCTGAGTGCAGCAGACCCTGAGTGCAGCAGACCCTGAGTGCAGCAGACCCGGGTGCAGCAGACCCGGGTGCAGCAGACCCGGGTGCAGCAGACCCGGGTGCAGCAGACCCGGGTGCAGCAGACCCGGGTGCAGCAGACCCGGGTGCAGCAGACCCGGGTGCAGCAGACCCGGGTGCAGCAGACCCGGGTGCAGCAGACCCGGGTGCAGCAGACCCAGATGCAGCAGACGCAGATGCAGCAGACCCGGGTGCAGCAGACGCAGATGCAGCAGACCCGGGTGCAGCAGACGCAGATGCAGCAGACCCTGGTGCAGCAGATCCGGGTGCAGCAGACCCGGGTGCAGCAGACCCGGGTGCAGCAGACCCGGGTGCAGCAGACCCGGGTGCAGCAGACCCGGGTGCAGCAGACCCGGGTGCAGCAGACCCGGGTGCAGCAGACCCGGGTGCAGCAGACCCGGGTGCAGCAGACCCGGGTGCAGCAGACGCAGATGCAGCAGACGCAGATGCAGCAGACCCGGGTGCAGCAGACGCAGATGCAGCAGACGCAGATGCAGCAGACCTGAGTGCAGCAGACCCGGGTGCAGCAGACCCGGGTGCAGCAGACCTGATTGACATCAGTTAGCATCAGATAGACCATAACCATAAGACATAGGAGCAGAAATTAGGCCATTCGGCCCATCAAGTCTGCTCCGCCATTCAATCATGGCTGATAAGTTTCTCAACCCCATTCTCCCGCCTTCTTCCCGTAACCTTTGATCCCCATACCAATCAAGAACCTATCTATCTCGGTCTTAAATACACTCAATGACCTGGCCTCCACAGCCTTCTGTGGCAATGAATTCCAAATGGACATGGTAACTGAAAGTATCATCAGTACATGAAGGATAACAGCCCAGGAGCTGGGTGGACACTATCAGGTCCAGCCTGGATCCAAATAGATCTGGGATTGAATGGACTGTACTGTGCCACACTGGGCTTCTAAGCACCATAAAGCAGGCCTCACTGCTCTGTGCAATGGTTCTTTGATGTACTAGCCTGCAGTTTTAGTAATTTGAAATAGTCTTCGTATTTACGCTTTATTTGTTTAGATTCTTCTTCCTCTGGCTCTATTCATTCATTTCAATCGTGAGCAGATCATGTTTCATTTTCTGCTCCCTGCTGTGGCAAATGGGATTCACTAAAATCTGTATGGAATTACATTGAACCTGCCCCAGGGTACACCTGCTTACAGACACTCCCAGTGTGCACCTGCTTACTGAGCACTCCCAGTGTGCGCCTGCTCACAGAGCACTCCCAGTGTGCGCCTGCTCACTGAGCACTCCCAGTGTGCACCAGCTTACAGAGCACGTCCAGTGTGCACCTGCTTACAGAGCACTCCCAGTGTGCGCCTGCTTACTGAGCACTCCCAGTGTGCGCCTGCTTACTGAGCACTCCCAGTGTGCGCCTGCTTACTGAGCACTCCCAGTGTGCGCCTGCTTACTGAGCACTCCCAGTGTGCGCCTGCTTACTGAGCACTCCCAGTGTACACCTGCTTACTGAGCACTCCCAGTGTGCACCTGCTTACTGAGCACTCCCAGTGTGCGCCTGCTTACAGCACTCCCAGTGTACACCTGCTTACAGACACTCCCAGTGTGCACCTGCTTACTGAGCACTCCCAGTGTGCGCCTGCTCACAGAGCACTCCCAGTGTGCGCCTGCTCACTGAGCACTCCCAGTGTGCACCAGCTTACAGAGCACTCCCAGTGTGCGCCTGCTTACAGAGCACTCCCAGTGTGCGCCTGCTTACAGAGCACTCCCAGTGTGCACCTGCTTACAGAGCACTCCCAGTGTGCGCCTGCTTACAGAGCACTCCCAGTGTGCGCCTGCTTACAGAGCACTCCCAGTGTGCGCCTGCTTACAGAGCACTCCCAGTGTGCGCCTGCTTACAGAGCACTCCCAGTGTGCGCCTGCTTACAGAGCACTCCCAGTGTGCGCCTGCTTACAGAGCACTCCCAGTGTGCGCCTGCTTACAGAGCACTCCCAGTGTGCGCCTGCTTACAGAGCACTCCCAGTGTGCGCCTGCTTACAGAGCACTCCCAGTGTGCACCTGCTTACAGAGCACTACCAGTGTACACTTGCTTACAGAGCACTCCCAGTGTACATCTGCTAAAACTGCACTCCCAGTGTACAAAAGCTTACACAGCACTCCCCGTGTGCGCCTGCTTACAGAGCACTTCCAGTGTGCGCCTGCTTACAGAGCACGTCCAGTGTGCGCCTGCTTACAGAGCACGTCCAGTGTGCACCTACTTACTGAGCACTCCCAGTATACACCTGATTACAGAGCACTCCCAGTGTGCGCTTGCTTACAGAGCACATCCAGTGTGCGCCTGCTTACAGAGCACTCCCAGTGTCCATCTGTTTACAGAGCACTCCCAGTGTGCACCAATATACTGAGCATTCCCAGTGTGCACCTGCAGACAGAGCACTCCCAGTGTACGCCTGCTTACAGAGCACTCCCAGTGTATACTTGCTCAGAGAGCACTACCGGTGTGCACCTATTTACAGGGCACTCCCGGTGTGCACCTATTTACAGGGCACTCCCGGTGTGCACCTATTTACAGGGCACTCCCGGTGTGCACCTATTTACAGGGCACTCCCGGTGTGCACCTATTTACAGGGCACTCCCGGTGTGCACCTATTTACAGGGCACTCCCGGTGTGCACCTATTTACAGGGCACTCCCGGTGCGCACCTATTTACAGGGCACTCCCGGTGTGCACCTATTTACAGGGCACTCCCGGTGTGCACCTATTTAGAGGGCACTCACGGTGTGCACCTATTTACAGAGCACACCCAGAGTGCGCCAGCTTAGAGCACTCCCAGTGTACATCTGCTTAAACTGCACTCCCAGTGTACAAATGCTTACAGAGCACTCCCAGAGCGCGCCTGCTTACAGAGCACTCCCAGAACGCTCCTGCTTACAGAGCACTCCCAGAACGCTCCTGCTTACAGAGCACTCCCAGAATGCTCCTGCTTACAGAGCACTCCCAGAATGCTCCTGCTTACAGAGCACTCCCAGAATGCTCCTGCTTACAGAGCACTCCCAGAATGCTCCTGCTTACAGAGCACTCCCAGTGTACACCTGCTTACAGAGCACTCCCAGTGTACACTTGCTTACAGAGCACTCCCAGTGTACAGCTGCTTACAGAGCACTCCCAGAGCGCACCTGCTTACAGAGCACTCCCAGAATGCTCCTGCTTACAGAGCACTCCCAGTGTACATATGCTTAAACAGCACTCCCCGTATGCACCTGCTTACAGAGCACTCCTAGTGTGCGCCTGCTTACAGAGCACTTCCAGTGTGCGCCTGCTTACAGAGCACTTCCAGTGTGCGCCTGCTTACTGAGCACTCCCAGTATACACCTGATTACAGAGCACTCCCAGTGTGCGCTTGCTTACAGAGCACATCCAGTGTGCGCCTGCTTACAGAGCACTCCCAGTGTGCGCTTGCTTACAGAGCACTCCCAGTGTGCGCTTGCTTACAGAGCACATCCAGTGTGCGCCTGCTTACTGAGCACTCCCAGTGCGGGCCTGCTTACTGAGCACTCCCAGTGTGCGCCTGCTTACTGAGCACTCCCAGTGTTTACCGGCTTACAGAGCACTCCCAGTGTTCACCTGCTTACAGAGCACTCCCAGTGTACAACTGCTCAGAGAGCACTACCGGTGTGCACTTATTTACAGGGCACTCCCGGTATGCACCTGTTTCCAGGGCATTCCCGGTGTGCACCGATTTACAGGGCACTCCCGGTGTGCACCTATTTACAGAGCACTCCCAGTGTGCGCCTGCTTACGGAGCACTCCCAGTGTGCGCCTGCTTACGGAGCACTCCCAGTGTGCGCCTGCTTACGGAGCACTCCCAGAGCGCGCCTGCTTACGGAGCACTCCCAGTGTGCGCCTGCTTACGGAGCACTCCCAGAGCACGCCTGCTTACACAGCACTCCCAGTGTGCGCCTGCTTACAGAGCACTCCCAGTGTGCACCAGCTTACAGAGCACTACCAGTGTACACTTGCTTACAGAGCACTCCCAGTGTACATCTGCTAAAACTGCACTCCCAGTGTACAAAAGCTTACACAGCACTTCCAGTGTGCGCCTGCTTACGGAGCACGTCCAGTGTGCACCTGCTTACTGAGCACTCCCAGTATACACCTGATTACAGAGCACTTCCAGTGTGCACCTGCTTACAGAGCACTCCCAGTGTGCACCTATTTAAAGGGCACTCCCAGTCTGCGCCTGCTTACAGAGCACTCCCAGCGTGCGCCTGCTTAGAGAGCACTGCCAGCGTGCGCCTGCTTACAGAGCACTCCTAGTGTGCGCCTGCTTACAGAGCACTTCCAGTGTGCGCCTGCTTACAGAGCACTCCCAGTGTGCGCCAGCTTACTGAGCACTCCCAGTGTGCGCCTGCTTACTGAGCACTCCCAGTGTGTGCCTGCTTACTGAGCACTCCCAGTGTGCGCCTGCTTACTGAGCACTCCCAGTGTGCGCTTGCTGACTGAGCACTCCCAGTGTGCGCCTGCTTACTGAGCACTCCCAGTGTGCACCTGCTTACAGAGCACTCCCTTTGCACACCTGCTTACAGAGCACTCCCAGTGCACACCTGCTTACAGAGCACTCCCGGTGTGCAACTGCTCAGAGAGCACTCCCGGTGTGCACCTATTTACAGGGCACTCCCGGTGTGCACCTATTTACAGGGCACTCCCGGTGTGCACCTATTTACAGGGCACTCCCGGTGTGCACCTATTTACAGCGCACTCTCGGTGTGCACCTATTTACAGGGCACTCCCGGTGTGCACCTATTTACAGGGCACTCCCGGTGTGCACCTATTTACAGGGCACTCCCGGTGTGCACCTATTTACAGGGCACTCCCGGTGTGCACCTATTTACAGGGCACTCCCGGTGTGCACCTATTTACAGGGCACTCCCGGTGTGCACCTATTTACAGGGCACTCCCGGTGTGCACCTATTTACAGGGCACTCCCGGTGTGCACCTATTTACAGGGCACTCCCGGTGTGCACCTATTTACAGGGCACTCCCGGTGTGAACCTGTTCACAGGTCACCCACAGTGTCCACCTGCTTACAGAGCACTCCCAGTGTGCACCAATATACTGAGCATTCCCAGTGTGCACCTGCAGACAGAGCACTCCCAGTGTACGCCTGCTTACAGAGCACTACCAGTGTACACTTGCTTACAGAGCACTCCCAGAGTGCGCCTGCTTACAGAGCACTCGCAGTGTGCTCCTGCAGACAGAGCACTCCCAGTGTGCACCTACTTACAGAGCACTCCCAGTGTCCGCCTGCTTACTGAGCACTCCCAGTGTGCGCCTGCTTACTGAGCACTCCCAGTGTGCGCCTGCTTACTGAGCACTCCCAGTGTGCGCCTGCTTACTGAGCACTCCCAGTGTGCGCCTGCTTACTGAGCACTCCCAGTGTGCGCCTGCTTACTGAGCACTCCCAGTGTTCACCTGCTTACAGAGCACTCCCAGTATTCACCTGCTTACAGAGCACTCCCAGTGTGCAACTGCTCAGAGAGCACTCCCAGTGTGCAACTGCTCAGAGAGCACTCCCGGTGTGCACCTATTTACAGGGCACTCCCGGTGTGCCCCTATTTACAGGGCACTCCCGGAATGCACCTATTTACAGGGCACTCCCGGTATGCACCTATTTACAGGGCACTCCCGGTGTGCACCTATTTACAGCGCACTCCCGGTGTGCACCTATTTACAGCGCACTCCCGGTGTGCACCTATTTACAGGGCACTCCCGGTGTGCACCTATTTACAGGGCACTCCCGGTGTGCACCTATTTACCGGGCACTCCCGGTGTGAACCTGTTCACAGGGCACTCACAGTGTCCACCTGCTTACAGAGCACTCCCAGTGTGCACCAATATACTGAGCATTCCCAGTCTGCACCAGCAGACAAAGCACTCCCAGTGTACGCCTGCTTACAGAGCACTACCAGTGTACACTTGCTTACAGAGCATTCCCAGAGTGCGCGTGCTTACAGAGCACTCGCAGTGTGCACCTGCAGACAGAGCACTCCCAGTGTCCACCTACTTACAGAGCACTCCCAGTGTCCACCTACTTACAGAGCACTCCCAGTGTGCGCCTGCTTACAGAGCACTACCAGTGTACACTTGCTTACAGAGCACTCCCAGTGTACGCCTGCTTACAGAGCACTCCCAGTGTACATCTGCTTAAACTGCAGTCGCAGTGTACAAAAGCTTACACAGTACTCCCGGTGTGCACCTACTTACAGAGCACTCCCAGTATACACCTGATTACAGAGCACTCCCAGTGTGCGCCTGCTTACAGAGCACTCCCAGAGTGCGCCTGCTTACAGAGCACTCCCCGTGTGCGCCTGCTTACAGAGCACTTTCAGTGTGCACCTGCTTACAGAGCACTCCCAGTGTGCACCTGCTCACTGAGCACTCCCAGAGTGCGACTGCTTACAGAGCACTCCCAGTGTGCACCTATTTACAGGGCACTCCCAGTGTGCGCCTGCTTACAGAGCACTCCCAGTGTGCGCCTGCTTACAGAGCACTGCCAGTGTGCGCCTGCTTACAGAGCACTGCCAGTGTGCGCCAGCTTACAGGGCACTCCCAGAGCGCGCCCGCTTACAGAGCACTCGGTGTGCACCTATTTACAGGGCACTCCTGGTGTGCACCTATTTACAGAGCACTCCCGGTGTGCACCTATTTACAGGGCACTCCCGGTGTGCACCTATTTACAGGGCACTCCCGGTGTGCACCTATTTACAGAGCACTCCCGGTGTGCACCTATTTACAGGGCACTCCCGGTGTGCACCTATTTACAGAGCACTCCCAGTGTGCACCTGCTTACAGAGCACTCCCGGTGTGCACCTATTTACAGGGCACTCCCGGTGTGCACCTATTTACAGGGCACTCACGGTGTGCACCTGCTTACAGAGCACTCCCAGTGTACGCCTGCTTACAGAGCACTCCCAGTGTACGCCTGCTTACAGAGCACTCCCAGTGTACGCCTGCTTACAGAGCACTCCCAGTGTACATCTGCTTAAACTGCACTCCCAGTGTACAAATGCTTACAGAGCACTCCCTGTGTGCACCTGCTTACAGAGCACTCCCAGCGTGTACCTATTTACAGAGCACTCCTAGTGTGCGCCTATTTACAGAGCACCCCCAGTGTGCACCTATGTACAGAGCACTTCTAGTGTTCACCTGCTTACAGGGCACTCCCAGTGTGCACCTGCTTACAGAGCACTCCCAGTGTGTACCTATTTACAGAGCACTCCCAGTGTGCAGCTATTTACAGAGCACTCCCAGTGTGCGCCTATTTACAGAGCACCCCCAGTCTGCACCTATTTACAGAGCACTTCTCGTGTAGACCCTGTAAACTGTGGTGCATTGTCTGTCTCTTGTGTCTCAGCAGCTCTAACCTAGACAAGGCTGGAATGTCTGGAAAGGCCACAAAATCAACTGCAGTTTGGCTGACGGCATTGACTAATGTTCTTTCATAAAAATTTAGCTTTTCTTAAATTCAGATGAGGCCCTGAGTTCGTCATTGGGAAGCCCTCTCAGGCAGGAAGGCCTCCCTGAATTCTACCCAAAAAATGAGATGTGGTAAAGGGTCTCCCATCATGATGAGCAGCCACAAGCTATAGTAGAACTTCTTCCACAGTCAAGGCCAATTGCTGTAAAACGTTTTGGTGATAATTAGCTGCTTCTTGGAGACTTCAAAACAACAGCAATTTCTTGAAACTGCTTCTGCTTTTAGACACAGTCAAGCAGCTTTTAAAGCCATGTTTATACGTGCGTTTCTTAAACATTATCCTTGCCTGATATGTCTTAAGGCTTATAACAGCAAGGTGTTTTGATACTGCTTTCATGTAATTGAATTTTAGCTGCATATCAGCCCCAGACTCAGATACAATGCTCACATTCATGCCTAGACTTCACTGGAACTGCTCATCATGAGGGAATGGGGTCAAATGCCTGCTCACAGTCCCTTTCTTCCTCTATCCAATGCACCGCAAACTGGTTCACTCAGAGATGTCATGGCCCCTCTCTCTTTCAGTTCTTTCTACACTGTAACCGCTATCGTCTGGAATGCTTGGGAACAAGGCATTTCCAGATTCTGGAATTTTCTGCATTCCAGAATAATGTTGGAATGCCTAACCAGTGTGTGAACTGGATGTAAGTATATCCTGAATTCAAAACAGTGACAAAGCATTATGGGCAGAATTTTTAGACCCAATCGGGCATGAAATGACATCAGGCAAACATCCCGACGCCATCCCGCGCTTGCGTGATATTTTGGTCGGTGGGCATGCGCAAAAGTCAGAAGCGCGCCCGCTGACAATTAAGATCATTAAAGTTGTAGCTGTCTCTGATTTTTCATGGTCTGTTCAACCTTACGGTTAATCAGCCAGGTGGACTTGCACTTTTCATGAAACCTCATCCAAGGGTGGGATGAAGTTTCTGTTATTAAATAAAACAAAATCTATGGGCAGCATTTTTATCACATAAATGTTCAGGTGACTGATTGTGATGCTTGCACATTTTTTTCCCTTATTTCACAAACTTTATTTAACTGCTTTAAACTCTTCAGCTCCCTGAGACAACTCTCTGTCTTCAGGGAGCTTTCATTCAGCGCTTGCCCACACCCGCACTTACGTCAGCACCCGCCCTCCTCCTGCCCCCACCTCGGCAGCGCAGGGGCCATTAATTGTCCAGCCAGCGTGAAATCGCGGTCGGGGGCTGGTCATGGTCGGCGGTCTGTTCCCTGGCCGATCCCAGACCTGCTGATTGCGCCGCCCACTGACCTAAAAATCCTTCCCTATAAGGCAGCAATAACAATTGTTTTAGTTATCTGTCTAAATTTTCCTCGTTTTGAAAGCACTTTGCTCTTTAATATTAGACAACACATTTAACAGCAAATGCTGATTACTGTGTGTGCATGGTGGGAAGCGGACAGGGGCTGATGTGTGTGGAACATATCTCTGCCCAACCACAGAAACCTCCTTGAAACATCCCTCTTTGACTGCAACGTCTTCTATCTTCACTCCTTCTCTTGGTTTGGCACTTATACTTGACAAAGGCCATTAATGTACTGCCTGGAAAAGGTCTGGAGTTTTACCATTAACGACCATAATGTTAACTTTACTGCAGCAGCCACATGTGGCCAGTTGTGGAGTTGCATGTGACCCCAAAAATTCTGGACAACTGATTTTTTTGGATTTCAGAGTTCTGAATTTGAGAGGTTACGGTGTATTATAACGTTGAGCTAACACAGCGTGGCAGACTATGGACTCTATCGACTGCCCACTTCACTTGTTTCTGATTAAGAACATAATTTTGAGGCACAATTGCTTTAAACAAAGTTAAACCCTGTATTGGATGAATCTGTACATTCTTAGTCAAGTTCCTAGAGGGTATAGGCCCACGGTATAAATGACCACTCGTTTGTCACTAACAGCTGTTATTACTCAGACAGTTCTGAGGTAGTTGTGATGTGAAATGGAACAAATGACACACTGCTTCACTAGTGGGCACTTTACTGAGGTAAACTGATGGGGCAACTCAGAGAGAGTTGCATCTGGTTGTGCTCATTGATTTTAGAATGTTTAATACCGATATTGGAGTCTGAAATGAGAAGTGTTCCATTCTTCAGCACAATATGCCTGATAAAGATTGGCCTTATCTGCAACCTCATAAACAGTGCTTGAGCCATTTGCTCACCATGCAAGTTCGATGCTGACCTAGGATGCATCAAAGCTATCGTGCGGGATAATGGCTTCCCTGATCAGAACATATCTTGAGGTATATTACACAAATTCACGGTCTAAGGCCGCCACTTTTGGTCCTGAAAAGTGCCTTTTCGGCCTCAGATTACCCTGGAAGGTGAAGCTAGCTGTTTCATGCTGCTACTAAGCAGTGGAAACATGAGTGGTATTATCCACTAACTGGATGCTGCCGTCAAGCCAAAAAGATGTTCTGCCTATCACACAAATGAATAATGTGGTATATACTGCAAAGGCTATGGGCCCTGACAATATTCAGGCAATAGTACTGAAGACTTGTGCTCCAGAACTTGCCGCACCCCTAGCCAAGCTGTTCCAGTACAGCTACAACACTGGCATCTACCCAGCTATGTGGAAAATTGCCCAGGTATGTCTTGTACACAAAAAGCAGGACAAATCCAACCTGGCCAATTACCGCCCCATCAGTCTACTCTCCATCATCAGTAAAGTGATGGAAGGGGTCATCAACAGTGCTATCAAGCGGCACTTGCTTAGCAATAACCTGCTCACTGGTTCCGGCATGGTCACTCAGCTCCTGACCTCATGTTGGTTCAAACAAGGATAAAACAGCTGAAATCCCGAGGTGAGGTGAGAGTGACTGCCCTTTACATCAAGGCAGCATTTGACCGAGTGTGGCATCAAGGAGCCCCAGCAAAGCTAGAGTTAATGGGAATCAGGGGAAAAAACTCTCCACTGATTGGAGTCATACCTAACACAAAGGGAGATGGATGTGGTTATTGGAGGTCAGTCATCTCAATTCCAGCTCATCACTGCAGGAGTTCCTCAGGGTAGTTTCTTCAGCCTAGCCATCTTCAGTTGCTTCATCAATGATCTTCCTTCCATCATAAGGTCAGAAGTGGGGATGTTCGCTGATGATTGCACAATGTTCAGCACCATTCTCGACTCCTCAGATACTGAAGCAGTCCATGTCCAAATGGAGCAAGACCTGGACAATATCCAGGCTTGGGCTAACAAGTGGCAAGTAACATTTGCACCACACAAGTGCCAGACAATGACCATCTCCAACAAGAGAGAATCCAACCATTGCCCCTTGACATTCAATGGCATTACCATCACAGAATCCCCCACTATCACCGTCCTGGGGGTTACCATTGACCAGAAACTGAACTGGACGAGCCATATAAATACTGTGGCTACGAGAACAGGTCAGAGGCTAGGAATCCTGCAGCGATTAATTCACCTCCTGGCTCCCCAAAGCCTGTCCACAATCTACAAGCACAAGTCAGGAGGTGATGGAATACTCTCCACTTGCCTGGATGAGTGCAGCTTCCACAACACTCAAGAAGCTTGACACCATCCAGGACAAAGCAGTTGATTGGCACCACATCCACAAACATTTTCCCCCTCCACCACCAACACACAGTAGCAGCAGTGTGTACCATCTACAAGATGCACTGCAGGAATTGACAAAAGCTCCTTAGACAGCACCTTCCAAACCCACGACCACTACCATCTAGAAGGACAAGGGCAGCAAATAGATGGGAACACCACCACCTGGAAGTTCCCCTCCAAGTCACTCATACTCCTGACTTGGAAATATATCGCCGTTCCTTCACCGTCGCTGGGTCAAAATCCTGGAACTCCTTTTGTAATAGCACTGTGGGTGTACCTACACCAGATGGACTGCAGTTGGATTGGGGTGGGTGGGCAGTCGGGTAGGGGTGGGTGGGCAGTCGGGTTGGGGTGGGCGGGGAGTCGGGTCAGGTGGGCGGGCAGTTGGGTCAGGGGTGGGCGGGCAGTCGGGTCCGGGATGGGCGGGCAGTCGGGTCGGGGTGGGCGGGCAGTCGGGTCAGGTGGATGCAAAAAGGCAGCTCACCACCACCCTCTCAAGGGCAGTTAGGGATGGGCAATAAATGCAGCAGAGCCAGCGAAGCCCACATCCCGTGAATGAATAATAAAAAATATGAATTTCAGTGCAGTGTGAAGCCAGGTATATAGGCCGTATGTCCCAACAATTGGCACGTCCCTTTGGCTGTTCGCAACAGGAAAAATGACCATACCCAGCCAGCCCATGGTTGCAAAACTCAAAACTTAGGGCGGATTGTCCCAGAATCGCACAAAGCGCAGTAGTGGGTGTGAAAAACGATGTATTACCCACTGGCTGCAATGGCGGGTTTTCACGCCATATTGTCTGCTTCCTGCCTCAATAATTATGCAGCCACAGGAAAGACGTCGTATTGCTGGCGGGCAGCCTCTGAATTGCCCACCACACTGTTTCCTCACCGTTTCCTCACTCCGGTGCCATATTTAAACTGCAGCCGAGCACACAGTTCTCCAGGCTTGCAGCCCAGGACTACCCCAGTGAAGACATGGCCCTGAAAGCCAAGAAGAGTTCAGTGACCCGTCACCGGAATGCCTTTCGGAGGCCCAATGATGTCCTCCACCCCTGCTCTGGCCGCAGGAGGTCCAGCAACCTCACTACTCCAGCTTGGGCAGCAGTGGCAGTGGTGGTCAGTGCCAACGCGCACAGAAGAGGTTGTCCATCCAGTGCAGAAAGAGGATGAATGATCTCATCTGTGCCGCCAAGGTAAGGCAACCATCTCATCACTCTAAACTCATATACTCACAAGCCCATCACACATTCACTAGCATCTCATTCACTGACAACTCAAGGGACATCACCACCCATTCTCTCACACATGCCCTCACATCTCCATCTGGCCTCATCTCCTCTAGAGATGGCTTCCTCAGCCTGCACCATCTTGAGGCCACTTGCACAGAAAACATATGCCCCCACACCCACACACCCACCCTGGGATAAGCTCCTTCCCCAGTACAGCCCTCGCCCTGTAGCCTCTTCCTTGTTTGAGTCCCCCTTTCCCATAGCAAGCCCGATCCCTGCAGCCATTGAAAAGCCACCCTCACCTTATAGCCTGTCTGGTAGATAGAGATGAAAAAGGAGATAGAAATTAAGATAAAGAAGAAAAAGTGTGGTTATGACAGGTGTCAGGTAGAAAATACAATTGAAAACCAACAGGAACACAGAAGGTTCAGAGGGGAGGTCAAAAAGCATATTAGAGAAGTGAAGAAGGATTATGAGAAAAGACTGGCAGCCAACATAAAGAGGAATCCCAAAGCCTTCTATAGGCATATAAATAGTAAAAGGGTGGTAAAAGGAGGAGTAGGGCTGATTAGGGACCTAAAAGGGAATTTACACATGGACGAAGGGGCTATGGCTGTGGTTTTAGAGGAATACTTTGCATCCGTCATTACCAAGGAGATAGACGCTACCCAAGCCATGGTGACAGACAAGGAAACTCTATCACTAGAAGGGTTCAAAGTTGATGAAGACGAAGTGTTGAATAGACTGTCGGTACTTAAAGATGACAAAGCATCGGGACTGGACAAGATGCATCCGAGGATATTGAAGGAAGTGAGAGTAGAAATTGCAGGGGCACTGACCATAATCTTTCAGTCTCCCCTAGACTCAGGGGAGGTGCCAGAGGACTGGAGAATTGTAAACATTACGCCCTTGTTCAAAAAAGGATGTAAGGATAAGCACAGCAATTACAGACCAGTCAGTTTAAATTCAGCGGTGGGAAAGATTCTAGTAACAATTATTCAGGATAGAATTAGTAGTTACATGGAAAAATATGGGTTGATCAGGAAGAGCCAGCATGGATTTCTAAAGGGGAAACTAACTTGCTGGAGTGTTTCGAAGAGGTAACAGAAAAGGTCAATGAGGGTAATGCTGTTGATGTGGTGTACATGGACTTTCAAAAGGCATTTGGTACAGTGCCACACAACAAACTTGTGAGAAAAGTTATTGCTCATGGAATAAAAGGGACAGTAGCAATGTGGATACAAAATTGGCTGAAAAATGATAAGCAGAGAGTATTGGTCAATGGATATTTTTTGGGATGGAGGAAGGTTTGTAGTGCAGTTCCTCAGAGGTCAGTATTGGGACCCTTGCTGTTCCTGATATATATTAATGATCTAGATCTTGGTGTGCAGGGAACAATTTCAAAGTTTACAGATGATATGAAGCTTGGGAGTGTTGTAAACTGTGAGGAGGACAGTGTAGAACTTCAAAAGGTCATTGACAAGTTGGTGGAGTGGGCAGATAGGTGGCAGATGAAGTTTAATGTGGAGAAGTGTGAGGTGATGCATTTTGGTCGGAAGAACATGGAGAGACAACATAAAATAAGGGTTGAAATTTTGAAGGGGGTGCAGGAGTAAGACAACCTGAGTGTATATGTGCATAGATCACTGAAGGTGGCAGGACAGGTGGAGAGAGCAGTTATTAAATCACAAAGTATCCTGGGCTTTATTAATAGGGGCATAGAGCACAAGAGCAAGGAGGTTATGCTGAATTTATATAAGATATTGGTTAGACCTCAGCTAGAGTATTGTGTACAGTTCTGAGCACCACATTATAGGAAGGATGTGAACACATTGGAGAGAGTGCAGAAGAGGTTTACAAGAATGGTTCCAGGGGTGAGAAACTTCAGTTACTAAGATAGATTGGAGAGAAGGCAGTAAGAAGAGGTTTAATAGAAATGTTCTAAATCATGAGAGAGCTGGACAGAGTAGAGAGAAGCTGTTCCCGCTCGTAAAAGGGTCAAGAACGAGAGGGCACAGATTTAAAATGATTTGCAAAAGAAGCAAATGTGACGTGAAAAAAGACTTTTTCACATAACAAGTGGTTCGGGTTTGGAACGCACTGTTTGGGAGTCTGGTGGAGGCAGGTTCAATTGAGGCATTCAAAGAGGCATTAGATGATTATGTGAAAAGAAACAATGTGCAGGAGTATGGGGAAAAGACAGGGCAATGGCACTAAGTCATAATGCTCATTTGGAGAGCCAGTGTAGACACGACGGGTTGACTGGCCTCCTTCTGTGCCATTAAAATTTTGTGATTCTGTCCTGCCTGTGGGTCCCCCTAAAGGTGATGTGGTGCTGCCTGTGAAGCCTGGTGCTGATGACCGTGAGTGCTGCCCGAAGCAAGGTAGGCAAACAAACCTCAAAGTCCTGAGTGAAATGCAGCTCACCAGATGCACATCGCTTATATACAGTTGTGAAACATATTGGCGTGCAATCATCCGAAGTGCCGGGATGATCCCGCGTGGGGGGATTATTGTGGTGAGCAGGGCTTATAATGAGATGCTCAAGTTTTGAAATTAGGTTCCTGACGGTGGCAGCAGGAAACGCGGCCTGCCATTGATGGGTAGTATGGACGATCGCAAACTGGTTTCACGATGGCGTAAAACCGATTTTTGGCCTTCTTGCCATATTGTCCGCTCACGCTGCCAATGGGAGCAGAAAATTCCATCCATAGCATCCAACATTAGATCTAATTCTGTGATCGGACAGCAGCTGCTTAACAATCCTGATTGTGCTAAGAATTACAATGACAACTAATTTAAGATTATCAGTTAGGTTTGCAGTGTAGCTCATTTATGCTTGCTAGAAGATAAATATATTCGTACGTAGGGCCCTGCCCTTTGCAAACAGAAAGAGCATGCCCACGTATTGCAGCTTTTCAACTAAACAGAAGTTTGGGGGGACAGCCATTACCTGCTTCATTCCCCATGAAAATGCCTTGACCAGTCAACCTGCTTGGTTTGAATTTAAACAAAAGTTTGGCAGTTAACTGTTCCCTAGTGCATTCTCTACGGCAACACCTCTAGCAATTGGAGTCTATTTGCCAATTTATCAGCACTCTCTTCTCACACAGTATGAAGTGTTGTTTCCTTTAGAATTGGTATTCTTGTGAATCTGTCCTGATGAGTGCAAGATAAAAAGCTTTGACAGTATGTCTCTTTTTTCAGCAATACTCAAGTTCTGTATGACCAAACGACTTTTTGAATACCCCTAATCTCAATCAGCATAAAAATAATTTTACAAAGGAAAAACACTTACTGTGGGTGAAGCTTGTAGAGTGTTCCATCGACACCGACAGTAATCTCCAGGTGATCCAACTCCCGGTTCTCCCTTATTTTGTCAACAACAGCAGCCATTCCTGCACCACAGAGCTGAGCTGCTCTCTTGGAAACAACACCACACACCTCCTTAACAATGATACTGTCGTCACAAGTACTGTCCAGGCCAAGCTGTTGAAGGATAGCACGGACTTGGAGCAGAGCCAGGCGGTCACTATTCACAAGTAGGGAATGAAATGGGGTGTCAGCTACGAATATCAGCATCATCAAACTGAATGAGTCACCTAAAAAAATGCCACATACCTTTCTATCTGGGACAGAAACTTTGTTTCAAAGATGCTTCTTGTCTTTAGTCTCTCTGAGATCTGCCCTCTGAACAGGAATCCTCGTCTGGTGAAATCGATGACCACATTTCGCACAATCTCACCTAGATACATCCCACTGATCATTTTTTCATATCTGTAGTGACAGAGACAAATCGTTTTTAATTGTTTGTGCAACACAGTCCATTTAAGGTTCCCCAATATCCTGATTATTGTATAGACATTGAGCTAGATTTTCCATTGCCATCAGTGGTGAATGTTGAAGCGCCCACCACTATTGAGCTTTATGACATGCACATGCACTGTAATTGCCTGGGAAGCTTAAATTTCCAGTGGACTGATTTGTGCTGCCAGGGACCTTCCTTGAGTGTCTCTTACACTGATCTCAGTGTTGGGGACTTGGGGCAGAATTTCACACGGATCGGGTGGGTGCGCACCTGACCCGACCTGTCGTAAAATTGCGCGAGATGCGACCCAAGTGATAATTCAGTCAGTGGGTGGCCACGCGTAAAAGTCGAAAGCGTGCCTGCTGACAATTAAGGGGCAATTAAAGTAATTAACGGTGCAATTGTCTTTAATTTTACGTTGCCCGCCCAGCCTTACAATTGGCGCACAGGCAAATCAGCCAGGCGGCCTTTACGTTTTTCATGAAACCTCATCTAAGTGCGGGATGAGGTTTCCATGATGAAATAAAATAAAAATAAAAATAAAAATCGGTGGACACCATTTTTATCATGTATATTTTCAGGTATCTGATTGGGATTCTTGGACATTATTTTTCTGCTTTTCAAAACTTTATTTGAGGATTTTCAGGTTTGTAGCTCCATGAGGCAGCTCTCTGCCTTCAGGGAGCTTCCATTGTGAGTTTGCCCGTGTTGACGTCAGCGTCTACCCTCCTCCCGCCCCCGCCTCCGCAGCACTCAGCTTCCCAGCGCGCACTTCACGCTGACTGGCTGTTAATTGGCCAGCCAGCGTGAAATTGCGGTTGGGCGCCAATGGTGGTTGGTGGTCCACTCCCCGGCCCGCCAATCACGCCCGCCGGCCAACCTGAAAATTCTGCCCTTAGGCTGAATACACACTACTTATCTGGATACCTGACCTAGAATTGTTCCACGGTTTAATCTCTGGTGTAACTCAGTGCCTAACAGCGTACCTTTACCCACCATCCAACCGCACCCCAATGATCTGATTTCCCACCACCCTAAGACCCTCTGGACCTAACTGCCCATACCCACCCAGACCACACTGTCCACACCAGTGACCAGGTTGCCCACCAACAACGAGACCCTCTGGACCCAACTGCCCACACCCACTGACCCAACTGTCCCCACATCCCGCCCCCGGCCTAGACTGCCCACCACACACCCCAGACCCTCTGGACCCGACTGCCCGCCCAGCTGGACCCGACTGCCCGCCCAGCTGGACCCGACTGCCCGCCCACCCCGACCCGACTGCCCGCCCACCACGACCCGACTGCCCACCCACCCCGACCCGACTGCCCATCCACCCCCACACTACTGCCAACCCAGCCAACCCAACTGCCCATCCACCCCTCACCCAACTGCCCACCCAGCCGACCCGACTGCCCATCCACCCCTCACCCAACTGCCCACCCCGACCCGACTGCCCGCCCACCCCGACCCGACTGCCCGCCCACCCCGACCCGGCTGCACGCCCACCCCGGACCCGACTGTCCGCCCACCCCAATCCGACTGCCCATCCACCTGACCCGACTGCCCATCCACCTGACCCGACTGCCCAGCCACCTGACCCGACTGCCCATCCACCTGACCCGACTGCCCACCCAGCCGAACCGACTGCCCACCCAGCCGAACCGACTGCCCACCCAGCCGAACCGACTTCCCACCCACCCAGACTGCCCACCCACCCTGACCCGACTGCCCGCCCACCCCAGACCCGACTGCCCGCCCACCCCGGACCCGACTGCCTGCCCACCCGACCCGACTGCCCGCCCACCCCAGACCCGACTGCCCGCCCACCCCAGACCCGACTGCCCGCCCACCCCAGACCCGACTTCCCACCCTGCCGAACCGACTTCCCACCCAGCCGAACCGACTTCCCACCCAGCCGAACCGACTTCCCACCCACCCAGACTGCCCACCCACCCCGACCCGACTGCCCGCCCACCCCGGACCCGACTGCCCGCCCACCCCGGACCCGACTGCCCGCCCACCCCGGACCCGACTGCCCGCCCACCCCGGACCCGACTGCCCGCCCACCCCGGACCCGACTGCCCGCCCACCCCGACCCGACTGCCCGCCCACCCAGACTGCCCGCCCACCCCTGACCCGACTGCCCATCCACCTGACCCATCTGCCCGCCCACCCCAACCCGACCTCCCGCCCATCCCGGAC
This sequence comes from Cetorhinus maximus, assembly GCF_964194155.1. Classification (NCBI taxonomy): domain Eukaryota; kingdom Metazoa; phylum Chordata; class Chondrichthyes; order Lamniformes; family Cetorhinidae; genus Cetorhinus; species Cetorhinus maximus. The sequence goes on along the minus strand of NC_135898.1, from coordinate 28,077,850 downwards.
CCGACTGCCCATCCACCGGACCCGACTGCCCGCCCATCCCGGACCCGACTGCCCGCCCATCCCGGACCCGACTGCCCGCCCATCCCGGACCCGACTGCCCGCCCACCCCCGACCCGACTGCCCGCCCACCTGACCTGACTGCCCGCCCACCCCGGACCCGACTGCCCGCCCATCCCGGACCCGACTGCCCGCCCATCCCGGACCCGACTGCCCGCCCACCCCAACCCGACTACCTGCCCATCCCGGACCCGACTGCCCGCCCACCCCGACCCGACTGCCCGCCCATCCCGGACCCGACTGCCCGCCCACCCCTGACCCAACTGCCCGCCCACCTGACCCGACTCCCCGCCCACCCCAAACCGACTGCCCACCCACCCCAACCCGACTGCCCACCCACCCCAATCCAACTGCCCATCCACCTGACCCGACTCCCCGCCCACCCCAACCCGACTGCCCACCCACCCCAATCCAACTGCCCATCCACCTGACCCATCTGCCCGCCCACCCCAACCCGACCTCCCGCCCATCCCGGACCCGACTGCCCATCCACCGGACCCGACTGCCCGCCCATCCCGGACCCGACTGCCCGCCCATCCCGGACCCGACTGCCCGCCCACCCCTGACCCGACTGCCCGCCCACCTGACCCGACTGCCCGCCCACCCCGGACCCGACTGCCCGCCCATCCCGGACCCGACTGCCCGCCCATCCCGGACCCGACTGCCCGCCCATCCCGGACCCGACTGCCCGCCCATCCCGGACCCGACTGCCCGCCCATCCCGGACTCGACTGCCCGCCCATCCCGGACCCGACTGCCCGCCCACCCCGACCCGACTGCCCATCCACCTGACCCGACTGCCCGCCCACCCCAATCCGACTGCCCATCCACCTGACCAGACTGCTCACCCCAAACGACCTGCAATCGCACCTCACCAACTGGACTGCCACCCCCAAGACCTCACCCAACCTGTCAGAAAACCCTTTGACCTGACTGGCCACCCTACTGCCCACTGACCAACCCCCCCCACCAACCCCACTGCCTAATTGCCCAATCCCCAAATCTCTTGACCGATCAGCATAAAATTCTGCTTCAAGTCCCCAACACTGAGATCAGTGTAAGAGACATTCGAGGAGGGTCCCTGGCAGCACAAATCAGTCCAATGGAAATTTAAACTTCCCGGGCAATTACAGTGTATGCATGTCATAAAGCTCAATAGTGATGGGCGCCTCAACATCGACTAGCCCCCCATCCACTCGACCACCCACTCATTCACCCACCCCTCCCACTCACCTGACTACCCAACCCCACCATCCCCCAACCCAACTGCCCAACTACGCCCCTAACTACCCCACCCACTCCACTACTGGATCCCCTCCCCAAATCACTGAAAACATTTGAGATGTTTAACTGCTTACCTGAACACAGCAACTGATATGATAGAAAGGGGGTGTGTCCTTTTCTATTCCTCTCCATGGAGGCTGTGGTGAAGTATTGCTGCTGTAGCCGGCACAGGAAGACCTGGCTAGAAGGACGCAAAAGGTTGCAGTGCAGTGACCTTCGCAGTCTGTGGCGATTGTACCTGTATCACCACGGACTGGAAGATCTGGGCCAATATAACACCAAAACCTCACTGGTATTCGTAGCTGACTGAAACACTGGTCTAATTTTGGTCCCCAGAGCTGACCTTATGCCTCTGCTGCTGATCTTAAACATGCACAGGATTTCCCAAATGTTAAACAAGTCAAAGGTGGAGCATCTCCAGCTGCCACTGCTCAACTCTAGTTAAAATGATTCAGATCGGTGTCTAAAATCTCCACTGTATCAACTCACTTTTGTTTCCCTTGGTTTAATGACAGATCATCCACAGCATTGTCGTACTCCGTCCTGATATCATCAAGGCATCCATTGTCACCAAAAGCTCCCCACTCCATATTCACACACATGAGCCCCTCGTCTCCCTCCACAGTCTCTGTGTTTCTTGCCTCTTCCATGTAGCAGGTATTACTGCCAGTCCCTGTGCATTAACAGTGACATCAACATCAAAGGCTGCATCAAAATATCATGACACAAACAGCCTTGGGTTTAAATTAAAATAAACATCAAATAAATTTTAAAAATAAATGTAGCAATTCACCCACAGAGCTTAGCCTTGGGTTCGGACAACACAGCAACATTTGAAATGCAGAGATTTAAAAATTTTTTAAAAACTTGTGTTCATGTAATGTCTTTAATGCAGTAAACGTCACAAGGTGCTTTAGGGAGCTGAATGGACTCCCAGCATAACTGCAAATAAAGAATTTGAATTTGTACAGCACCTTTGGCAACCTTAGGATGACTCAAAGAGCTTTATAGCTCATGAAATACCTTTGAAATGTCGTTACTGTTCATATGGCAGCCAATCATCAGTGGAGTGTTACTAACGCCAAGGTTGGAGAGCTGTGTTTTTGAGGGTTTTGAATTGGAGGTAGTAAAGCAGAGGGTTCTAGGGAGTCCACTGGAGAGAGTATTAGGGGGCGGCTTTTTCGGGGCGGGTGGAAAGGGTGAAGGTGGGAGGATTTAGAAGCAAACTGAACAACACCGGTGATTTAAACCCCTTGAGGTGACAAGGCAGTACTTGGTAATGAGTTGGCGGGGATGGTTTTAGGTGCTGGTTGGGAAGATGTGCAAAGTTAGTAAAGCAGAGCGGACAAATAATGAGGATAAAGAGTTACTCAGTGCAGAGAATTTGGTAAGGAAGGTACAGGGGCTTGGGAAGGAGGTGGCAGTCTGGGTCCCAGGCCCATCTCACTGACAATTTGTTTGCATGCCTAGATGTCTGATGGTCAGAATGGGTCTGCTGCTATCAGCCGAGCCAGGGCAGCAGCACTGGGACAGTTTGAGGAAACTGAGTTCACTCTAGCCACATATCCTGGATGTTGAGCAGGTTGCGGTGGATCACACTCACTCTCCCTGAAAGAAAGAAATAAGGCTGGTTAGACTTAAATGTGGGAGGCACGGTTGGGAAATTTTATGATGACACAAAAATTAGCCGTGTAGTTGTTAGTGAAGAGGATAGCTGTCGACTCCAGAATAATGTCAATGGTTTGGTTGAGTGGGCAGAGAAGTGGCAAATGGAATTCAGTCTGGAAAAGTGTGAGGTAAGGCATATGGGGCAGGCAAACAAAGCAAGGGAATACTCAATAAACGGGAAGTTACTGAGTGGCGTTAAGGAAGTGAGACACCTTACAGTGCATGTCCACAGGAAGGTGGCAGGACAGGTGGACAAGGTGGTCAAGAAAGCATATGGAATCTTTCCTTTATTGGACGAGGTATGAATACAAAAGCAGGGATGTAATGATGGAACTGTATAAAATGCTGGTTAGGCCACAGCTGGAATTTTGAGCAGGTTCACAAGAATGTTGCCAGGGCTTGAAAATTGTAGCTATGAGGAGAGATTGGATAGGCTAGGGCTATTTTCCATAGAACAGAGGAGGTTAAGGGGTGGCCTAATTGAGGTGTACAAAATTATGAGGGGCCTAGATAGGGTAGACCGGAAAGACTTGTTTTCCCTAGCTGAGGGGTCAGTTACCAGGGGGCGTAGATTTAAGGTGATAGTTGGTGGTTGAGGCTGAAACCCTCGCCTCATTTAAAAGGTACCTGGATCTGCACCTGAAGTGCTGTAACCTGCAAGGCTATGGACCAGGGGCTGGAAAGTGGGAGTAAAATGAGCGACTAGTTTCTCTTTCCTGGCCGCAGCAAAAGTGATGGGCTGAATGACCTCTTTCTGCACCATAACTTTTCTATGGTACAGTGCTGAGCCAGTGCTCTTTTCTGGATACAACTTACCACTTTGTCCCATTCTCCTGGCCTTTGCTCACATCCTGTTCATTTTTTCTTTTTCGGATACACATTCCTCCTTTCCACCAGCTCACCGGACAAAACTTCCTCCCTGCCCTAGCCCTGACCTTGTATCTTTCTCAAGTTTCTGTTTTTACTCCCCTCATGCCTTCTTCAAGTTAATCTAGTCCACGAGAACCTCCTGTTCTCTCAACCTTATTCCCACTAAACTACTGACCAACCAACTACCCTTTCTGGTCCCCATTTGAGTTGATATTGTAATCAGCTCTATTTTTCTCCCCTTTAAATCTGTCATCATCGCTCCTCTCCTCAAAAAACCCTTGACCCCAGCGAACAGCCACTCTATCTCCAACCTCACTTTCCTGTCCAAATGCCTTGAACATGTTGTCACCTCTCAAAACTGTTCCCGTCTTTCCTGGAATTACAGGCTGAATTTAATGCACTCCCCTGTGGTGAGTTCGGTAGCTGGTCAGGGCGGGGGGGGGCATTTAATTGGGCGGAAGGGTGGCAGGTGGGGACCCCACTGCCTTCCTCCCTCTAACCCAATTAAATCTGTGGCGGGGAGGCCCTTGAACAGCCTCCCCACTGCAACTGAGGTCCTTAAGTGGGCAATTAATGCCACTAATGGGCCTCATCCCACCGCTGGTATTCACCCAGTGACGGGCAAGGGACTTTGCCTGAAAAGTAAACCCTATTGGCATTGTTTATGGGTTTCCCGGGGTGTGGGCTGGTTGGAGAAGGAGTCCCTTGTTCAAAGAGTGACCCGGCATCAGGGAGGGCATGCTGAGAGCCACCCACTTGTCCTTGCTACTGAACTCCCTTCCGCCCTCCCTCTTGCCCCCAACCCTATGGCATCCCTCCTGTCCATCATTTAACTCTGCCCGGTTCTCTGCAGTCCTGGGGCCTTGGGTGGGTGCATTACCAGCAGTAGCCACTGCTTCTCAGTTGGCACTACCAAGCAATGAAACACTTATAACCTCTGAGTGGCCGGTAGCTATCGATGAGAGGGAATTCTGGCCCCAGAGTCATCAATCCCAGGGAAGACCCACGGCTGCCCAGTTAAGTGACCAATTAGCAATTAATTTGGTGAGCCTTCCTGAAAAGAGGCAAAGTGGGACTCTCGCTGACTCTCCAGTTGCCTTCTTTAAATATTGTCTTCCATGTTTGCATCTTCCAATCAGGTTTCAGCCCCAGCACCAAAACAGCTCTTATCAGAGTCTCTAATGACATCCTGTGTGACTGTGACAAAGGAAAGCATTCCCACTTTGTCCTTCTCGACCTGTCTGCAGCCTTTGACATGATTGACCCCACACCATCCTCCTCCAACACCTCTCCATTGTTGTCCAGCTGGGTGGGACTGCTCTCACCTGCTTCCATTCTTATCTATCTAATCATAGCCAGAGAATCACTTGCAATGGCTTCTCTTCCTGCTCCCGCACTGTTACCTCTGGCGTCCCCCAAGGATCAATCTTGGCAATGTCATCTGAAAGCACATGTACACAAACAGCATCCAGCTGAACCTCATCACCCACCTCTCTTGACTCCTCCACTGTTGCTAAATTATCAGGCTTCTTATCGGACATCCAGTAATTTCCTCCAATTAAACATTGGGAAGACTGAAGACATCGTTTTTGGTCCCTGCTCCAAATTCCATCCTTGTTCCTGGCAACAGTCTGAGATTAAGTCAGTCTGTTTGCAACCTTGATGTCACATTTGACCCCCAGATGAGCTGCCAACCTCATATTTGCACCATCACCAATACTGTCTCTTTCCACCTCTGTAAAATAGCCCGAATTCACCGTTGTGTCTGCTCATCTGCTGCTGAAACCCTCATCCATGCCTTTGTTACCTCTAATGCATTTTTATTATGCATTATTGCATCTTCCAATGCAGCCCTACATTCTACCCTCTGTAAACTTGAGGTCATTTGAGACTCTGCTGCTCATATCTTACCTTGCACCAACTTCTGTTCCCCATCACCCCTGTGCTCACTGACCTAGATTGGCTCCAGATCAAGCAATGTCTTGATTTTAAAATTTTCATCCTTGTTTTGAATCCTTCCATGGCCTCACACCTCCCTATCTCTGTGACCTCCTCCAACCCCACAGCCCTCCAAGATACCTGCACACTTAGCATCCCTGATTTTAATTGGTCCACCATTGGTGGCTATGCCTTTAGTAGCCTAAGCCCTAAACTCTGCAGTTCTGTCTCGAAACCCACTTGCTTCCCTCCACCACCCTTAAAACCTATCCCTTTGACCGAGGTTTTGATGATGATCTTTAATTTATTGTCTAGTCACTGATTAGTGTGTGAGGTACCGGGGACACTGCTGGTGCCCATGAGACTGACCTTACAGCGAGGCAGTGCTGTAAGGAGAGGAACAAAAGCTGGAATATTGTTTTAAAATGGCTCCCAATTAGCTCAGCTACTCAATACCTGTTCCTGAACTAGTGAACTGACTGAACACAGATCATCTTTAAATCAAATCAGTAAATGGTGAAACTGCCCTGAATTTATTTGTTAAATAATAATCTGGATCCACAGGGTCGCTAACTTTACAAATTATATCAAGAATGTAATAAAGTCTGGGATTGTTCTCCTTGCAGCAAAGGAGGTTAAGTGAGATTTGATAGAAATGTTCAAAATTATGAGGAGTTTTGACAAAGTTGGTGAGGGGAAACTGTTTGCAGTGGCGGGAGGGCCAGAGTTAAGGTCATTGGCAAAAAAGCCAGGGGGATGCATGGAGTAATTTTTTAAATGCAGTGAGATGCTGTGATCTGGAATACACTGTCTAAAGGGCGATGGCAGCAGATTCAATGGTAACTTTCAAAGGGCAATTGGACAAATACTTGAAAAGGAAAGAGATCATGGCAGGGTTTTGAGGAAAAGAGTAGGAGAGTGGAATTAATTAGATAGCTCTACAAAGAGCTGGCACAGACGCAATGGTCGATTGGCTCCTTCTGTGCTGTGATTATATCATCAGTTATCGAGTCCTATGTTAAGGTATGTGGTGGAAGAAATCAACAAGGCCCAAGATACTTGCAGACACATCCTCTCTCGGGTGACAGGGTACTGAGATTATGACTGGGTCTGCTGGCAATATTTCACTGCAAGTGTAGTGGACACAATAGTTATGTTTAAATTAAAACACAAAGTGCTAGAAAAACTCAGCAGGTCTGGCAGCATCCGTGAAGAGAGAAACAGAGTTAATGTTTTGAGTCCGTATGACTCTTCTTCAGCGCTACAGAGGAGTACAAATGTGATGGATTTTATACTGTTTAAGAGGGGGTGGAGCAGGTGGAGCAAAATAGGGGAATAGGAAATAGGAAAAAAGGAATAGGTGCGAGCTCAGGAGATATTTGACAAAGATGTCATGGACACAAGACAAAGGAGGTGTTACTGTAGTGTTAAGGACAAAAGAAGGTGCTGATAGTGGCTTAAAGGTAAAGTAGCAGAATGTGTTAATAGCAGAACAAGGATCGGCGCTCTGTGAAAGGAAAATATAGAAACAAGTAACAGATGGTCCTGTGGTGGGGGGAAGGGGTTGGCTGGGGAAAAAGGGTCTTAAAAAAAGCCCAAAAATATATAAAAATAAAAAAATAAAAAAATAAATGATTAAAAAAGGGGTAAAGATGCCAGCAGAGTGGGAGCATCTGTGAAGAATATCCCAGCCTATAATTGCAGCAGGGAGTCTAGGTCAGATAATCAAAACTAAAGTGTTATCACTCCATCTCCAACCTGTAGTTTGTGCGAGCACAACTCCCTATAGGCGGCAGATGACATAGAGAAAGGAAGAAATAACTTGCATTTATATAGTATCCAGCATGGTTGTGGTGGAGACAACATTTATGCTTAAATTAAAACAGAAAATGCTGCAAAAACTCATCAGGTTCGACAGCTGTGGAGAGAGAAACAGAGGTACCGTTTCAGGTCCGTATGAAACATAGGAACATAGAAACTAGGAGCAGGAGTAGGTCATTCGGCCCATCGAGCCTGCTCCACCATTCATTATGATCATGGCTGATCATCCAACTCAATAGCCTGCTCCCGCTTTCTCCCCATACCCTTTGATCCCTTTCACCCCAAGAGCTATATCTATGTCCTTCTTGACAACATACAACGTTTTGGCCTCAACTACTTTCTGTGGTAGTGAATTCCACAGGCTCACCACTCTCTGGGTGAAGAAATTTCTCCTCATCTCAGTCCTAAATGGTCTACCCCATATCCTTAGACTGTGTCCCCTGGTTTTTGACTCCCCCACCATCGGGAACATCCTTCCTGCATCTACCCTGTCTAGTCCTTTTAGAATTTTATAGGTTTCTATGAGATCCCTACTCATTCTTCTGAACTCCAGCGAATATAATCCTAACCGACTCAACCTCTCCTCAAATGTCAGTCCCGCCATCCCAGGAATCAGTCAGGTAAACCTTTGCTGCACTCCCTCTATAGCAAGAACATCCTTCCTCAGATAAGGAGACCAAAACTGCACACAATATTCCAAGTGTGGTCTCACCAAGGCCCTATATAATTGCAGCAAGACATCCCTGTTCCTGTACTCGAATCCTCTCGCTAGAAGGCCAACATACCATTTGCCTTCTTTACCACCTGCTGCACCTGCACGCTTACCTTCAGCGACTGGTGTATGAGGACACCTAGGTCTCGTTGCACATTCCCCTCTCTCAATTTATAGCCATTCAGATAATAATCTGCCTTCCTGTTTTTGCCACCAAAGTGGATAATCTCACATTTGTCTACATTATATTGCATCTGCCATGCATTTGCCCACTCACTCAGCTTGTGCAAATCACACTGAAGCATTTCTGCATCCTCCTCACAGCTCACCCTCCCACCCAGCTTTGTGTCATCTGCAAATTTGGAGATATTACATTTAGTTCCCTCATCTAAATCATTAATATATATTGTGAATAGCTGGGGTCCCAGCACCGATCCCTGCGGTACCCCACTAGTCACTGCCTGCCAGTCGGAAAAAGACCGGTTTATTCTGACTCTTTGTTTTCTGTCTGACAACCAGGGTTTTCTATCCATCTTGATACACTATCCCCATTCCCATGTGCTTTAATTTTACATGCTAATCTCTTATATGGGGCTTTGTCGAAAGCCTTCTGAAAGTCCAAATAAACCACATCCACTGGCTCCCCCTCATCAACTCTACAAGTTACATCCTCGAAAAATTCCAGTAGATTTGTCAAGCATGATTTCCCTTTCATATATCCATGCTGACTCTGTCCAATTCTGCCACTGTTTTCCAAGTGCTCAGCTATTAAATCTTTTATAATGGACTCTAGAATGTTCCCCATTACCGATGTCAGGCTGACTGGTCGATAATTCCCTTTTATCTCTCTGCCTCCCTTTTTAAATAGTGGGGTTACATTAGCTACCATCCAATCTGTAGGAACTGTTCCAGAGTCCATAGAATCTTGGAAGATGACCACCAATGCATCCACTGTTTCTAGGGCCACTTCCTTAAGTACTCTGGGATGTAGGTTATAAGGCCCTGGGAATTTATCGGCCTATCCCATCAATTTCTCCAACACCATTTCTCTACTAATACTGATTTCTTTCAGTTCCTCCCTCTCCATAAACCCTGTGTTCCCCAACATTTCTGGTTTGTGTCCTCCTTTGTGAAGACAGAACCAAAGTATGTATTTAGTTGGTCAGCCATTTCTTTGTTCCCCATTATAAATTCCCCTGTTTCTGACTGTAAGGGACCTACATTTGTTTTCACCAATCTTTTTCTCTTCAAATACCTATACAAACTTTTACAGTCAGTTTTTACATTCCCTGCAAGTCTATTCTCGTACTCTATTTTCCCCTTCTTAATCAATCCCTTGGTCCTCCTTTGCTGAATTCTAAACTGCTCCCAATCCTCAGGTCTGTTGTTTTTTCTGGCCAATTTGTACGCCTCTTCCTTGGATCTCATACTATCTCTAATTTCCCTTGTAAGCCATGGTTTGGCCACCTTTCCTGTTTTACTTTTGCGCCAGACAGGAATAAACAATTGTTGCAGTTCACCCATCCGCTCTTTGAATGTTTGCCATTGCCTATCCACCGTCATGCCTTTAAGTAACGTTTCCCAATCTATCATAGCCAACTCGCGCCTCATACCATCATAGTTTCCTTTATTAAGATTCAGGACCCTAGTCTCAGAATCAACTACATCTCTCCCCATCTTGATGAAGAATTCTATCATATTATGGTCGCTCATCCCCAAGGGGCCTTGCACAACTAGATTGCCAATTATTCCTTTCTCATTATACAATACCCAGTCTAGGATGGCCTGTTCTCTAGTTGGTTCCTCAACGTATTGGTCCAGAAAACCATCCCGTATACACTCCAGGAATTCCTCCTCTACGGTATTGTTACTAATTTGATTTGCCCAATCTATTTGCATATTAAAGTTACCCATAATTACAGATGTTCCTTTATTGCATGCGTCTCTAATTTCCTGTTTAATGCCATTCCCAACATCACCACTACAGTTTGGGGGTCTATAAATAGCCCCTACTCATGTTTTTTGCCCCTTAGTGTTTCTCAGCTCTACCCATACAGATTCCACATCGTCGGAGCTAATATCTTTCCTCACTGTTGCGTTAATTTCCTCTTTAACCAGCAATGCAACTCCACTGCCTTTTCCTTTTTGTCTGTCCTTCCTAAATACTGAATACCCCTGGATGTTCAGTTCACATCCCTGGTCACCCTGCAGCCATGTATCCATAATTCCAACTATATCAAGATGTGCCAAAGTGTTTTATGGCCACTGAAGTATTTTTGAAACACAATTGCTATTGCAATGCAGGAAATGCAGCAACAAGCAGCCATGAACCGTGGTCAGACAAACGAACAAATAATCTAAAAAGACTTGTATATATCATTTTTCACAATTACCAGACGTCCCAAAGTGCTCCCCGACTGAAGTATTTTTGAAGTGTAGTCACTGTTTTAATATAGGAAACATGGCAGCCAATTTTGCACACGGCAAGTTCCCACAAACAGCAATGTGCTGGTGACCAGATAATCAGTTTTAATAATGTTGATTAAGGGATAAGTATCGGACAGGGTTCCAGGGAGAACTCTCCTGCCCTTCTTAAAGGTAGTGTCATGGAATCTTTCATGTCCACCTGAGAGGAGAGACAGGGAACAGTTTAACATCTCATCTGAAAGACAGCATCTTTGACAATGCAGCACTCCGAGTACTGCACTGGGCTGTCACCCTGGATTTCATGTTGAAGTCTTTGTTGGGGGTAATATATCAGCATGGGTATAGGATTGGCTAAGTAACAGGAAACGGAGAGTCAGGTTGAATGGATCATTTTCAGATTAACAAACTGTAATTAGTGGAGTGCCACAGGGATCAGTGTTGGGATCTCGACTACGTATGCTCCATATTAACAATATGGATGAACTGACTGAATTGTCGGCAAATTTGCAAAATAGGCAAACACAGAAGATAGGTAGGAAAGCAAGTTGTGAGGAGTACAGAGAGTCTGCAAAGCGATAAGTGAGTGGGTGAAAATGTGGCAGGTGAAGAAAAATGTGGGAAGAAGTGAGGTTGTCCACTTTGGCCAGAAGACTGGAAAAGCAGAATATTATTTAAATGAAGAGACTGCAGAGTTCCATGGTACAGAGGGATCTAGGTATCCATGTATAAGTAGGGAAATCTTACTACAACTGCACAGGACATTGGGTGAGACTGCAACTGGAGTACAGTGTATAGTTTTAGTCACCTTACTGGAGGGAAATACTTCCATTGGAAGCAGTTCAGAGAAGGTTCTCTAGGCCAATTCCTGGGATGAAGAGTTTGTCTTATGAAGAAAGGTTGAGCAGGTTGGGCCTGTACTAACTGGAGTTCACAGAATCACAGAATTCTTACAGTGCTAAAGGAGGCCATTTGGCCCATCATGTCTGCACCTGCTCTCTGAATGAGCAATGTACTTAGTGCCTTCTCCCTGTAACCCTGCACATTCTTCTTTTCAAATAACAATCTGAACCTGCTTCCACCACACTCTCAGGCAGTGCATTCTAGGCCTTTACCACTCGCTGTGTGAAAAAGTTTTTTTCCCATATCGCTTTTGCTTCCTTTACCAAATATTTTAACTCTGTGCCCTCTCATTTTTGATCCTTTTAAGAGTGGGAACAGTTTCTCCCTATCTCCTCTGTACAGATGTTTCATGATTTTGAACAGTTCTATCAGTTTAGAAGAATGAGAGGTGGTCATATTGAAACATATAAGATTCCGGGAGGGCTTGGCAGGGTTGATACTGAGAGGATGTTTCTCCTTGTGGGAGAATCTGGAACTGGGGGACACAGTTTAAAAAATAAGGGGTCTCCCATTTACGACTGAGATGAGGAGGAATTTCCTCTCTAGAGAACTGTTAGTCTTTGGAATTAACTACACCAGACAGCAGTGGAGGCTGGGTCATTGAATATATTCAAGGCTGAGTTAGATAGATGTTGGATTTACAAGACAGTCAAGGGTTATGGGGGACAAGCAGGAAAATGGAGTTGAGGCCATAATCAGATCAACGATGATCCTATTTAATGGCAGAGCAAGCTCGTTGGGCTGAATGGCCTACTCCTGCTCCTATATCTTATGATAAGTGGGGCTTAAACCTGCAGCTTTCTGATTCTTGAGGTGAGATTGATACCCTTAAGCATTGGTTGGTCTGAGTGAAAAAAATGTGAATAGTACTTAATCTGAGTTATTGTGTGAGATAGGACTGTCTGAGATCTGATGTTAATTGGTACTTCCTGTGTTACTTCTATGTTTATTCCCTTTTGACAAAACTGGACTCCATGTGATTTAGTATTACAAATTTTCAGGTTTGTGACTATACAAAGGTAATTTTTGTTTGCCATTCTATGATGGGGACATCAGAAGTTTGTGTGTATGCTGACAACTATTAATTGGTTGAAAGAATCTGCTCCTGGCAGATCAGATTCCCTTCAGAAACACAAATTGAAAAAATGAGCCCCATAACCACAACACTAATGTTTTATACCGTAGTGCTCCTGATGTGGATGGTCAATGGGCCCCAATGGACAGCCCTCCTAATTTTTCAATTGCCCAAACTCAATTAGCCTGTTTACCCTGCAATCGAGCAAAGCTTCATATCACGAGTGTTAAATCTTAATTTTTAACCCTTGCTTTTAGAACTACTTCCAAGTTTTCATCATGCATAGGGTGCAAATGGTGCAGGTTTCAGAAGGTTGACAGTATGTTACTCACCCACAATCATACCAACTTCACAATGTGGATCCTCATAAGCACACGTCATCATTGTCCCAACTGTGTCATTCACAATCGATACAACATCAAGTTCAAACTCCTAGTGGGAATATTTTTTTAAAAATCAGACATCAACAGAGAACCAGTGTATCAAGCTCATGAGATTGAATGAACTACTCCAGTTCCTATGTAACACACTTGAGAACTTGCTGTTCGTTTTGTATTAGTTAGATGGTAGTTACCGACTCTGAGCTATCCTGGCTGAATACCAGCCGGTTTTAATTCAACAAATGCTCTGAAAGGGACAGTTTGCACCAGATAAAATCAGCTTTCCTCTCACACACCACGGATACACCGGGCTCCAGTTTGATGGAGATGGAGTACAATGTGGGAAAATGTGAAGTTGTTCACTTTGGCAGGAAGAAAAAAAACCAGGCTATTACTTAAATGGAGAACGGCTGCAGAATTCTGAGGTGCAAAGGGATCGAGGTGTTTGAGTGCATGAGTCACAAAAAGTTAGTATGCAGGTACAACTAGTAATCAAGGCGGCTAATGGAATGCTATCCTTTATTACGAGAAGAATTGAACATAAAAGTAAGGATCAAAAACAAAAAGTGCTGGAAAAAGAGTCATATGGACTCGAAACGTTAACTCTGTCTTTCTCTCCACAGATGCTGTCAGACCTGCTGAGGTTTTCCAGCACTTTTTGTTTTTGTTTCAGATTTCCAGCATCTGCAGTATTTTGCCTTTATAAAAGTAAGGATGTTATGCTTCAGTTATACCTGGTGAGACCTCACCTTGAATACTGTGCAGTTTTGGTCTCCTTATTTATGGAAGGATGTAAGTGCATTGGAGGTGGTTCAGAGGAGGTTTACTAGATTGATACCTGGAATGAGTGGGTTGTCTTATGAGGAAAGGTTGAACAGGCTGGGCTTGTTTCCTCTGGAGTTTAGAGGAGTGAGGGGTGATTTGATTGAAGTATACAAGATCCTGAACGGCCTTGACAAGGTGGACATGGGAAGGATGTTTCCTCTTGTGGGTGAGTCCAGAACTAGGGGGCACTGTTTTAAAATTAGGGGTCACCCTTTTAGGTCAGAGATGAGGAGAATTTTTTCTCTCAGAGGGCTGTGCGACTTTGGAACTCTCTGCCTCAGGTGGAGGCGGGGTCATTGAATATTTTTAAGGCGGAGGTAGATAGATTCTTGTTAGGCAAGGGAATCAAAGGTTATTGGGGGTAGATGGGAATGTGGAAGTTGAAACACAAACAGATCAGCCATGATCTTATTGAATGGCGGAGCAGGCTTGAGGGGCCGAATGGCCTACTTCTGCTCATATGTTCGTAGGATTTGCGAAATAGTGCTTTGCCCTCCACCCAATCCTCACAAAGTCACTTGAGTTGGAGGGAGTCTGGCTGAGGATGGGATCTCAGCATGCTGAGAACACAGAGCTAGTGTACCACTGAATCCCACCAGGCATGCCACCACCTCCCACCGCATTGAGAAGGCTGAAGGCTGCAAAGAGCAGGGACCCACAAGGGAGCGCCTGGAACACTGTGCACCTTAGAAATGAAAACTACATTACAGTAACTACAAAGAAGAAAATGTGATGGAGGAAAATATGTTAGGAGCATTAAGGTATCACTTACAGCTCCCTCGACCATTTGAAGAAATTTGCTGCAGGGATCACAAGGACGGAAGAAAGAACTTGCATTTATATAGCATTTTTCACAAGTACTTTCTTCTAGCCAGTGAAGTTAGTCGCTATTGGAGTGTAGAAAACTGAATGCTGAATCATAAAGACCCTTGAAAGGCACAAGCACAATTTTGGTCTGTGCTGAACTGTGCAGTTTGTAATATAGCTGGCCTCAGGGTTCAAGAGGGTGATGAAGGTTCCAACTCCTGACTACTAACGAGTGATCTTGCTGAAAAGTGCCCATTTGTGCATAAGTGAGTTATCAGAACACAACTAATACCTGTAGTACCAGCACCCATGGGTGGTACCAGCACCCACGTGTCAGTGGCTGCGGTACCAGTGCCCATGGGTCCGTGCCTGTGGTACCAGCACCCATGGGTGGTACCAGCACCCACTGGTCTGTGCCTGTGGTACCAGCACCCACGGGTGGTTCCAGCACCCACAGGTGCATACCTGTGGCACCAGCACCCACAGGCCCGTGCCTGTGGCACCAGCACCTGCAGGTAATATCTTCAGGAGGAATGGAAGATAAAATGTGACCATATGTTTCAGGACACACGCACATCAATAATCATTTTTCATTCTGCTCTACAGATTCCTGGCTGGGTTTGCTACGTGATATCACACCACACCTGAATCGTCAAGAATTGCCTTGAGGAGAAAAGGCCTTAACTGGAAAACATGTCAAGGCAAAAATGCACCTGGAAACTTTCAGAATGAAATGTGATTCAACAGAGTATTTCCAGTTAATTTCACATCAACCCACAGATGGAGGAAATGAATATTCCTGGTAGCTCCTAACTCCAGAATGGGAAGTACCTGTTGTCCATTTCCCCCCCCCTCCTTTCATAATAGTACTGCCCTTGACTGGACCATGGTTCATAAGTGCTGCAGGACCTTGAACACCATGCCAAGTATCCAGTCATTTGTCCTGTACCAACCGAGTGAGTGCTCACAGGCTATTTGAGAATAGAGGGTATGTCAGCCAGGCCTCATCCTGTTCTCACAAAATATTCACACCCAGGTGGGTTTAGTGGTAAAAGTTACTTTTGCCCCTGTGTGACGGAGTGCCAGCAGCAATGGCAGCTATATCTTGCAGATATTTTTCTTAGAATATGACTGATGAGAAAGGTTTGACATAATAATGGCAGCAATGACCAATTACATAGCAGCAAAGCAAGACTTATAAGCTGGAAATGACTTTTGCTGATGTTCAGGGCTGATAAAACAGTTTAAAGTCTGGGAGGGTTGAATCGACTAGCTCTGAAAACAGACATGAGAATTGCAGTTCACTGTATTTATTGTAGGCAACTCATTAAACTTGTGCGATCTGCAGTTCACATGATAGCTTCGTGCAGTTAACGCTATGTGCCTTGTTCAATATAGTGAGTGCTTAGCGCGATTTAAAGGCAACCTCTTAAAGGGGAGGTGCAGTGTGACTGCAAAACAACTGCAAAAGTGACTGCAAACGTGAATCTAGGCTGTGATACTTTAATAGCTGAACATGTGAGAGAGTGAGCACTAAGATGTTCAGATATTACGCTGGAGGTCTTGGTGGAGAGGAAAGATGTGCTTTATTCACAAGGTAGCAGAGAAGGCCCTCCAGGCAGATACTCAGGAAGTAGTAGAAAGAAGTGCCAGCGGAGTTCAATGCCAGGAATTTGCTCCAAGAACATGGTGAGTATCTGGTAAGTAAATGGTCAAGGTCTATTCTATTCCTAAGGTTTAAAATAGTACAGGGATTTGCAATAAGGTTTATTAACCTTATACAAAAGTATACAAAAGAAAATAAGTAATTGAATAAAATAATTAAGTAATTAATTAAAGCACATAGTATGGCAGGACAGGTGATGCATCATGGCTACAGCATGTGGGAGCTCCTGGATACGAGTGTGAACCAGGGCAAACACGTCATCAGTAAGTGCCTGCGGTTTGAGGAGTTTCGGCTCTGTCACTGAGCTGGAGGCTGAGCTGCAGACACTGCAACACATCAAGGAGGGGGAAAGTTACCTGGACGCTTTGTACCAGGAGGCAGTCACACTCATTAGGATAGGATCTTCTGATTTGGTTAGTGGTCAGGGACAGGAAGGTGTGACTGTAGCTGAGGCAGGTAAGGGGACCCAGAGGGCAGGAGTGCAGGAGTGTCAGACTCTGCAATTGTCCAACAGGTTTGAGGTTTTTTCAGCTTGTTTGGATGAGAGTGGAGGCTGCAGGCTGGATAAGTTAACTGACCATGGCACCGTGGTACAGGAAACCATCTAAGTTGGGGGGAGCACAAAGGAATGTAGTGGTGGTAGGGGACAGTATAGTGAGGGGTTTTGACACTGTTCTCTGCCCGGTGCCAGGGTTCGAGACATTTGCTCTGGGCTGGAGAGGAACTTGCAGTGGGAGGGGGAGGATCCAGTGGTCGTGGTCCATGCAGGTGCCAATGACATAGGCGGGATGAGGAAGGAAGTTCTGTACAGTCAGTATGAGGAGCTAGACACCAAATTAAGAAGCAGAATCTCAAAGGTAATAATCTCTGGGTTATTACCTGAGCCACTTGCAAATTGGCATAGGACAAACAAGATTAGAGAAATGAATGCGTGGCTGAAAGTCTGGCGTGGGAAAAGTGGGTTCCTGTTTGTGGGGCACTGGCACCAGTATTGGAGAAAACGGGATCTGTACCGTTGGGACGGTCTACACCTGAACTGTGCTGGGGCTGGTGTCCTCACGAGCTGCATAACTAGGGAAGTGGAGAGTGTTTTAAACTGAATAATGGGAGCAAAGGATCAAATCTGGGAACATGTGGTGAACCAAAGAGTAGAGGCAAGGCAAGAGAGAATGGTATTAAGGTGGGAAATGATAAACAGACTGTGACAGGAAGGGACAGAGAGTACAAATCTAAGAGTAAATCAGCAGATAAGGCTAGACACTACAAATATAATAAAAGGACAAAACTAAGCGCTCTGTATCCAAACGCATGTAGCACTAAGAACAAAACAGATGAACTGATACACAAATAGAAATAGATAAGTACAATCAATACATAAGAACATAAGAAATAGGAACAGGATTAGACCATTCGGCCCCTCGAACCTGCTCCACCATTCAATAAGATCATGGCTGATCTTCCTGTGCTTCGATTCCACATTCCCATCTAACCCCAATATAAAGACATGGCCAAGGCATGACATAGGTTGGGGCCTGAATATTGAAGGGTATGTGACATTTAGGAAGGACATGAAGTTAGGAAAAGGTGGAGGGATGGCTCTGTTAAGTTGTAGAATCACAGAACCTTTACAGTGCAGAAGGGGATTCAGCCTATCGAGTCTGCACTGGCTTGCTTAAAAAGCATTCTACCTAGTCCCTCTCCCCTGCCTTCTCCCTGTAGCCTTGCGCATTCTTTCTTTTCAGGTAGCAATCCAATTCCCTTCTGAATACCTTCATCGAACCTGCCTTCACCACCCTTTCAGGAAGTTCGTTCCAGACCCCAACCATCCTCCGGGTGGAAAAATGTTTCCTCACATCACTTCTACTCCTTTTGCCCATTATTTTGAATCTGTGCCCTCTAGTTGTTGATGTTCTCTTGAGTAGGATGTAGATTCGGTTTGGCTTGAGATACGGGATGATAAAGGCAAGAAGTCATTTGTGGGATTGGTGTACAGGCCCCCTAATTGTGACTACAATGTAGGACAGAGTATAAAGGAAGAGATAATGGGAGCTTGTCAGAAAGGTACAGCAATAATCACGGGGGATTTTAATCTACGTATAGACTGGAAAAATCAGATGGGCAAAGGTAGCGTAGATGGGGAGTTAATAGAATGTTTTTGGGATAGTTTCTACGGCATATTCTGGAGTCAGCCGGAGAGCAGGCTATAC
Source organism: Cetorhinus maximus (assembly GCF_964194155.1). Lineage (NCBI taxonomy): Eukaryota > Metazoa > Chordata > Chondrichthyes > Lamniformes > Cetorhinidae > Cetorhinus > Cetorhinus maximus. The sequence goes on along the minus strand of NC_135898.1, from coordinate 28,059,214 downwards.
TAGACCTGGTTGTCTAGAGGAATACAGGGGAAGATTAAACAGAAAAAGAAAGCGTACGATAGGCACAAAGAACTAAGCACCGCAGATAGCCTAGACGAATATAGGAAATGCAGGGACAAAGTAAAAAAATAAATAAGGAAATCAAAGAGAGGGCATGAAAAAAGATTAGCAAGTAAAGTTAAAGATAACTCAAAGATGTTTTACCAATACAGTAATGCTAAAAGGTTAGTTAAGGAAAAGTGGGACCTATCAGAGATGAAGATGGAAACTTGTGTTGAGATGCAGAGGCTGTGGGAAGGGTTTTGAATGAATATTTTGTCTCCGTGTTTACAAAGGAAAGGGAGGATGTAGATATAGTAGTCCAGGAGGAACACTGTGAGATATTGGACAGGATAGTCATAAAGAGAGAGGAAGTACTCGAAAGGTTGAAATCCTTGAAAGTTGATAAGTCACCAGGGCCAGATGGATTGTTTCCGAGGCTGCTGAAGGAAGTCAGGGAGGAGATAGCAGATGCTCTGAGGATGATTTTCCAATCTTCACTAGATACAGGGGAGGTACCGGAGGACTGGAGAAATGCAAACGTAGTTCCATTGTTTAAAAAGGGATCAAAGGAAATGCCAAACAATTATAGGCCAGTTAGTCTTACATCAGTGGTGAGCAAATTAGTAGAATCAATCCTGAGAGATAGGATTAACTGTCATGTGGAAAGGCATGGACTAGTCAGGGATGGTCAGCATGGATTTGTTAAAGGAAGGTCTTGCCTCACAAATTTGATTGAATTCTTTGAGGAAGTGACAAGAAGGGTTGATGAAGGTAGTGCAGTGGATGTTGTGTACATGGATTTTAGCAAGGCATTTGACAAGGTCCCACATGGCAGATTGGTCAGGAAAGTAAAAGCCCATGGGATTCAGGGTAATGTGGCAAACTGGATAAAAGGTTGGCTTTGTAACAGGAAACAAAGGATAATGGTCGATGGATGCCCTTGCGAATGGAAAGTTGTCTCAAGTGGGTTCCACAGGGCTCAGTGTTGGGACCTTTGCTGTTTGTGTTATATATTAACGATTTGGATGTGAACGTGGGGGGAAATTTGCAGATGACACAAAGATTGGCCGAGTAGTGGATAGTGTAGAGGATAGCCAAAATCTCCAAAATGATATAGATGGGTTGGTGGAGTGGGCGGTAAAGTGGCAGATGGATTTTAACATAGAGAAGTGTGAGGTCATACATTTAGGGAGGTCAAACAGTTACAGGGATTACAAAATAAATGGGAATATACTAAGAGGGGTAGATGAAGTGAGAGATCCTGGCGTACAAGTACACAGGTTCCTGAAGGCAGCAGTTCAAGTAGACAAGGTTGTAAAGAAGGCATATGGAATGCTCTCCTTCATTGGCAGAGGTGTAGAATATAAAAAATAAGGATATAATGTTGGAATTGTATAAAACACTGGTGAGGCCACAACTGGAGTATTGTGTGCAGTTCTGGTCATCACATTACAGGAAGGATGTAATAGCTCTGGAGAAAGTGCAGAGGAGGTTTACGAGAATGTTGCCAGGGTTATAAAAGTGTAGCTACGAGGAGAGATTGGATAGGTTAGAGTTATTTTCCTTAGAACAAAGAAGGCTGAGAGGTGACTTGATTGAGGTGTACAAAATTATGAGGGGAATAGATAGAGTGGACAGGATAAAATTGTTTCCCTTGATGGAGAATTCTAGAACCAGGGGACATAGATTCAAGATAAGTGGCAGAAGGTGTACGGGGGACATGAGGAAGAACTTTTTTACGCGGAGGGTAGTGGGTGTCTGGAATTCGCTGCCCAAGTTGGTGGTCGAGGCAGAAACTCTAAAATCTTTAAAAAAAGTACCTGGATCTGCACCTAAAGTGCTGTAAGCTGCAGGGCTATGGGCCAGGTGCAGGAAGGTGGGATTAGAAAGGGCACCTGGGTGTCCTCGGGCTGGCATGGATGAGATGGGCCGAATGGCCTCCTTCTGTGCTGTAACTTTTCTATGGTTCTATGGTATTGAGCAATGGGATAGGATTAATTGATAACCTCATACTGAAGACACCCCTCGGTGCCAGCGATCATAATATGATTAAATTATACAATCATTTTGAGGGAGAAACCAGCGTGTCCAAGACTTGCATTTTAAACTTAAATAAGGGCAATTATGAGGGCATGAAAGCAGAGCTAGCAAAACTGAACTGGCAAATGAGGTTAAGGGCTAGGTCAATAGAAGTTCAGTGGCAGACATTTAAAGGGATATTTCAGAATACACAGAATAGATACATTCCAATGAGAAATAAAAATTCCAGGGGGAGGGCCCACCATCCGTGGTTAACTAAAAAAGTCAAAGACAGTATCACATTTAAAGAAAAAACATATAATTACGCAAAGATGGGTGGCAGGTCAGAAGATTGGAAAGAATATAAAGAACAGCAAAGAATGACAAAAAGATTAATAAGGAGGGAAAAATTAGAGCACGAGAGAAAGCTAGCCAATAATATAAAGACAGATAATACAAGCTCCTACAGATATTTAAATAAGAAAAGAGTTAACAAAGTGAGCATTGGTCCTGCAGAGAGTGCGTCTGGGGAATTGATAATGGAAAGTAGGGAGATGGCGGCTGAAATAAACAGGTATTTTGCTCCCGTCTTCACCATAGACGACACAAGTAACATCCCAGAAATAGCTGTAAATCAGGAAATGGAAGGAAGGGAGGAACTCAGGAAAATTACAATCACCGGGGATGTGGTATTGAGCAAATTGTCGGGGTTGAGGACTGACAAATCCCCAGGTCCGGTGGACTTCACCTTAAGATCTTGAAAGAAGTGGCTAGTGAGATAGTTGATGCATTGGTTTTAATTTTCCACAATTCCCTAAATTCTGGGAAGGTTCCATTAGATTGGAAAATAGCAAATGTAATTTCTTTATTCAAAAAGGGAGGGAGTCAGAAAGCAGGAAACTACAGGCCGGTTAGCCTAACATCTGTCACAGGGAAAATGTTAGAAGCTATTATTAAAGATGTTATAGCAGGGCACTTAGAAAAATTCAAGGCAATCAGGCAGAGTCAACATGGTTTTGTGAAAGGGAAATCATGTTTAACCAATTTACTGCAGTTCCTTGAAGGAGTCACATGTGCTGTGGATAAAGGGGAACTGGTAGATGTACTGTACTTAGATTTCCAGAAGGCATTTGATAAGGTGCCATATCAAAGGTTACTGCGGAAAATAAAAACACATGGTATAGAGGGTAATATTGGCATGGATAGAAGACTGGCTGGCTAACAGGAAACAGAGAGTTGGCATAAATGGGTCTTTTTCTGGTTGGCAGGCTGTAACGAGTGGTGTGCCACAGGGATCAGTGCTGGGACCTCAACTTTTACAGTTTATATAAATGACTTGGATGAAGGGACTGAAGGAATGGTTGCTAAATTTGCTGATGATACAAGATAGGTAGGAAAGTAAATTGTGAAGAGTACATAAGGAGGCTACAAAGGGACATAGATAGGTTAAGTGAGTGGGCAAAGATCTGGCAAATGGAGTATAATGTGGGCAAATGTGAAATTGTCCATTTTGGCAGAAAAAGTAAAAATGAAGCTTATAATCTAAATGGTGAGAGATTGCAGAGCTCTGAGATTCAGCGGGATCTGGGTGTCCTAGTACATGAATCACAAAAGGCTTGTATGCAGGTACAGCAAGTAATTAGGAAAGCTAATAGAATGTGATCATTCATTGCGAAGGGAATTGAATGCAAAAGTAGGGAGGCTATGCTTCCGTCATACAGGGTACTGGTGGGACAACATTTGGAGTATTGTGTACAGTACTGGCCTCTTTATTTAAGGAAGCAGTTCAGAGAAGGTTTACTAGACTAATACCAGGAATGGGCGGGTTGTCTTAAGAGGGAAGGTTGGACAGGTTAGGGGCTTGCATCCATTGGAGTTTAGAAGAATAAGAGGCAACTTGATTGAAAACTTTCAGATCCTGAGGGGTCTTGACAGGGTGGATGTGGAGAGGATGTTTCCTCTTGTGGGAGAATCTAGAACTAGGGGTCACTATTTAAAAATAAGAGGTCACTCATTTAACCAGAGATGAGGAGAAATTTATTCTCTCAGAGGGCTGACTGTCTTTGGAACTCTCTCCCTCAAAAGGCAGTGGAAGCAAAGGGCAGAATTTTGCCCTTGGTGGGCGTGCAGGCCCCACCGGCTCGGCGGCGGGCGGACAGCCGACCCCCACCACTGAAACGGGGCCCGCCGCCATTTTGAGTGGGCAGGCCAATTAAGGCCTATCCAGTATCCTGCCCGACAGTGTTGGGGGGTGGAGGGATTCCCCATCTGTCAAAGTGCGCTCTTTTGCGTGCATGCTCCCTGAGACAAAGTGCTGTCTCAGGGAGATTACTGACAGTCCAAAAAACTTTAAAAATAGAAAAATTAAAAAATTATTAACATTAACATTAACACATGAGATGGGACATGTTAATAAATATCACATAAAATGCATTAAAGTTTTTAAAAATGGACATGAAACCTCATCCCGCCAGTGGATGAGGTTTCATGTTTTACCTGAAGCCCGCTGGGGCTCCTGGCCTGCCCGCCAGCCTTAAGGTTTGGATGGGCAGGTCTTTAATTATCTTAATTAGCCTGTCAATGGCCTTAATTGGTCATTGACAGGTCGGCGGGCAGACAGCTGATTTCGCTGTCTGCCCACCTTCCTAAAAATTTAAAGGGACCGGGCTGACGTCGGGGGTTCCTCCTGACGTCATCCAGCGTCATTTTCCCGTCGACAAGCAGGCCCCGCCCCCAAATCGCCGACGGGAAAATTCAGGCCAAACTCTTTGAATATTTTTAAGGCAGAGCTAGATAGAGTCTTGATTAACAAGGGGTGAAAGGTTATCGGGGGTAGGTAGGAATGTGGGGTTGAGGCTACATTAAGATCATATTGAATGGTGGACCAGGCTCGAGGGGCCGAGTGGCCTACTCCTGCTCCTAATTCATATGTTCGTATTAGCTAGTATTAAATGCCTTTCATAACTTATGCATTTTAAAGACCTGAACATGCTTAAGTAACTTAAACAGGATTAAAAACAAAGTTCTGGAAATACAATCAATATCTGTAATGAGAAAATCCAGGTCATGATGTTTTGGTTGTCCATCATTTGTCAGAACTGAGGTGCTCTGTATTTCTAGTATTTTAGGTTTTATTTCAGATTGCCAGCATTTGGAGATTTTCTATTTGATTTGAACATAAAAGGATCGAAGTGTTTTATAAGAAAATGGCTGTAATGTGTTTAACATTATTTATAATGGGCACAACCTGTATGCAAGTGGGAACAAGAATCTTCAACAGCTGACGAGGGAACCCATGGGGTAGTGGAGGGGTGAGGGGTGGGGGCTACATTGAATTTACACCTAACTGATGAAGGGTGAGCAATGAGTCAGGCTGAATTACAGAAGCATTTACAATCTAGCAATCATAAAGTTGCTCATTTTAATGTTGAAATGAAGTCTGGAGTGAAGAGGAAAGCCATGAAGTTGGTGTGAAGCCCACCTGCATTATTTACCGGGAAATCACAGCTCTGATGTTGGGAACACACCTTATTACCAGATCATGCAAGTCGAACTAGACTAACAACTGAAAGTTATAGCACATTAAATGGAACACAGATTAACCCCATTCCTTCTAAACAAGTACATTTTCAAAACCTTATTGGTTCTGCTCAGTAACTTCTGAACTTGGCAAAAAGCTTTATACTTATCCCCACCATGTATTTCAGCTGCACAAAAATAAACAGTCTCACTATTAGTCTCTAATTTCATGTCCAATCTGGTGCTAAGATAGAAAGATAGCTTTCATAATTAATTGAAAACTGCCATTCTTCAAATTACTTCTGGCAAGGACAGGCCAGTAAACAACAATTTGCTTTCATATAGCCCCTTTAACAAGGAAAGATTCCCCAACATGTTCAGAGACATTAATACCATTTTAGTACATACATACAAAGAATCTGGTATACATTGAATACTTAACACAATCCACATTGTACTCTACTCTGTTATATCACTTCAAATAAAGCGTACCCAAGGAAGATCTGGATCAGTCAGATTTGAATCTTAAAAACATGCATGTGTATTCTCCCCTTATAACTCAGAAGACATACTTCATTAAAGAGTCACTTCATTAAAGAATGCAGCTAATGGATCTGCTTTAAATGTATCATCAATGTCGAAATTATAGATCACTATGTTTCCAGGTAGAGGTCGATAGAGCTCTTAGAGCTTTCCAATTTAAACATCCCTGTCCTTAGGCAAAGATACAATTCCATATAAAAGTCTCAACTAATGAAAATATCAACAGAAACTAAATATGTTTGTGGATCTAACACACACTCTTCATCAGCACTCACCAGAGTGGACACTGAATCTGGATCAATAATAGGATTAAAGGATTTATGTTCAGCTATGTTTACTCTAGGCAGGTGTGGCCACCGAGGCAATTTTCAAAATGCCAGTAAGTGGGGTGGAAGATTTTGAAAGAAACTGTTCCTCCAATCACAGGCTGTTCCTCTCTCACATTTGCTACTGTTAGGATCGCAGGTGGCGAGGGTGAAGAGACTCACTGCCCGGGGTGTGGGAGAAAAAGTGAGTGAGCGAGTGTGGGTGGGGGGAAGAAAGGGAGAGAGTGTGAAAGAGTGAGAGAGAGGGATGAGTGAGTGTGGGAGAGAGCGTAAGTGTGGGAAAGAGACAGTGTGGCAGGGAGAGAGATTCTGTGGGACAGTGTGTGTGGGGGAGAAAGAGAGTGAGTGAGGGAGAGAGTGTGAATGAGTGAGTCATTTTGGGAGTGAGTGTGGGAGAGAAAGGGAGAGAGTGTGAGGGAGAGAGAGTGAGTGAGAGCAAGAGAGGGTGTGAGTATGGGAGACAGAAAGTGAGCGAGTGAATGTGAGGGAGAGAGAGAGAGAGATTGAGTGAGAGAGAGTGTGACAGAGAGAGTGTGAGTGCAGGAGAAGGAGAGAGCGTGGGAGAGAGAGTGTGTGAGACAGAGAGGAAGAGAGAGCATGGGAGAGAGAGGGAGAGGGACAGTGAGTGTGGAAGAGCAAGAGAGAGTGTGTGGGTGAGAATGAGTGTATTGGGGAGAGAGGGAGTGAGTGAGTGAGTGAATGTGGGGAGAGAGAGGGCGAGTGTGGGGAGAGAGAGAGAGAGCAGCCAGGATTTTACAGCCCCTCCCGCCCGGCAGGGTATTACAGTCCCATTGAATTGAATGGAGATTTCAATGGCTCGCTGCATCTGCCAGGTGAGACAGGCTGCGGCAAGGCCGTAAAATCCTGGCCAGTGAATGTGGGAGAAAGAGAGTGTGTGGGACAGAGAGAGAGAGTTTGCGTAAGAGAGAGAGTGAGTGTGGGAGAGAGGGAGTGAGTGTGTGGGAGAGAGAGTGTGAGTGTGTGGGAGAGAGAGAGAGTGTGAGTGTGCGAGAGTGTGTGGGAGAGGGAGAGAGCATGTGTGTGGGAGAGACAGAATGAGTCTGGGAGAGAGGGAGAAAGTGTGGGAGAGAGTGAGTGAGTTAATGTGGGAGAGAGAGAGAGATTGAGTGTGTGGGAGAGAGAGAGAGAGCGTGAGGGAGAGAAAGAGATTGTGGGTGAGAGTGAGAGTGTGGGATGTGTGTGTGTCTGGCTCACTCGCAGTCTCAGAATTCCCACTCAGCATGTTGGTGGATTGGGCAGACAGTGGCAGATGAAGTTCAATGTAGAGAAGTGTGAGGTGATACATTTTGGCAGGGAGAATGTGGAGAGACATTATAAAAAAAGGGAGAAACTTAAAGGAGGTGCAGGAACAGATGGACCTCAGTGTATTTATACATAAGACACTGAAGGTGGCAGAGCATGTTGAATTTGTATAAGGCACTAGTTAGTACTCATCTGGAGTACTGCGTCCAGTCTGGGCGCCATACTTGAGAAAGGATGAGAGAGTACAGAGGAGATTCACAAGAATGTTTCCCGGGATGAAGAACTGCAGCTATGAGGATAGATTGGAGAGGTTGGGACTGTTTTCCTTGGAGAAAAGAAGGCAGAGAAGATACTTGATGGGGGTATTCAAGATCCTGAGAGATATGGACAGGGTAAATAGTGAGAAACTGTTCCCACTCAAGAGAACATCAAGAACTAGAGAGCACAGATTCAAAATTATGGACAAAAGGAGTAAAAGTAATGTGAGGAAACATTTTTTCACCCACAGGGTGGTTGGAGTCTCAAACGAACTTCCTGAGAGGGTGGTGGAGGCAGGATCGATCGAGGTACTCAAAAAAGAATTGGATTGCCACCTGAAAAGAATGTGCAAGGTTATGGAGATAGTGGGACTAAGTGGAATGCTCTTTCAGAGAGCCAGTGCAGACTTGATGGGCCAAATAGCCTCCTTCTGCACTGCAAAGATTCTGTGATTCACCCTTACCTCCACACAGCAACGCACAATCACATCCACTCACACACTGGGTGAGGGCAAGTCAGTGAGCGTCGAGATTGGGCAAACAGATTCTGTCCCTCTCACACTCTAATGCTGATCTTTATTAATTATCAATTTATTGCTTAATTTTTGCTCAGCAAGTTGCTTTTCTTCGTACCTCAACTTTATTTTGAAATTCAAATTTAATTTTGTGCCAAACGTTATCTTTCCAAAAGTTGCTCATCAGCCCCTTGAGTGAGAAAAAAATGGAAATGTGACTCCCTCCCTAACCCAAGTGAAAAGGTTGAACAAGCTTGACCTAAGGGCCGGAATTTTCCAGCCCCCCCACACCGGTGGGACCTTCTGGTTCCGCTGATGTGAATGGAGATTTCAATGGCTCGCCAGCCCCTCCACAGGGGAACCTGCCACCAGGGGGGCTGGAAAATTCTGCCCAAGGTCTTTGGAAGGGACAGCAGCAGTGGTATCCCTTTGGACACGCATGATTTTCTCTGGTATCAATGGTGAGAAAAGTGAGAATGAGATGAATTCATGAAGTTGCCCACCTTTAATATGCCAGATGCAAACACTTCAGCTTTCTTAGACAATTGTTGAAGACAAAGGTTATTTTATTGACTATCTTTTGACCTTATAAGGGCTAACAAAGGGAATATGAATAGGAACGTGCAAGGGATATGAAATCAACAGAAACCATTTTCACAATTATATTTGGAAAAGTGGCTGATGGTAGCAATATGGGCCCCTTGAAAACTGATAATAGTGTGTTTGTCAATGAAAATAAGGAAATGGCGGCAATGTTGAATAATACTTTGATTCAGAATTTACAGTAGAAGTCAGAATTCTAGACATCCCAAGGATTGGCAGGTCTACTCGAACAGGCAGAATGTAACTACTGATGTCTGGAAAGGGTCTGTCCTGGGCCTCAACTGTTCACTGTGTTTATTAATGACTTAAGATGACAGGATAAAAGCCACATATCTAAATTTACCGATGACACCAAGATAGGCAACATGGTATGCAGTGTAATTTTATGCTTCTGTCTACAGAAAACAATAAAACAAATGGGTAAAACTGCAGTAAACGGATTCCAATGTTGGCAAATGTGAGCTCATCCACTTTGGATCTAAAAGGAGAAAGAGTGTTCTTTCTAAATGGTGAAAAGCTTAAAACAATGGAGGTCCAAAGAGATTTAGGGTTAGGATCATTAAAATGTCATGAACTGGTTAAGAAAATAATTTAAAAAGTTAATAGAATGACTACGTTTATATTTAGAGGACTAGAATACAAGGGGTAGAAATCATGCTTCAGCTGTACAAAGACAGATCACACTGTGAGCAGTTCTGGGTATCACACCTTAGGAAGGATATATCAGCCCTGGAGGGCTAGATGATGCCTGGACTTCAAAAGTTAAATTACAATGAGGGATTACACAAACTAGGGTCGTACCACTGAGCTTTAGGGGGTAAAGGGTGATCAAGTTGAAGTTTTCAAGGTATTAAGAGAGTAGATGGAGAGAAATAACTTCCACTGATGGCAAGTCTGTGACTGTCAAAAAAGCAAAGGGTAAATCTTTCGGTCTCCAGATTTTGGACACTGTACGTAGGACTGAAGATGTGAGTTGGGACCCTGTGGATCTCCTGACACGCGGACTTACATGGGAATTGCCCAGTAAATTTAAACTTCTAATGGACAATTCCCCGGGACACTCTGCAAATGTCTCTGAGGCTGAACTAGAGTCAGAAACCTCGGACAGCTCCATGGTATGTTCTGGATATTCAGGTAAATGTTAGACAGATTAAAACCTAGTCTAACATCTGGGTAACTCCACAACCAACCACCACCCATGCACCCCCGCTGACCCACCAACTAACCCCCCGCCACTTGACTACCCCTCCAACCTGACCTGACTTCCCACCCCAACCTGATCCGGCTATCTCCCAACCTGATCCGGCTATCCCCCAACTTGACCCGACTAGCCCCCAACCTGGCCCGACTAGCCCCCAACCTGGCCCGACTACCTCTCCAGCCTGACCTGACTTCCCACCCCAACCTGACCCGACTGACCCCCCCAACCTGACACAACCTCCCATCCGACTACGTCCTCCCCCAAACCTCATGCGACATCCTACCTGACTTCATCCCCCACTCACCCAACTAACCCCCTCCCAATGTGAGCATTCACCCCACCGACTACTCCCGTCCCAACTACTCTCCCACCCCGACTACCTGCCCCGACCCGACTACCTGCCAACATGACGAGGCCCCACCAACCCAACCAGATTATCCTCAAAGCTGACCTGACTATCCCCACCACCCAACTACCCCCAACCTGACCACTTTATCCTCATCACTTCGCTAGCCACCTCAGCCATCCATTCACCCAGTCACTAACGTTCAAAGACCGGACCTTTAAACTACCCATACAGCAGCCAGTGCCGTATAAGTGTGGTGTGTCCTGACTTCCCTGACTCTGCTCCACTCTTAAGGTGTTCCCTGAGGGATGCTGCACTGCGTATTTATGCAGCAGCATTGGGTCGGGAGAATCTTCGAGCGCAGTAGCAATCTGCTCATCATTGCCACCGCTCAGAAGACTCAACCCGAAGAGTCTAAAAACTCTAAAAATTCAGGAGCAAAATTAAGAAACAATTCTACACACAAAGCATTGCAGAAGTCGGAACTCTCTATCGGAAACAACAATGATGCAAGGGAAAATGCTAATTTTAAATTTGAGATTGATAGATTTGTGGTATCCAATGGTTTTTAAGGAAAATGAGCTAAAGGCAGGTACATGAAGTTTGGTTGCAGATCAGCTATGAGCTCATTGAATGGCATAACAGGCCCGAGGGGCTAAATAGCCCCCTCCGGTTCCTATGTTCCTGAAGGCCTCAGAGGCAAATCAACTTTGATGTTTCAAAGTGAGACAGATTCTACAGAAGTTAATAAGGGTATGGAGAAAACCACAGAACTGGAAATATAAAACAACTGTCATCACTAACGAAAATAATATATAAGACAGTAACCAAGAAATCATATAGGCAATTCAGAAAAAACTTCTTTACCAAAGAGTGGTTAGAATGGGAGACTCAGGAAATAGTTGAGATGAATTGTGTAGATGCATTTAAAGGAAAACCAGATAAACACACAAGGCAGAAATGGATTGAAGGTTTACTGAAAGTTTTAGATCGGAAGGATGGGAAGAAGGTCAGATGGAGCAGAAATGCTGGCATGGACGTTCAGGTTGACTGGGCTGTTTGTGAACTGTACATCCTATGTAGCTCTATAAATAATGGAGATTATTCAATAGGCTAAATGATTAACTTTTGTTTCAGTGCTTCTATAATAGCCCATATAATGATCACTTATAAATACAAAGCAAAAATGAAACTTACATCTCTTCTTTTAATGGCATCCCTTAGCATAGTAACCACATCCTCTCCCTCACAATCTGTCGCTTTAAAGCCTTTGGTCCATTTAAGAAGAATGCCCTGAGAGAAAAAGATACTTCAGTAATTCCACAAGTTGCCTGGAAAGCACTTTAAAATTGCTATGCACTATTACAAACAACATTATTATATATTAATATTAATACCACATTAGGCCAAGCAACACTGATTTTTTTTTTACTATTTTATGTATAAATGGACTTGCCTCATCTAAACTCTTTTGTTCACAAGGGAAGGAAAATGTGAAACCAAGAGGAAGCCGAGCGCCTTTCATTCCCATGTAATCGAGGAAATCAGAGATGCAATGAACAATGTGGTCAAATAGCTGAAAATCAGAAGAAAATCACAGTCATCTAATTATGATTGGTAGATTATCAGCACATAATAAGCACAATTCTTTTCAGTATCTCTCTCCCCCTTTTACTTTTTGGTCAGGCCGTGCCTAGTAGTTTCTTTCTCCAGCCAGTGGAATGTTAATCTAGATAAAGACTCAGTAAAAGAAGGCAGTTTAATTGTATGTATATTGATATGGTGTCGTCAGTAACAGGAATATGGTAACCACATGTTATTAATCTAATGGAGGTGAAGTGCTCTTCTCTTAAAGTATCTGGGGCCTGACATTTTGGGGACACTGAGATCTGTCACCAAAAGCAGCAGTAAAAGCAAGCTCCCTTCATAGTTGCTCTTTAACAGGCCAAACAGAGGCTGGTGGTTAACCCCTTTCCAAACCTCCTGAAATGATGCAGCTGTGCTATATGACTCGAGAGTGGCCAAAGTAACATCTTTGTTCAAGAAGGGAGGGGGTGATGAACTGAATAACTGTAATCTAAGATGTGGACTAACTCTCAGAATCCAATTTTAACTGTGACCAGTCTTTAGGGGTGAGGACTGATATGAATTAGAAATGCATCTGCCACTCCACCTTAATTTTAAACTGGGAAATACATAAATATGGGGAGCTTGCAGAGCAGAAGGATTAGTTTGGGTTTGCTCTACTAAAGAATTGTCACAGACACAATGGGACAAATGGACACCTGCTGTGCTGTAAATCTCTAGGATAAGGAATCTCACAGAGTTAGGAATACTGAGAGCCATTGGAGAATCATAGAATGATGCAGTACCGAAGGAGGCCATTGGGCCTGTTGTGTCTGTGCTGGCTCTCTGAAGGAGCAATTCACCCAGTGCCACTCCCCTGCCTTTTCTCCGTAGCCAGAGCATTTTTCATTTTCAGATAATGATGCAATTTACTTTTGAAAGCTTCAATTGACCCTGCCTCCACCTCACTCTCAGGCAGTGCATTCCCAATCCTAATCTCTTGCCGCCCAAAAAAGTTTCTCCTCATGTCGCCATTGTTTCTTTTGCCAATTACCTTAAATCTGTGCCCTCAGCTTCTTGATCCTCCCACCAATGGGAACAGTTTCTGCCTATCTACTCTGTCCAGACTCCTCATGATTTTGAACACCTCTATCAAATCTCCTCTCAACCTTCTCTTCTCCAAGGAGAGTAGACCCAACTTCTCTAACCTACCCACTTAACTGAAGTTCCTCATCCCTGGAACCATTCTCGTGAATATTTTCTGTACTGTCTCTAATGCCTTCACATCCTTCCTAAAGTACGGCATTCAGAACTAGATGCAACAGAAGTTTAACTCTATGCCCCTATTGATAAAGCCCAGGGCGCCTTATGTTTTATTAACCGCTCTCTCAACCTGTCCTGCCAGCTTCGATGATTTATGCACATATACACCAGGTCCCTCTGCTCCTGCACTCCTTTTAGAATTGTATCCTTTATTTTATGTTGCCTCTTGGTGCTCTTCCTAACAAAATGATCACTTCACATTTCTCTGCATTAAAATTCATTTGCCATTTGTCTGTCCATTCCACCAACCTATGTCTTTCTGAAGTTCACAATACTTCCAGGTTTTGTATCATTCATAAATTTTGAAATTGCGTCCTGTACAACAAGATCTAAGATCCAAGATCTAAGTCATTAATATATATCAGGAAAAGCAGGGTCCCAAACAGCGATCCCTGCAGAACACCACCATAAATCTTCCTCCAGTCCAAAAAAATGTTCACCGCTACTTTGTTTCCTGTCACTTAGCCAATTTCATAACCATGTTGATACTGTCTCTTTTATTCCATGATCTCTAACTTTGCTCACAAGTCTGCTGTGTGGCACTTTATCGAACACCTTTTGGAAGTTCATGCACACCACATCAACAGCATTACTCTAATCAACCCTCTCTGTTACCTCATCAAAAAACTCCAGCAAGTTAGTCAAGCATGATTTGCCCTGAACAAATAAATCCATGCTGGCTTTCTTTAATTAATCTGCATTTGTCCAAATGACTATTAAATTTGTCCTGAATTATCATTTTAAAATCTTGCCCACCACTGAGGTTAAACTGGCTGGCCTGTAGTTGTTGGGCTTATCTTTACACCCTTTTTGAATAAAGGTGTAACGTGCAATTCTCCAGTCCTCTGGCACCACCCCGAGTCTAAAGTTGGAAAATTACCACTCTCACTTCCTTCAGTATCCTTGGATGAATCTCATCCTGTCCTGGTGCCTTATCAATGTGAAGTATAGACAGCCTATCTAATACCTCCTCTTTATCAATTTTAAACCCTTCATGTGTCTAAACTGCCTTCTCTTTCACCATGGCCTGGGTAGCATCATCTTCCTTGCAAAGTATTCATTTAATACCTCAGTCTTGCCCCCTACCTTCATGCATAAATCCACTTTTTAGTCTCTAATTGCTCCCAATCCTCCTCTTACCACCCTTTTACCATTTATATGCCTCCATAAATACACTGAATTACCCACAAAATTACCTACCTCTTCACCTGTTCCTTGCATTATCTCCAGAGGAATAGCATAGATTTTGTTGTGCATTTCAACTGTTCGTCTCTTGCCACTACGAATCTTCACAAGCAGAACACGGAAGTTGGTTCCACCAAGGTCAAGGGCCACAAAATCCCCATTTTCTGTTAATAAATATTGAAAATACTGAGTACATACTTTTGACCCCTGCTTTTGTAAAAAAATGGATTTACCTTTATTAAAATTAAAATATAACCATAGCTTTGGGCTGGTAGTCATACATCTTCACACTACGTTGCAGTATAACACCCATTCATTGATTCTTAATACCTACATTATTAAGAAAAGAAATAAAGACGCAAGTACATTTATAGGACGCCTTGTCATGTCTCAAAAGCCATCAAGATCTACAATAACAGCTGTCCATTCCAATGCTGTTCTTTTATTGTCTCTTTTTCAATTACTTTTCCAATTCCACTTTAAACAGATTTAAACAGGCCCAGATTATCGTCTTGAGCTGGGAAAATGCAAGTCAGGCCCCTTTCCATTTTCCAAAATCTGAGCCCACCTCCGACCCCGGTCAGGCCATATTTTGTCTCTGAGAGACGCGGTGTGGAGAAGGCTCGGGTTTTATGAGTCGCAATGAAGTGTGGTTGCTGAGGCAGGTTGGTTAGAAGACACTCCTCGGTTCTCAGGAATGGGGGCCCAGCTCCTAACATCATTCTTATGCCCCTTAGGCTTCACCCCTCACACTCCACTCATCCCTTATACCCTCTCCATTCCCCCGCATGCCCCCTTATATTCCCAATTCTCATTTCCCCATATTCCCTCCATCCTTTATCATACTCCCTCATATCCCCCAATGCCCACTCCATGTATTGTCACAGCCCCATGCTCCCTCATATCCCCCATGCCTCACATATCCTCCATATACACTCGCCCGGTGTCCACAATTGACAGACCACTTTGAAACTGACATTGCAAAAATAAACTTCGAACAATCTAATAGAGCTGTCATTTAAAGAAGCTTCATACTGAAAAATACTCTCATTCTAAACAGCCATTCAAAAAATCTGAATTCCCTCAAGTGGTCAATGTATTGGAAGGACAAACAAACACTTATCCACTTACCACTTCAGCGACAGATAATTCTTTAGTAACCTCTTAAAACTGTCAGTCAAACTGTGAACACAGCTCCCTGCTGAGAAAAGCGGTTCTGCAGCATTTGAAACTCCGTCAAACTTTCATAGTGAGCTCAGCTGTCAAAAAACCTTGGGATATCTAAATAATGGAGTCTATTGAAACTGAAAAACCAGGTGGCCTTTTTTTAAGTTACACCAGATGTCTTGACAATCAAAGCAGTCCCGGTGCAGGTGTCCACTTTTTTTCCTCTAAATGAAAGCTGCTGAAGGTTCTTTTTTAATTTAAAAGGACTCTGCATTTTAATCACTTCAAATTATTACACTAGAGATCCCAGGCAGTGTTTCCCTCAGTTTTAAATATATAGGAAAATTACACTAATGCATCTTTACACTTAAACAAAGTAATGGTCAACTTAACTTTCAGGACAGAGCCCTATGATGAATGACTGCAGTTAAAATGCATCTACATTATAATACAGCATCTAATGGTGGCATTTGAAGTTTCCAAAATATTTAACAATTACTTGTCAGAATATCCTGACTCCTCAGAGGTTTCCTCCAGTGATCATGAACTCTCCAATGCGGCAGCTTTCTTTAGGGATTCAAAACCCCCAACAGCACAGAAAGATAGTATAAGGTTCACAATGGTGACCCAAGCCTCAGAAGGGGTTTGTGTGGCCTTCCCTACCCCATCTCCGCCTCCACTGGGAGATGAAAAATCAGCTCATAGTCTCTACCCGCCCCTTGTGATAAAACCTTCCATGTTCTAATATTGGCTATTTGTTATCCCTCAACCAACACTTATACAGATGATCTAGTAAATTATTTCATTCTTGTTTTTGGGACCTTACTCTGGGCAAATTGGCTGGTGCATTTCCTGTACCACAACAGTGACTACATTTCAAAAGTACTTAATTGGCTATGAAGTGCTTTGGGATGAGCTGAGGTTGTGAACGGCACTATGTAAATGTAATCACAAGCAAGCACAACCAGTTTTGCCATTGTCAAAGATTGATAGTCCATTTAATAGTGAAATGCAGCCTTGTCTCTTAACTGCCCTCTGAAATGGCCTAGCAAACCAGTCTGCTGTATCAAATCACTGCAGAAAAGTCAAATAAAAATAAAACAGGATGGACCAGCAACGGCCTAGGCATTGGATACAGCAAAAGCATACCCAGTCAAGTTGAACCTGCAAAGTCTTCCTCACTAACATGTGGGAACTTGTAACAAAATTGGGAGAGCTGCCCCACAGACTAGTTAAGCAACAGCCTGACAGAGTCATACTCCCAGAATCATACCTTCCCACCACCGCTGACGACAGTAACAGCGGCGTGTATCATCTACAAGATGCACTGCGGCAACTTTCCGAGCTTTCTTCGACAGCACCTTCCAAGCCCATGGCCTCTCCCATCTAGTGCATGGGAACACCACCACCTATCAGCTGTACAGAAACTGCGCTAGGTTTTATACAGCTTATTTTACAGCATAGCGGATGTGTTTCTCTTTTAAAGTCTACCATGAAAGAAAAAACAAGTGTTGGATTTGTTATTTTATTTATTGAAGGTGATGGTGAAGTGTAGGGTTCACTGTTCTACAACATATACTGGTTACTTACCTACTTTCTTGACGCAAATCATCAGTTTGAGTGTCGGTCTGGTAGCTGCAATGTTGGCATAGCCAATTTCCAAGTTAAGTGCTGAAATATGAGTGTGACAACTGGAGCAGTTTAAATGGACAGGGAGCGTATGCATACAAAAGATTTTGACTAAGATATATGGATGCATTAGATGGATAGATGGACAGGTGCATAAATTAACATTATTGATAGGATAGGTTTTATTTGTATTTATCATAATTGCTGTAGATTGTTGGCATTAATTATTATTGCTTAAGGAATAACTGGGAATTAGGTTGGTCTACGAGGGTTCAAGTATTGAAGAGAACGATGAGGCTCGAGGCCAAGAGACAGGGAAATTCGATTTAAGGACAGGTAACAGGCAGATAGGGGCTGAGACTGGGGAAGTAAGAGTGGGGTGGAGACTCTGGGGTAAGAGGGTTGGAGCTAAGGCTCAGAGGGAGTGAAATTGGAGTTCAGGTCCTGGGGGAACAGGACCACTGCTGTAATTAATAAAGTCAGGAGTTTTATTAATTACAGCAGTGGTCCTGTTGTAGATTTCTTCTTGTTATTTTAAAAGTAGCTGTTAGATGTTTATAAAAACATGGTCATGGTTCTATTAATTAAGTAGAGGAAGGCCTATCATGAAAATCTGTGGTCTTTGCCACAGCATCATTTCAGGGCACTATGTTGTCTACTCAGTGCACTTTTGTTAACCCAGCTCCAAAACTTCCATTAGCTGCTGCTCACAGCTGCTCCTGGAGCAGGGCCTATGCTGCTAGAGCCAACGCTGTGCAACTTTAATCATTTTTTTCCCCAGAATGGATATTTCAGAAATACATAACATCAAACTGCACAAACCTACATACCTATTTATTGCAACATACAGCTAGTTGTGTCAGAAGTAATTATAGCAGCGTTCTCACTGTTACAATCAGAAAATCCACGTGGATCCTATTCAGAGCTCAGGGGCATTAGCAGGAAATCCCAGTTAAACTCTGCAAGCATGTGAACTCCAGCACCAGAATAACATTGGTATGAGGATTTCTAAGACGATTGGGTAGGTTCCTGGCTTAGTTAAGTCATGCTACTTTTGAAAATTATTTCACTTTCCTGTCTTCGTGTTACCTTTCTTTTATATACCGTACATACTCAGGGAAAAGTTGATCTCATGAAAAAATCGACCCCAACATTTTTGGCCCAAAAAAGTAACTTTTCATTAAAAATCATTGCTCTTCAAGGATGAAAGCCCAAAAATTTCAGAACCAAAATATAATCCTGGAGATGCTAATAATTTGATTTCATTATAAATGTATAAATACTAATGAAAATATTTACCAGTAAATAAATGCTTAAAACATTTCTACATTTAGGTTTTGTTTATATTTATTCAAGTTGTCATTTGATATTTTAGAACTTGAGTATTGCTGAAAAAGATAGACATGTGTAAGTTTTTCGTCTTGCACTCATCAGGACACACCCAAGAATACCAATATAAGAGGGAAAACAACAATTTATACTGTATGTGAAGAGAGTGCTGATTGGTTGGCAAGTGGCATTGCCATGGAAAATGCATCACTGTGGGTGACATGACAGTTAACTGCCAAGCACTGTTTGAAATTTAGACCAGGCAGCTTGACCCTGATTGGTCAAGGCATTGACCTGAGGAATGAGTCAGTAAATGGCTGTCACTCATTTTGTTTAGCTGAAACAGGCGCAATGTGTGTACATGTACTTTCTGTCTGCAAAGAACAGGGCCCTGTGTATTAATATATGTAGCTTCCAGTACACGGGAATGCGCCAGATTGTGATCCTGACTGACGGTCTTAAATTGGTTGTCAGCCTAATTCTTAGCACATTGGCATTTATTTAGCAAATGTTGTCCAATCGCGGAATTACATCTAATGTTAGATGCTGTCTTTTGAGTTTTGCAAGCACGGGCTGGTTGGGTATGGTCTGTACCCTGCCCATTTCGAATAGCAGCTTTCATTACATGTCTTAATAGGCTCCATCCTGCGCTTAAATTCACCTATGAAATGGAGCAGTCAAATGAACTCCCCTTCCTTGACGTACTAGTTGAGAAATCTGCCAGAGGGTTCTCTACTATAGTCTACCGCAAGCCTACCTTCACTGGTCAATTTTTGTGTTGGGATTCTTACAGTTCTACACGCTTTAAGATTGGTCTTATCAACAGCCTTGTAGGTAGGGCCCGAGCCATTTGCTCGCCATGAAAGCTTGATGCTGAAATAGAAACAAAAGCAGGATATTGGCTACCCTGATCAGATCATTTCACACTGTATATCACGCAGACTCATGAACGGGCCTAAGGCCATCACTTTTGGCCCTGAAAGTGCCCAGTCTATCTCAGATTACCCTGGAAGGACAAGGTCTCTCACAAATTTGAGCAACAGGTGAAGCTAGCTGTTTCACACTGTTACTGTGCAGTAACAACACGAGCGGTATTCACCACTAACAGGATGCTGCCATCAAGCACAAAAGACATTCTGCCTATCACACAAATGGGTAATGTGGTATACTAATTTCTGTGCCAGTGTGAAGCTAGGTATGTAGGCCGCACATCCCAAAGCCTGGCGGATTGTATCAAACAGCATGTCCTAGCCGCTGTTCGCAACGGGCAAGGTACAGACCGTACCCAACCAGCCTGCGCTTGCAAAACTCAAAACACTGTGACCAACATTAGATGTGAACCCGTGACTGGGCAACATTTGTTAAATAATCCTCGGTGTGCAAGAATTATGCTGACCACCAAATTAAGATTGTCAGTTGGGCTCACAGTGTGGCGAATTTATCTGTACTGGAAGCTACATATATTAATACACAGGGCCCTGTTCTTTGCAGACAGAAAAAACATATACACACATTGCACCTGTTTCAGCTAAACAAAATGACAGCCATTTGCTGACTCATTCCTCAGGGCAATGCCTTGACCAATCAGGGTCAAGCTGCCTGGTTTAAATTTCATTGCTTGGCTGTTAACTGTCAGTCACTATCAGTGGTGCATTCTCCATGCCACTTGCCAACCAATCAGCACTCTCTTCACATACAGTATAAATTGTTGTTTCCCCCCTTATATTGGTATTCTTGCAAGTGTCCTGATAAGTGCAAGATGAAAAGCTTAGACATGTCTCTTTATTCAAATTATTTGTGATTGGATTATGAATGACAAACTGTTGTGATTATTAAATTACTTACTGGTTATTACTATTGTTCATTTTTAATTACTATGGTTGATTAGCATCTTTTTTGGATTAAACTTGGCCCCAAATCAAACACGTGTGTCAACTCCTTGAAAACATTACCAATGTAAAAGTGGATTCCATGATTTTTGGCCTAAAAAATTGGTTTCAAATATTTGACTTTTACATGAATATATACAGTATATACGAATCTACAAAATATTTCTGGTGAAATTAGTACCCTTATTGCAACAGTACTTCTTTAAATCCCCATCCCATGCCATTCCATCCATCCTAAGCCATTCTATTCATCCCATGCCACCCCTCTCATTCCAGCTCCATCCCCATTCCATAGCTCCCATGCTATGCCCCCACTCTCTCCCATGCCGTTCAACCCCTCTTCCACACTGTTCCCAATCCCTCCAGCCAGGGTAATTGCGTTGGGTTGCCTTTACCTTCCACTGTTCTTTCTTCCCACCAACCATCCTCTCTACCCCTGCCCTGCCGTCGCCACCATCACCGTGCACTCCAGATCTGAGTGCTCCATATCCCTCTGCATGCACCAAAAATCAACTCATCGACCAATCCGAAAAGCCAGGACTGACAAATGCTGTATATTATTATTATTTTAGCTATTTGGATTCAGAGAGTCATTTGCGGCACAGAAGGAGGCCATTTGACCTAAAGTCCATGCCTGCTTGCTGAAGAGCAATCCAGTCAGTTCCACTCACCCGCTCGATCCCTGGAGTGCTGCAGTTAATTTCTTTCAAGTGCCAATCTAATTTCCTTTTGAAAATCATTGATTGTTTCTGCTTCCACTATCCCTGTGGACAGCGAGTTCCAGGTCATTACCACTCGATGAGTAAAAAGGTTCTTCCTCACATTCCCCTGCATCTCTTGCCCAAAACTTTAAATCTGTGTCCCCCTAATCCTTGTACCATCAGCTGATGGGAACAGTTTTTCCTTGTCTACCTTATCCAAACCTACCATAATCTTGTCCACCTCTATCAAATCTCCCTCAATCTCCTTTGCTCCAAGGAGAACAACCCCAGCTTCTCCAACCTAACCTTGTAACAAAAATCCCCCACCCTGGAACCATTCTGGTAAATCTATTCTGCACCCTCTCAAGGACCCTCTCACCTTTCCTAAAGTGTAGTGACTAGAACTGGATGCAATATGCTAGTTGGGACCTAACCAGAGGGTTCAGCAGAACTGCCCTGATTTTGTACACAATGGCTCAAATCTTCCAATAAGTGCCAGAACTGCTTTGTCCAACGCTGATCAGACAGAAAACTACCTACTTACCTGGTTAAGATTTCTCTGGCCAAATTTCCAATCCACGAGCATAAGAATTCCCTCAGCACAGGAATCCATGGACAGAGCAGTGAGGAGAATCAGTGCAGAAGTCACACCCCCTTTTTACGGCATTGGCTGCCATATTCTGGTAGTGTGTTTAAAGGTCCCAAAGCTTTTTGGTGTGCTAGTGAATGAGTGAGTGAATGGGTAAGTGAATGGGTAGTTGGGTGAGGTGAGATGGCAGGTGGGTGAGGTGGTAGGGTGGCAGGTGGGTGAGTGGGTAGGTGGGCCGGGCTGCAGTGAGGCTAGTCAGGTTAGGTCAGGGGATGGTCATCTGGTGGGGGTCGTGGAGAGTTGGGAAGTAGTGGGGGAGGCGTCAAGGGGGTAGTTGGAGGGTTGAAGTGGGAGTTGGGGGTGTCAGTGTGAGTGATTGTCGGGGGGGGCCAGTTGCATAGTTACACAGCAATTAGACTAGGGTTTTTCTGTCTAACATTTGCTGTATAACTATCCAGGTAAATGAGAACTGTCTGAATTTTCCGACTCTAACTTGGACTTCGGAGGGTTTTGGAGAGTAGGGAAATTGCCCATTGGAGGTTCAAACTTGCCAGGCAATTCTCACTGAGTCAGTGCATTGGGACTTCTGTGGGGTCCCAATATGCATCTTCAGAGGGGGTATGTCCGGCCTCCGATGATCTCAAAACCAAAAGATATGGGCATTGCCTCTTTATGAAATCCAATATCTCATATGCTTTACGAACCACTTTCTCAATACGTACTGCCACCTTCAAAGATCGATGCATGTGCACCCCCAAGTTCCTCTGTTCCTGCACACTCTTTAGAATTATAATCTTAAGTAAATATTGTTTCTCCCTATCCCTTCTGACAAAATGCATTCCCTCACACTTCTCTGTATTAAATTCCTTCTACCACTTGCCTGCTCATTCTGCTAGCCTATCTATATCATGGTGCAGGCAATTCTTATCATCCCCACTATTTGCCACTTCTCCAGGTTTTGTATCATTGGCAAATTATGAAAATCTACTCTGTATTCCAAGATCCAAATCATTTACATATCACAAAAAGGCAGTGGTCCTAGCACTGACCCCTGGGGAACACCACTGTCTACCATTCTCCAGTCTGAAAAATAACCTGTTACCATTTTCATAAAATCCATACGGACAACATCCACTCCATTCCCTTCATCAGCCTTCTCTGTTACTTCATCAATACATTTAATTAGACCAAAAAGGGGATTTACACACGCATGGCTGAGGCATTGAATGAATGCTTTGCATCTGTCTTTATCAAGGAAGAAGATGCTACCCAGGCCATTGTGAAAGAAGAGGAAATTCAGACACAAGAAGGGTTTAAAATTGATAAAGAGGTGGTACTGGATAGGCTGCCTGTACTTAAAGTTAATAAGGCACTGGAACTGAATGAAATGCATCCAAGGATACTAAGGCAAGTGAGAATGGGAATTGAGGAGGCACTGGCCATAACTTTTCAGTCTTCCTTAGATTCAGGTGCAGTGCCAGAGGACTGGAGAATTTCAAACATTATGCCCTTGTTCAAAAAATGGTGTAAAAGGAAATGTTTACAGGACACAACTTCAAAATTTGTGAATGTTACAAAACTGGGAAGCATTGTAGTGGATGCATTGGTGGTCATCTTCCGAGATTCTATAGACTCTGGAACAGTTCCTACAGATTGGAGGGTAGCTAATGTAACCCCACTATTTAAAAAGGGAGGTAGAGAGAAAACAGGGAATTATAGACCGGTCAGCCTGACATCGGTAATGGGGAAAATTCTAGAGTCCATTATAAAAGATTTAATAGCTGAGCATGTGGAAAACAGTGGCAGAATCGGACAGAGTCAGCATGGATTTATGAAAGGGAAATCATGCTTGACAAATCTACTGGAATTTTTCGAGGATGTAACTAGTAGAGTTGATGAGGGGGAGCCAATGGATGTGGTTTATTTGGACTTTCAGAAGGCTTTTGACAAAGTCCCACAAAAGAGATTGGCATGTAAAATTAAAGCGCATGGGCTTGGGGGTAGTGTATTGAGATGGATAGAAAACTGAATGGCAGACAGGAAACAAAGAGTAGGAATAAACGGGTCTTTTTCCGAATGGCAGGCAGTGACTAGTGGGGTACCGCAGGGATCAGTGCTGGGACCCCAGTTATTCACAATATATATTAATGATTAGATGAGGGAATTAAATGTAATATCTCCAAATTTGCAGATGGCACAAAGCTGGGTTGGGAGGGTGAGCTGTGAGGAGGATGCAGAGATGCTTCAGTGTGATTTGGACAAGCTGAGTGAGTGGGCAAATGCATGGCAGATGCAGTATAATGTGGATAAATGTGAGGTTATCCATTTTGGTAGCAAAATCAGGAAGGCAGATTATTATCTGAATGGCTATAAATTGAGAGAGGGGAATGTGCAACAAGACCTGGGTGTTCTTGTACACCAGTCGCTGAAGGTAAGCATGCAGGTGCAGCAGGCGGTAAAGAAGGCAAAGAGGGATTCAAGTACAGGAGCAGGGATGTCTTTCTGCAATTATGCAGGGCCTTGGTGAGACCACACCTGGAATATTGTGTGCAGTTTTGGCCTCCTTATCTGAGGAAGGATGAACTTGCTATAGAGGGGGTGCAGCGAAGGTTTACCCGACTGACTCCTGGGATGGTGGGACTGACATATGAGGAGAGATTGAGTCGATTAGGATTATATTCGCTGGAGTTCAGATGAATGAGGGGGGATCTCATAGAAACCTATAAAATTCTAACAGGACTAGACAGGGTAGGTGCAGGAAGGATGTTCCCAATGGTGGGGAAATCCAGAACCAGGAGGTCACAGTCTGAGGATATGGGGTAGACCATTTAGGACTGAGATGAGGAGAAATTTCTTCACCCAGAGAGTGGTGAGCCTGTGGAATTCGTTACCACAGAAAGTAGTTGAGGCCAAAACATTGTATGTTTTCAAGAAGGTGTTAGATATAGCTCTTGAGCCGAAAGGGATCAAAAGGTATGGGGAGAAAGTGGGAGCAGGCTATTGAGTTGGATGATCAGCCATGATCATAATGAATGGTGGAGCAGGCTTGAAAGGCCGAATGGCCTACTCCTGCTCCTAGTTTCTATGTAAACTGTGCAACTTCAAAAGGACTTAGACAAGTTGATGGAATGGGTGCATAGGTGGCAGATGATGTTCAATGCAAAGAAATGTGAAGTGGCTTATTTTGGTAAGAAGAACATGGAGAGACAATATAAAATAAAGGGTACAACTCTAAAGCGGGCGCAAGGGCAGGCAGATCTGGATGTGTATGTGCATAAGTCATTAAAGGTGGCAGGACAAGGTGACAGAGTAGTTCATAAAGTATACAGTATTCTAGGCTTTATTAATGGGGCATAGAGTACAAGAGCAAGGAGGTTATGCTAAACTCATTTAAGACATTAGTTCGGCCTCAGCTGGAGTACTGCATCCAGTTCTAGCTGCCACACTTTAGGAAGGATATGAAGACCTTGGAAGGAGTACAGAAAAGATTCAGGAGAATGGATCCAGGGATGAAGAACTTCAGTTATTAAGATAGATTGGGGAAGTTGGGACTGTTCTCCTTGGAGATGAGAAGGCTGAGGGGAGATTTGATAGAACTATTCAAAATCATGAGGGGTTTGGACAGAGTAAATAGGGAGAAACTCTTCCTACTTGTGAAGGGATCGAGAACGAGAAGGCACAGATTTGAAGTAATTGGCAAAAGAAGCAAAAGCGACATGAGGAAAAATATTTCACACAGCGGGTAGCTTAGTATGGTGGAGGCAGGTTCAATTGAGGCATTCCAAAAGGAATTAGACGGTTATTTTAAAAGGAACAACGTGCAGGGTTATGCAGAGAAGGCAGGAGAATGGCAGTAGGTGAATTGCTCAGTCTGAGAGCAGGTACAGACACGATGGGCTGAATGGCCTCCTGCGCTGTAGCATTTCTGTGATTCTGATTCTGTCAAGCACAATTCTCCTTTTACAAATCTGCGTTGGCTCTTCTTAATTAACTCAAACCTCTCCAAGTATCTACTGACTTTTTTCCCTGATTATAGTTTCTTAAACCTTATCCAGTACTGATGTTAGACTAACTGGTCTATAGTTGCTGGGACTCTCCTTACATACTTTTTTGAATTAGCGTGTCATATTTGCCACTTTCCAATCCTCTGGCACTCTCCCTGTACTAGAAGATTGAAAGATTATAGCAAGCCTGTTCCACTATCTCCACCCCAGCTTCCTTTAGCAATCTGGGATGTAAACCATCAGCACCAGTTGACTTATTAACCCAGCCTTTCCAGTACCACCTTCCTTTCAATTTTCACCCTTTCCATTGCTTCTACCGATTCTTTATCAGTATCCTCCTCCTGTGTAAACACAGATACAAAGTACACATTAAGTATTGCTGAAAAAAGAGACATGTCTAAACTTTCCGTCTTGTACTCATCAGGACACTCCCAAGAATACTAATAGGAGGGTGAAAACATCAATTTATACTGTATGTGACGAGGGAGCTGATTGGCTGGCAAATGACGTTGCCATGGAGAATGCACCTCTGATGGTGACTGACAGTTAACTGTCAAGCATTGTTTGAAATTTAAACCAAGCAGCTTCACCCCGATTGGTCAAAGCATTGCCGAGGAATAAGTCAGCGAATGGCTGTCATTTATTTTGTTTAGCTGAAACAGGCACAATGTGTGTACATGTTCTTTCTGTCTGCAAAGAACAGGACCCTGTGTATTAATATATGTAGCTTCCAGTAAACGCAAATGCCCCACATTACGATCCCGACTGACAATCTTAAATTGGTTGTCAGCGTAATACTTAGCGCACTGGGGATTATTTAGCGAATGTTGTCCAATTGCAGAATCACATCTAATGTTGGATACAGTGTTTTGAATTTTGCAAGCACGGGCTGGTTGGGTACGGTCTGTACCCTGCCCATTGCGAGCAGCGGCTGGGACATGCTGTTCAATACAATCCGCCAGTCTTTGGGATGTACGGCCTACATACCTAGCGTCACACTGGCACTAAAATTCATATGCCACATTTATGTGATAGGCAGAATGTCTTTTTGGCTTGACAGCAGCATCTAGTTAGTGGCGAATGCCACTTGTGGCGCCACTGTGTAGTAGCAACGTAAAACTGCTAGCTTCACTTGTTGCTCAAATTTTTGAGATATCTTGCCCTTCCAATCTGAGGTAGACTGAGCACTTTTCAGGATCGAAAGTTATATTGGTATTTTTGCGAGTGTCCTGATGAGTGTAGGATGAAAAGCTTAGACATGTCTCTTTTTTTAGCAATATTCAAGTTCTGTACTACCAAACGACTACTCATGAAGTATTCTAGCCTCGCCAAGCCCATCTAAGCACATGGTACCCTCTTTGTCCGTAACATAACCAACTCCTCCTCTTACCACCCACTTACTATTTACATGCTGGTAGAAGATTATTGGGTTCCCTTTTATGATAACGGTTATTCTATTTTCATATTCTCTCTTTGCCAGTCTAATTTTCCTCTTCACCTCACCTCTCATATTAGACTTAAAGAATTCACCTGACATGACCACACACTCACTTCTTTTGCTTCATCATACTCTCTATCTCCCTCATCATCCAAGGATTCCTGGCCATGGTTTTTCAGGCTTTCCCTCTTGTTGGAATGTACCGAACCTGTACCTGAAACATCTCTTCCTTAAAAATCACCCATTGTTCCGTTACAGATTTTCCTATCAAACTTTAGTTCCATTTTACCCGGGTTAGATCCACTCTGATCCCACTGAGGTTAACCCCCTTCCATTTTAGAAGTTCTACTTTATATCATTCCTTATTTTTCCCCATTACTAATCTAAGCTTTATGATACGATGCTCACTCTTACTAAAGTGTTTCCTGGCAGACAATTGGTCCACTTGGCCCACCTCATTCCCCAACACCAGGTCCAGCAATGTCGCCTTTCTAGTTGGGCAGAGAACATATTAATCAAGGAAGTTGTCTTGAACATATTTCAGAAATTCCTCCCCCTCCTTACCCTTTACTCGAACATTATCCCACTTGATCTTTGGGAAATTAAAGTCCCCCAATATCACTAACCTGTTGTTCTTGCACATCCCTGTGATTTCCCTGCTGATTTGCCCCTCTATCTCTCTCTTACTATTTGGAGGCCTATAGAATAGCCCCAATAGTGTGATCTTACCAATTTTGCTTCTCAACTCTAACCAAATGGTTTCTGTCCTTGCTCCCTCAAGGACATCCTCTCCAATATTACAATGTCCCCCTAATCAGTGCTGCCATTTCACCACCCTTTTTTCTTTCCCTATCTTTTCGGAACATTTTATATCCTTGTATATTAAGCACTTAGCCCTCACCATTTTTAAGCCATGTTTCTGTTATTGCCACAACATCATATTCCCAAATGGCTATTTGAGCTTGTAGCTCACCGACCCTTGTGCCTTCATGTACATGCATAATAATCCTGTCTTTGCATTCCCCACGGTCCTTCTTAGTCCATTATCTAAACTGGAACTACTCCCTTCTATTTATATATGTATTATATATAAATATATATTATATACACATACATTATTTCTTATATGATAAACAAATTTTAATTTTTAAACAAATGGTGGTGGATTTCCTTGTAATCTCACACAACCTTGAGCAGGATAAACTAAACCAGTTGTGACTGGGACACACAAGACTAGCATGCTCCTTATCAGGAGTTTAATATAGTTCTGTTGAAGGGTCATTCGGACTCGAAACGTTGACTGTGTCCCTCTCCGCCAATGCTGCCAGACCTGCTGAGTTTTTCCAGGTAATTTTGTTTTTGTTTAATATAGCTCCCCAGACTGCAAACAGGTATCTTAATACTTATGAAGAAGAGTCATATTCAGATGCTACCAGACCTGCTGAGTATTTCCAGCACTTTGTTTTCATCTTAACACTTCCACTGTCTGCAACTTGAATTGGTGCCTTTACCATAAAAAACTTTGTTTATATTGCACCTTTCATTACCTCAGGACACCCAAAAGTGCTCTACAGCATAGTTCATGTTGTAATGTAGGAAACCCCCAGCCAATTTGTGTACAGCAAACTCCCACAAACAGCCAATGGCCGAATAATCTGCTTTTGTGATATTCATTGAGTGATAAATATTGGCCAGCACATCAGGGATAATTCTCCTGCTCTACTTTGAAGAGTGTTATGGGATCTTTTACATCCACCTGAAAGGACAAATGTGCCTCAGTTTAATGTCTTAGTTGAAAGAAATGTCACAAGATGCTCTGTCCTGCAAACTACTGCCCCCTCTTCAATCTCCCTTTCCTCTCCAAAGTTGTTATCGCCTCCCTAATCTGTTCCCATCTTTCCTGGAACTCCATGTTTGAATCCCTCCAATCAGGTTTCCATCCCTGTCACAGTACCAAAACAGCTCTTACCAAAGTCACAAATGGCATCCTAGTGACTGCGACTGTGGTAAACAATCCCTCCTTGTCCTTCTCGACCCGTTTGCAGTTCTTGCCATGGTTGACCACAGCATTCTGCTCCAACGCTTCTCCGCTGTCATCCAGCTGAGTGAGACGGCATTCACCTGCCACCATTTTCATCTAACTGTAGTCAGAAAATCACCTGCTATGGTTATTTCTGATGTTCCCCCATGAGTCCCTCCTATTTCTCATTTACATGCTGCCCCTCAGCGACGTTACCAAAAACTCAAAGCCAGCTTCCACATGTATGCTGACATTGTGACCAACTCCTCCACCCTCAAAATTATCAGGCTGCTTTTCCGACATCCAGAATTGAATTAGTAGATATTCCTTTGGTCCCCACTATAAATTCCCTTCCTGAGCCATTGACTCCATCCCTCTCCCTGGCAATTGTCTGAGGCTGAACCAGTTTGTTTGCAAACATTGTGTCAAGATTTGAGCGCAAGATGAGCTTCCGACCTTAAATCCATGCTGTCACTAAGACCACCTATTTCCATCTCTGTAACATTGCCGACTCCATTGGTACCTCAGCTCACCTGCTGTTGAAACCTTCATCCGTGCCTTTGTTACCTCCAAACTTGACTATTCTAGCACATTCCTGGCTGGTGTCCCACATTTTACCCTCTGGAACACTGAGGTCATCCAAAACTCTGTTGTATGTGTCCTAACCCACACCAAGTCCTGTTCACCCATCTCCACTGACCTCACTGACCTACACTGGCTCCCAACTAAACAACACATCAATTTTAAAATTCTCATCCTTGTGTTTAAATTCCCCCGCAGCATTGCCCACCCCATCTCCATAAGCTCCTCCAGTCCCACAACCCGCTGTGGATATTTGTACTTATCTAATTCTGGCTTTCAGTGTCCCCAGTTTAAATTGCTCCACTATTGGTGGCTGTGCCTTCAGCTTCCATGGCCTTAAACTCTAGAATTCCCTCCTTAGATCTCTCTGCCTCACTTTCGTCCTTTAAGTTGCTCCAAAAACCTACCTCTTTTCCTAAGCCTTCCATCATCTTCCTAGTGTAGTATTAAACTTTGCTTTATAATCGCATGTGAAATGCCGTGGGATATTTTATTATGTTTAACGGCAATGTAAATACAAGTTGTAATCTTAGTTTATAGGAAGTACATAAACTAAAGGTTAAGGTATAACTTGGATACCTGTCCCATCTGGGGTGCTACGAACAAAGGTTGGCAGCATTTTCACTGTTGCAGCATCATGAGATTTCTTCTTTAAACCAAGCTCCATCTCCGTTCTCATCCTTTTCTTCACCTCAAACAGCTGCTCTTGTGTGAGTGTGAATGAAGCCAGCGTCTCATCTATTTCTTTGCGTTGTGAGGCGAGCCTGGCAGCCACTGCAGTCACCATGGCAGCACCTTTTCCACTGCCACTTTCTGAAAGGAGGAACCGGACTTCACAGTCAGGAACCAGGCGTCTCACCGTTTTCTGGAGGCGTCTGGCAAATCTGTAAAAGAGACCAAACAGTAGGAATTTTCCCACACATAAATGGAATGTTATTTTCACAATTTAAAAAACACTAACGTAAGAAACATACTTAGAGCTGCCCCTGTGCCTCAGTTGGTAATACAGGTCCCAGCTTCAATTCCTGCTGTGTTGAGTTTGCTGATTTCTATCAGGGTGGCTATAATCAACCAGGATTCCTGCTACTAATTATTCAAAACTGTGATCTTCGTGAGAGATTATGCTTGTATGACCTGTGAAATGTTGCCCTGCTTGCTGATATTTTTATGCACTTCTGTATCAATATGTTTCCAGAAGAACAGAACGCCAGAGATAGGATTAATTATCACTGAAAGAAGGGAGTGCCTATCTTGCAGAGTACACCCAGAACCTTTGCAAGCTTAACTCGATACAAATGTAAGTTTTGTTGGTTCTCTGCGTGGGGACTTTTGAACAGACCGTATTTTATTCAGATACATGTGTGACAGTTATTTCCCAAATTATTTCCCAACAATTATTCAGATCCGTGACGTCCCATAAACTGTTTTCTGAGATATTCAAGGACCTGGAGGCTGTTTGAATCCATGATCATTTGGAATTTTGAGGCTGCACAGCTCAGAAGGACACCCCCCACAGAGAGAAGAAACATAAGGAAAGTATGTAAGAGGTATTCACAGCTTAACATACAGATTATGACCTTTTATTGTCTCCCTTGAGTGTGATAGAAGGATTCTGTAAATATATTACTTTTTCACTTTTTTACTTCTGGTTAAATAAATTTATTCAATAGTTTAAGCCAAAATGAGACCTTAAATTTTGATGTTCTCAAAGACATAGGAGCCAAAAACTCGAGTAAGAATGATAGAAAACATCCAGGATGTATCAGTCTGTATTAAATTTAGACTTGGTACATAAACAAAAGCTTACATTAATAACTCCTGTTGAAGAATGTTGGTAAAGAAGTTTTGAGTTATTGATTTTTAGTATAAAGCCCATGCCCTAGCCTGATGGATCAGTCTGTTTATTACATTTCTTTAGGTCAGGCCTTAGTTTATTCACTCTCTCTGTAAAATGAAATTTTCTGCAGAACGTTATATATTGTATAAGGCAGATTATTTAATATCTATGACCTTAGGATTGCTGAGGGAATAGCAGCTTTCCATATTGTGATCAATTTGATGAAACTGCTTTGGTGGCAAATGCAAGTTATTTTTACTCAGTGCGCATACATCTAGTGCCTGATTAAAGCAGATACAAAGAGGAAGAGAAAGAACACAAACAGTACAAAATATCTATTAGAATTGGCTAGATTCCTACTGGAAAGTCCTTGGGTTTAGAAGTTTCACCATTGTTTTTGGGTGTAAGATTTGTGACCTAGCTGTTATGTGGATGTAGGCAGTATGTGCCGCCTCCTCATTTACCCGATTATAGTGTTGGTCTGAGTGGGACACACTTTGCTGTCTGCCTGACAACTCAACAGGGGGCTGAACGGCATTCACAGTGAGCATATGGTCCAGTCTGCTCCTCTTAAAGAAAAACTGCACTGAATCACAGGAGGTTGATTCTAAAATTTATTGCTGCAAAGCTGAATAAAGAAAATTGAACGTCAGGGCATAGAGAGGGCTCGTAGGTCCATGGATGCACCACTGGATGCCTTAGTGTTGGAGGTGGACGAAGGAGAGGCCTGATTTTGCTGCGAGACAGGAGGCCACCAATAGCATCCTCAAAAGGGAATGGAGCAGATGGAGAGGGAGGCCAATTGTTGGGATCTGGTCCCAAGGACCTGGCAGCAGTGCCACAAGAAGTCTCATGCCTCACAGTGAATGCATCTTCACTTGACATCTCGTCCCCATCAACCTGTCACACAGCTCAATACACCACACCCCCATCATTTAACCATCAGCAGACCCCAGCAATAAGGATTAGCACCTACATCAGGGTACTACACCATACCCACACATATTCCAATGCTGCCAGCCTCACACCCAGCTACACTGCAACCACAGCTATTCAGCTGTGGCAGTCATATGACTCAACACAGTGCTCCACAATCACTGACATTCTTCCCGCCCTTTTCCAGGATAGGGCGGCACACAATAAAAGGGTGCAAAGTAGAGGGGCCAGTAAAGGGTGCCTGAATCTCCTGAGCCAAATGGAAGAGATGGGATTTTGCAAAGTGGACTGGCTGTGACAAAGCTCTGTGTCACTGAGATGTTACTTCAGTATGTCACATGTCACTGAAATGAAACAGCGCTGATCAAACTTTTTGGCACTTGCACATTCATTAACTGCTAAAATTATATTTCTTATGCCACATCTCAACTCTCAGCACATCCTGCTATATGGCATAATGTGCAAGCTACAGATGGTGACCATGAAGCTCTTGCTTTCCTGCCCTCATCCCAACTTTCCCCATTCTGTTTTCCTGCTTTCAGATTCCCAAGCCTGTCCAGCCACAGTGCACCCAGTGCAGGAGCGAGAGCAATAATAGCACTAATAAAGAGGTCCCATCAATTGATCTGAGATTTTCAGCCACCAGCTCAGATTCTGGCATTGCAACTACCTTAGAGGGACATATAGAGGAGGGAACAGATGGGGTGAATCATTGAACACAAGTGGGCCGGTACCAGGCCAGGGACAAGGATAGTTTGTGTGCCAGCTTAATGGAGGATGAGGTAGCAGGAGAGTTCTGCTACAGGGTAAACAGATTAGGACCTCAATGGGGTGACAAGGGAGGAGATTGCTGGGGCCTTGACAGAAATCTTTGTATCCTCACTGGCTACGGGTGAGGTCCCAGAGGACTGGAGAATGTCCAATGTTGTTCCATTGTTTAAGAAGGGTAGCAGGGATAACCCAGGAAATTACAGGCCGGTGAGCCTTACGTCAGTGGTAGGGAAATTATTGGAGAAGATTCTTCGTGACAGGATTTACTACCATTTGGAAGCAAATGGGCGTATTAGTGAGAGGCAGCATGGTTTTGTGAAGGGGAGGTCGTGTCTCACTAACTTGATCAAGTTTTTCAAGGAAGTGACAAAGATGATCGACGATGGAAGGGCAGTGGATGTTATCTACATGGATTTCAGTAAGGCCTTTGACAAGGTCCCTCATGGCAGACTGGTACAGAAGGTAAAGTCGCACGGGATCAGAGGTGAGCTGGCAAGATGGATACAGAATTGGCTTGGTCATAGAAGACAGAGGGTAGCAGTGGAAGGGTGCTTTTCTGAATGGAGAGCTGTGACTAGTGGAATTCCGCAGGGATCGGTGCTGGGACCTTTGCTGTTTGTAGTATAAGTAAATGATTTGGAGGAAAATGTAACTGGGCTAATTAGTAAGTTTGCAGACGACACTAAGGTTGGAGGAGTTGCAGATAGTGAAGAGGATTGTCAAAGGATACAACGGGATATAGATCGGTTGGAGACTTGGGCGGAGAAATGGCAGATGGAGTTTAATCCGAACAAATGCGAGGTAATCATTTTGGAAGGTCTAATACAGGCAGGAATTATACAGTAAATGGCAGAACCCTTAAGTGCATCGACGGGCAGAGGGATCTGGGTGTACAGGTTCATAGGTCACTGAAAGTGGCAACGCAGGTGGATAAGGTAGTCAGGAAGGCATATGGCATGCCTTGCCTTCATTGGCAGGGGTATTGAGTATAAAAGCTGGGAAGTCATGCTGCAGCTGTATAGAACCTTGGTTAGGCAACATTTGGAATATTGCATGCAATTCTGGTCGCCACATTACCAGAAGGATATGGAGGCATTGGAGAGGGTGCAGAGGAGGTTTATCAGGATGCTGCCTGGTCTGGAGGTTATTAGCTATGAGGAGAGGTTGGAGAAACTCGGATTGTTCTCACTAGAGCAACGGAGGTTGAGGGGCGACTTGATAGAAGTTTACAAAATTATGAGTGGCATGGACAGAGTAGATAGTCAGAAGCTTTTTCCCAGGGTGGAAGAGTCAATTACTAGGGGACATAGATTTAAGGTGAGAGGAGAAAACTATAGAGGAGATGTGCGGGGCAAGTTTTTTACGCAGAGGGTAGTGAGTGTCTGGAATTTGCTGCCAGAGGAGGTGGTGAAAGCAGGTACGATAGTGATGTTTAAGAGGCAGCTTGACAAATACATGAATAGGATGGGAATAGAGGGATACGGACCCCAGGAGTGCAAAATGTTTTAGTTGACGGGCAATATGATCGCCTGTGCTGTACTTTTCTTTGTTCTTTGTTCATACAAGAGAATGCTGATGGGGGTGCATACTGAGATGCTGGCTGCATTGGCTGTCCTGCTAGGCAGATTCCTGACACTATCAAGGAGCATGGAGGGGTCAAACTCCACCTTGGCAGGGGGCATCATGTGGAGCTTCTCTCTCTACAGCTTCTGCTCCATCTCCCTGTCATCCTACAGACCCAAAGACACGCAACTACAGCCACAACATCTGTTGCAGCCTTTTCATAGACAAATCCTCTGGCCTCCATGTGAGGATGCAGCAAAACTCCTTCAAAATCTAGCAACTTACCACAACACTTTTTAAAACACTCCACAACACTTCCAGAAACTTGGTAATAGTAGAAATTATTCTAACTTACCTTACCAGCTGGTTGGGTGTTTGGCCTTTAAGTATCATGAGGCCCCTCTTGTAGCTGACCAGATACCTCATGATTTTGAAATCTCTATCACATCGCCTTTCTAAGTAGCACAATCCCAGTTTCTCCAATCTATCTGCATATCTGAAGTTCCTCATGCCTGGGACCATACTCGTGAATCTTTTCTGCACCCTGTTTAATGCCTTTATATTCTTCCTGAAGTGTGGTGCCCAATACTGGACACAATACTCCAATTGAGATTGAACAGTCCTTTGTAAAGGTTCAACATAACCCTGTTGCTTTTGTACTCTATGGCCAGAATTCAAGGACCGGAGCTCGTGTGAAATTGCGCGCGGAGACATTGAGCCAAGTATCCTGACATCATTGGGCATGCAAGCGATATTATGGTCAGCGGGCACATAAGGGAATCAGAAGCGAGCCCGTTGACACTTAAAGGGTCAATTAAGGCCATTAATTTACTAATTAACAGGAATTTTATGTCACCCGTGCGATTTTGCAGTTGTCGCATGGGCAACACGAGCAGGTAGCCAACACGTTTTCCTCAAGTTCTCATCCAGGGCTGGGTTAAAAGGCCACCGGAGCAAAGGCTCTGTCTCTTTAGGTTAGAGTATTTTGCTGTGAAATTTATGTGATTTGAGAAGTTTCTCTGTCATTTCTGGTGCATTCCATGCTTGGATAGTTTTCTTTTGGAATACCTTTTCTTGCCATCTTTGTCTGA